>NC_071466.1:159878702-160188346 GCF_028500815.1 Rissa tridactyla | reverse complement strand
CTAGAGAGCCTTCATTAAGAGGGATGGTCCCAGACAGAAAAGCAGACTTAGCTATTTTCAGGCAAAGGCTAATTGGAAATTAGGACTGATTTTCAATTAAAGACAAGCTTTCAAAGGCACTCAGACACTGCACTTGCCCGGAGACCTTTTTGGATCAGAGCTGTAAATGCAACTCGGAGCCTTGGGTGAGGCTGCGACAGGGCAGCGGCTGCAGGAGCATATGGGACCGGAGGGTTAATAAACCAGTCCTATGCTGCAGCAAGGTTTGCATCATCTACGCTTTCAGTTTGAATTTACTCATGACCTAATATCTACATATTCCTGCGTTCAAGCTGCACTTTAAATAGAGTGTATTTTTCCTTCCACACTGTTTACTCCTGATGTATTTCTAGAAAAGAGTCACACGTTCCCTCAGCACCCACCTCGCTCAGCTGAATGAGCCCCTTTCTTCTAGTCTTCCTCTACAAGAACATTTTCTCAAAACTCAAATCACCCCAGCCCGTTTCTCTGTACCTGCTCCAATGTGAATATTTTCTTGACCCGGACAGAGGATTTGCGATTCCACATCACTTCCTACCGCTTTCATGTACAGAGGCACCAATATTTTCCTGCTTCTACTGGAAATACCTCTCCCGTTGCATCCCCAAAATGCATTTGCTTTCTTCACAGCTGAGGAAAAATCCACTTTTGTGGTTTATAAGCATTCTGAGATGAAATCCTGCTCTACGGTCTTCACCATCACCTTTCCAATACCCAGCTCCCAATATAGTATATATTATACTGCATATATAGTGTATATGTTACATATACACTGCAGTATGCCTTTTTCTAATTAATCTCCATGTGTTTGCCTTCCATTTGTGGAAAACTGCATTTCATCCCATTTCTTTTGTCCCGGCCCTCAAGGTCATCCACTTTTTCCTGGATGATTTCCCAAACTTCCTCTGTCAGGACAATGCCTCTCAGCCATCGTGGCATCAGCAAATTTTAACTTCACGAGCACACTGCTAAGATTTGTGCCAAAACCCTTTCTGAAAATTAAAGACCAGTTTTTCAGATGGAGAGCTGAAGATCTCCGCTTGTAACCCCACCGCATCCAACCCAGCTCTTGCCACCTCTCTTGAAACCAGCCCCTGCTCACTTTCCAATTCCTTTACTAATCCCCATCTTATCCAGCTTAACAAATAGTTCCCTGCATGGACTGCATCAAATCGTTCACTCAAGTCCAAATAGATGAAATCTACTGAATTTCCTTGGGGTAGAAAATCAGTTATCTTATCAAAAAGTTATTAGATTAGTCTGGCATGATGTATCTTTAGAAAATCTGTGTCACATTTTATCCCATTTTCCCCTCAACAACACGTCTTTAATCAGTCTTTGCTTGAAAAAACATTCAAAGGCCCTGCACTAAGAGTCTGGAATTTTCCTCGGATCGTTTTTCATCCTTTTCAAAAGCTGGGCATTACTGTTATTAATCCTTCGAGTTACAGCACCACTCCGGGCTTTGTTAAAAATATTTCCCTCTGACCCTTTGATTTCGTGAGGCATCTCTTTCTTATCGCTGGGATAGAGGTTTTCTGGTCACCCCAATTTGAGTGCATTAAGCTGCATAATTTGCTCTCCGTTTGATTACAGTTTTTCCATTTTCATAACCTTGTTGCTATTATTTATTTTTCTTTTTCCCCTGAGATTTTCTTCCCAAAACCAGAGACAAAGTATTCACTTAAGTTCTCGGGTGATGGCCTCTGTTGGCACTGATGCACACCTTTCACAGGTGCCATCTCAAGGCCAGCACTTATAGATACTAATTTCACCTCTGTACTCCTGGAAGAGAGAAGAAAAATGTGTAACGTCTATGGTCAGGAGCAGAGATAGGACTCAGACTCACAGCCAGTCAGAGAAGAAAAGGGGTATTTGCTGCATTCACTATACGTGAGCCCAGCGCCCGCAGGGAACTCAGCCACAACTCAGAAATGCTGCCGAAGGGTATGAGCGAGCAATTGAAAGGGATCGAGTTATCCTGGCTCTCCATCTGTGCACAGGCACAAGCCCTGTTGTGCTGGCTCCTGCTCTCACCAGCGATGCTGCCACCTCCAACTACATTTGACTGGAATGTAAGGGGGGTCTCTGAGCGCACCAGTGGAATCAGCATGCAAATCCCATTGCCTAGCTCTGTCCTCCAGCATCCCCCCACTAACCAGGGACCGCACACAAGGGACTGCAACGCCTCTCACCAGCACCCTGGTGGGGTGAGCTGGTGTGGTCTCCGCAGGCTGCACATCAATATGGGATGGGGCAAGAAGAAAACAGACCCCTGTGGGAGTCCACCCATGAGGAGTCTGATGGCAAAAATGCATTTTCCCGTCGCTGCCCTTTGGGTACAGCTGCCAAAAAGGACTTTAGACCTCTTTACAGAATTGTCCTGGGCTCCTCCTGCCAACATTTGCCTCCAGTGAAGCAGCTGTGGCCCATGCTGGATGGTAATGAATGCCTCAGGGAGCAATCTCACTTCTCCACTGTACAAGAGGAAGGCACGAGCTGTTTCATCTATGGATAAGAAGAAAACACTCCTCGAGGTGACTAAACTCTGTTTCTTCTCCAAATCCCAGCCAGGAGCTTCGCAGCCTGCTGGGCAAGGGGACAGGGCACTAATGAGTGTGAGAGGTCTTCCAGACACCTCCCTGTGGCTGCAGAGAAACACCCAGCCTCTCGGGCTACACATATGTAGGATCCCAGTGCCATGAGGCTACATTTGGTGTTCCTCTTCATTCAGGCACCAGGAAGGTCCCTTGGACGTGACGTGGGCTAGGTCAGCAACCCTGCAGGGCATTCCTTCTCCAGCCAAGCTGTGGGTTCGATGTCCAGCTGGGACTTTTTGGGGGTCAGGAGCCAGAACCTCATCCTTGGACAGTGCAAGCTGGGATCTCCTGAAATACCTCCCCCTGCGCCACTGGAAGCACCAGTAGTGAAGACGCTGCCCACCCGATTCCCTTCAGCAGAGCGCAGAGCCCTTCTCCGGGGCGAGGGAGCTGCTTGCCAAGCCCAAAAACACCTGCCAAAAGCAGTTTTCCCCAGAGGAGCCAGAAAGCGAATGACTTGGAATCTAAAAGGTCTGAGGCAATGCTGAAGGTAGAAGAAAATATTTCAAATAACATATAGGAATAGCCCTTTGTAGAGGGGAATTGCACTCAGGCCTGTGGATTTTTCTTCAATGTTTGCTGTTTCTGGATATCAGACTGAACATGCATGCCTGCACACACACTTGCACTCCAGACTATATCTTTCTTTTAACCTCTGACTGACCAGAAAATAGCCCTTTATCCAGTCAGGTGCAGAAATGACCATGTAACGGTCCCCTACATGATATTACCACCTCTCTCGGGTCAGTTTGTTCCAGCATCTTTACACTCTCCAGGACTGCCACGATATATTGCAAGCAGAAATGAAGCCACCGACCCTGATAAAAAGCACGGCCGCCTTTGTGCTGAGCAATACAGGATGCTCCTCCCTTGCTCTGTTTCTCTGCCGTCAGCCTCCAGTCCCCAGATGTGGTCATCCATGAGCAATCCTCGCCAGCACATGCCTAACACATTGGGTTTGTCTTTTTTTTTTTCTTTTAAAAAAATGTTCCGCGGAATGGAGGGAGACATGGAAAGAGCTTCTTGTGTTTAGGTGGAGCAAGTGGAAAGGTACCCCTTGCAGACATGACGATGAGGAGCAGCCAAAACCAGGCAGCTGTTTCCAGCCAGACCCAGTGCAGACTAAAAAGCCACGTTACCTTATTGCAGGAGAGGAGCAGGTCCAACACAGCTGCTACCACCATGCCCCTTTCTGGCAACAAATTCCTTTCATCCCTGATGCCTCCATTAATAAAAAGTCTAGAGCAGGGAGCGGAGCATCCAGCTTCACCAGATTTAGGCCAGCAGAGAGCTACTTTGCACAAAGTTCTCTACTGACTACATCCAGCAGCCTCAGGTGGTCCAAGAGGGCCTGGGCACAGGTGGGGCTTTATTTAAGCCTGGTCTCCCACTATGACAAAGAGTATTTTGGACACAACTCGGACTTTCGTCTCAGCTCGCTGTCGTGCATCCAGCAGTCGATCCATCAAGGAAACCTACCTCCTTGCAAAAGGTGGAGACAACTGCTCTATTTAAAGATTCCACTCCTGGGGGAAGGCAAACATTTCCATCCCTGCTCACCTCCCAAGGCTGGGGAAAGGGAAGAAACTTTCTGGCATGTCTGCTGCTGTAAAATGAGAAGAGATTAGGAAGGAGACAGGCGGCTCCTGCCTGATTCCAGCTTCCCTCACTCCTCTACCCAGAGCAAGAGCAGCTCCTCTTTCAGGAGATGAAAACATTGCAAGAAATTAAGGCAGAGGATTTTTAAAAAAGGATCAGAAGGCGGCAGAAAGAGAGGAAGTATTCGAATGAAAGGCAGGAAGAAAGCAGAGATGATTTACAAAGCCACGTATCGGGAACCTCACTGCTGGAGTATGTGATTGTGCTGGGAAGTGTCAGACGAATCTGCTGGGAGACCTCCATGCTGTAGTTCAGATAAGAATGAACATTTGGTTTTTATCCGAACTGATCCTGAACTTCATAGCCTTTGAGATCCTGCCAATCTCTCTCTCTCTCCCCCTCTCCCTGTACGTGCATTTTTCCAGCGTGGAAGCTGATTTTGCTCTATGAGTTTGCAATGACAGGTTGTGAATCAACACCGTGGAATGATGCAATATCACATGGGACCATGGGAACTTTTGGGTTCGGGGCTCTATATTTTAGGCACTAAAGAAGAATGCTAAGAAAAGCCTAGAAATTGAACCACTTTCAAGGTTCTACTTATTAAGCCATTTCTATAAAAGTCACAAAATATATCAAGCTAACTGCATTTAAAATCCTCCAGCTGTCATCCGTCACACAGCTTATTTAAAAAGCCATCCCCTGCAAAGTTGTTGGATTTTTCCACCCCTCCCAGCGTTTGCATTTATGGAATTGATGCTTGCTGAAGAGTTGATAGTTGGAAACACTCCCTCCCTAATGGGGAGGCACGAAAGGTTGGTGCTTGACTTAGTGGAAATGAGAAGTGCTGAGGGTCTGCACTGAATACAAATAAAAAATTACAAGCTGCAAGGTTTCAAATTAACATCCTGATGCCTCACGTTATTCTTCAGAAAAGCTCGGTCTTTCCTTTGATCTCAGGATTACAGGCAGACAGGGCCTGATCTGCAGCTACACAAAGAACCTGCTGCACTACACCGGCAGTATGCACAGACCTTAAAATAAACCCAAAGTATACGGACACTTACTCCAGACCTCTGCCAGCACAGCAGAGTGAGGTTGTCACTTTGGGACATCAGTGGGTGAATTGGGCCCCTGCAGTCAAACAAGGGCACACCAGCAATAAGGGCTGGTCTCCCTAAAATCCAAAATTTGTCTCAGGAATGATTTCTCTTTTCATTCCCACCTAATTAAACCCAGTCCGCACTCTTCAGGCTCCTTCCAACTTGCAAGACAAGCAGGACAACAGCAAGCACTTCTATTCGTTATGAAATTAATTCCTGTTGGCAACTTTAAGTGCTGATTACTTCCTCATAATTAATACATTCTTCTGCAGCGTAATACAACTGTCCCCAACTTCAAATGATTTTGAAACTCCTGGAAAATTGTCTAACAGTTGACAGCATTTTATATATACATACATATATATATACACACACATACACGGATGAAATACAACTTTAAGAATGGTATATTGTGGGTTTTTAATCCACAGATAATTAACTGTATCTACCTTAAATTTTATGACAGAGGACATAGAGTAGAAACATTATTACCCGATTTGCAATCCTACCTAAATACTGGAAGAGGTATTAAATTAATTCTGCCTTTGCAAAACCAAGTTCTAGGTCTTCAGAAAGTGCGTAGTATCTATAAGTTTTGACATTTCAGTAAGGATGCAGAATGCTGTACTTCTGGAAATGAGGGCCAAGATGGTCACACCAAAGGGAAGCAATTACAGCTAAGATTTGAAATCTGAAACGCTCAAGATTTCGCTTCTGAAATTCAACATATTTCTTCAATTAAATATTCAATAGCTGCAACTATAAAAAGCCTATGCAGATCTCAAAGTAAAGTATTATACTCTGTGGTGAAAGAGCATGTCAAGGCCAGAGACAACCGAAGGCAGCTGCTCCGATGCAGGTTGTCACAGCTAATCATGTAGATCATCCCTCTGCTTTCTGCGTTGCAGGAAAGAATGCACCTACTGCTGTATAAAGAGGCAAACTGCTGAAAATTGGGTTTTATGTACAAATTTGTGAAGCAGTAACAGTGAGTAATTTCTACTTTGGCAGGTTCAGAATGCCTTTTCATATGAAAATCAAAACCAAATATATTCTTGACTCTAGAAGAGCCCTAGATCATGCTTTTATACATGAACATAATAATAAGGCAAAACAGACACTAAAAACATATCCTGGCAATAAATACTTGAAGACTTCATTACAAAACCAAAAGGTCACATCTGATACACGAAACAGTCAAATTATCTAGGCTGACATTTACAACTAATTTGAACCGACATTAGCATGAAAAATACAATTTTACTGCAAGAGGTAGTCTTACCTATAAGTTTAAATGTGCCCTTTAAGCATTAATGCTGAAAACAAAGCCCTGAAAAATATCTGCAGCCCTGCCAATTACATTTCGGTATTTTATAGCGAAGCAACGTGAAGCAGACAATTAGCAGAAGATTTCAGCCCCTCATTAGCAAGCAGAACCTAACAGTAAGAGAAAAAAAAGACAACCATATGTGCAGATTACGGGCTCGATCCAGCTGTGAGATATTCAGGCACCCATTACCATGCAACCGGCTTATCCACGGATGTGAGCAAATACCAGGAGCCGATTTTGCGACGCACACGGCGACGAGCCGGAGCATCCATGCACCTCTCAAAGGCAGTAACAGAGCCCTCTGCCTGCCTGCTCGCTCGCTCACTCGCTCGCCGTCACTGGGAAAGAGAGACACGTTTTGCACAAAGCCGCCGATTTTCTTTGTGGACTTACTTTAACTGTCGAGGTTCGCAGTCAACTCCCGGCAGCAAGAGCCTCGCCGCCTGCCGTACGTCATCGCTGTCCACCGAGAAACTGCGACGGTGCCCCGCGTGAGCCACGGCAACCCGTATCCACTCCATCAGGGGAGGCAGCACAATGAACGGCCTGGGAAAGCACACAGACATGAATGCTACAGTACACTACCATCAAAATAACAGGTAGAGGGAGAGAAAGCGGGGGGGTGCGCGTGTGTGTGTGCATGTGTATATATGTGTGAGAATATACACACACACACACACACACACAGAGGGAGAAGGAAACAAGCAAAACGAAAGCATGGGAGAGCAAACCAGCTCAGCAAATTTCAAGCAGGTCTAAATCAAGATGCCTCACCCTGTCTCTGGAGCAGGATTATTCGAAGAGTGAGATTTATGAGCCACACTCATTTACGGGGCTCTTGTGAGGTCAGTCCACCCGCCTGGCAAGCCCTCCCTCCCCTCTTCATCCTTTGCACGGAGTATCCCGAAAAGAGGGCAGGAGCCTGGCACAGGACCACGTCCTGCTCTGGCTGACGCACCGGGCTGGGTACGCTCCCCAGCCACTTTGCAATGGGGATGGGAGAATGAAACAGGGCAAAGAGAGGGGATGCCCCCACCCCAAGATGCCATGGATGGAGAGGGGATGCGTGAGGAAGTCTCCAGCATCTCCCGACGATACAGTGCGTGACTTGTGCTCAGCGCTGAAAGTGGGGACGTTTACAGCTGATCCTGCTGTATTGTGGAGGTTATCGGTGAGCAGCCTCAGAAGCCAGACTCTTTCGTTTCACTTTTAAGCCTACTGTTGCTTGTATCAAACCGTCACACCTTTGGGTACCAGCTGTTCTGCCGCTTGAGTCAAAATACACAATACCAACCCCCACAGTGGACGGTGGGACTCTGTAAGAGAACCCCTACTTGAGCAAAGCATGGACGCTATCAGAGACATGGTCCTTCACTCCACAAGACCCGGACAGCCCGGTGTCCTAGCAGGAGATGACCATGCCTTACGTGAAGGACCCAGCATACGGTTAGCCCCACCTACGCTAAAAATTATTTGGGGAACTAAGAGAGAAATACCAAACCTTAGATGAGAACCATAGCTTCAAGTCCTAGTTTGGAGTTAAAAAAGTAAATAAATCTCTGCAGCTGAGTATCTTGGAAGGTCGCTGCCTGTTAGGTCACGGTGGAAAAAATCCCCAGAGCGACACAGGCTGCAGCAACTGCCCTCCCATCCCAAACAGGTTTTCATGCCCGCTTCGTCACCTGGCTGGGGTGTCAAGAATGGGTGTCTCCTCTGCGGCTGTACGTGGGAGACAAAGTCTGTGTGGGGAAGGGATGAGGAAGGGTAGAAGAAATCCCCCTTTATAAAAATATACTTTAAAATTCCAAAAATTGTAAAAATCATTAAAAAATACCAAATCTGTCCAAGAGCTACTTGAAAACTACGCTGAAAGTCCTGTATTTAGTCACGACTGCTGAAAACTATTCAGACATAATGAAAACTGTTTCATCCACACTGTGAAGTAGATACCATGGCTAAGGGATTTTAACAGAGATTGCTATAATATTAAAAAAGAGAGAAAAAAAGAGATGAAACTTGTAAATGACTACTGTCCTCAAGGAATGTCTGTAATTAACCTGCTCTTACCTTCTTCTTCTGAACCTTTTTTCTTTTGTTTCATTTCCTACGTGGCTCCCTTTCCCCTCCTGTTAACTGCATATTCCCTTTGTTTATTAGCTCAGTACATCATTCTAATACTGGAAATGTTCCTATTAGTGCAGCATCATCCCCTACTTTTGCTCTCTTCCCTTCTCCTGCTCCTTCTCATTCAATATAGTTTTCCCTTACTTGCCTTTCCTTCTGCGATCCCTTTGCATGGAGAGGAGAAAAGGAAAAAAAAAAAAAAAAAGGCTGGATCAGGGGCCCAGTAGGCAAATACTTTACATTTTAAATATATAACTTTACCCCAAAAGGATCTACCCTGAGAAAAATGATTTAAGAAGATGTTGATTCTAGAATATCCGTTTCCTATTTATAGCTCTTTATGCCATTTATTTCTCTTTTGAAGACTTGACTTTACATAGCTCTGATATTAACATTCTTGAGGAGGGATGAGATATTTCACAAGCGCCGAAGGACAGAGAAGCCCCGAGGCCACGAACTTTCCCTGGGACGTCGGGTTCCCAAATCTCACAGCCGCTTGCTTAAATGAACAACCTCCTTTTGAAATATAACATCTTTGGCCGACTTGCCACTTTCATCCTTATTCCACTCAAACACATCGCCGTCACCTCAAGACCAGCCTGCATTTGTTTCCAAGGCTTTTTGCTCTCCCCTGACCCACCACAGCCACGTAAGGAGGCAGATAAGGAACAGACAGAACATCTTCTCCCACAGCTCCCACAAAATGATTTCCATAACCCAGCTCATTTGTCGTGATGGTGGCGGCAGTCAGGGGAGGAGGGGAGAAGCCGGGGTGTACCCGCTTCCCGGGTCACCTGTGACACATGTCCTCAGAGCAGAAGGGACGCTCTATTGCAGCGTTAAGTAGCTGGGGACAAGTGATCAGTGGGAGTTGTTTTTATCACTTGCTGAGCAAACAGCAGAAAGGGAGCTGCAAATCGCACTGGAAGTGTCAAAACGCATACAGTTACCCACGAAACTTGGTGGTAGGAAAACAATTAAAGGGAAACTCCATTCTAAGAGGGTTATGGTTTGCAGGAGCAAACGTGGTCTGGATCAGAGGAATGAAGATAGGATTGTATGGAGCCTACCTATAACATCTGCTGGGAGAACAGAAGAGCAGAGGGCCGTGGCTGAAGAGAGGACTTGGGGCATCACACTTCCTTCTCCTCTTTCATGCAGGTTAGAAACTCACCCAGCAGAAAATGTGCCCCACCACAGTAAGGAGCAGAGCAAGTAAAATTATTTACAGGAACTGTGATAATTGCACTATAAAATTGCCTTTTTTTTTTTTTTCCTTTCCTGGTCTTGCAAACTTCAACAGAGAAATAGAAATGAATGTGGCTATTTGTTGCAATAAATCCCAAAAGGGAAGAGAATTGGTGTTCAGCAGAAGCGGAGGGATTTTCTCTAAAGCCCAGTTTCAGTCCATACATGAGGACATGGAACTTGCTCAGAATATATTACATTCCTTTTTGCGAGGCAAAAAAAAACCCCAATCACTGCATATCCGAGCATGTCAGGGAATTTGTATTTTGAGAAGAGAACCAAATATGGTTGAGAGCAATAGGTTAAAAATACCCTTCGAGAGTCAATGCATCACGTGAAGGAGATATATTTTTTTTTAATATTGTTTGTGTGCCAAAAGAGAAAGAGGAACATAAAGTTATAGGGAGGTGACAACCCACAAGACAGCATGACATCAGCAAGATATATTTCACTTTTCAAATGACACCGTGCAAAACCAAATGCATCATATCATTGGTGTATGCATTGATTTATCTCTGCTGTACAAAGGCAGGCAATAACCAGGAGAGTTTGGTACTTCTGTGTTCTAGGGTGGACACATAGCAGGTACGTCATCTAGTTATATGTTTTGGAAGCACATGCCTTAATTAAATTAATCTAACCACAGTAGGAATGTGCTGGGCTTGACTCTGCCCACACAACGTGGAAAGTCAGGAGCAGCGCAACTGCAGCAGAAGCATCTTTCAGGGGTGCAGGCAGGCGAGCCCTCTGATCTCCTCCTCCAGCCTATCTTTGTACCCGTGCTTAACTTTAAACACATGGCTCCCATCCTCTTTAATTCACTGCAGTTCAAAGTTAAGCATGAGCTTAAGCAATGTCCCAAATAAAGGATGGATTTTGGCACAGGCTTGTATTTTCCTCAACTGTCATCTAAGGCAAAAAACATGCCAGATGGGGATGCAGGGAGAGGTCTCTGCACAGAGCAATCCCCATCCCACCAAAAGAGCTGGGAGGTGGGAGGGGGATAGGAGAAGCCAACAAAAAGCAGATTGCCAAGGGCTGGACCCTTCTGGGCACTGTCTCCCTGGTCCTTGGCAAGGGGACAACCAGCTCCTCTCCGAGCATATGATTCTACGATTCTATGCCCTGCGTCCCTGGGTCCCCTACTTCAACACAAAGGGGAATTATCAGAGCCCCACAAACCCTCACATTTCCAGTTCCTCCCTCAGTGGAGCATCCCTCCCCATCCCCTTCTGCCACCCAGTGCCCCTCCTGCAGCTATTTTGGGATGGCTCAGGGACTCATGAGCTCCTGTGCCTTGCAGACATTTGCAGGCAATACCCAGCTGGCTCCCCCCCGGCCATGAGGGACAACCACCCGCCTTCCTCTCCCATTCCAGATATCACACATCCTTCTCCACATTAACCTCAGACGTGGCAGCTCCCCAGCAGCATCCACCCATGCCTCTCCCCGGCACCCTCCCTCCGGATGGGGCCAATGACCCCTCTTGTCCAATCAGACCTCAAACCTCTCTCATTTTTTTTGTGGGGTTGATGTCTCTGGGGCACTTCAAATTACAAAATGGCTCATCAGGAAAGTAAATGTTATTGGGGGCGCCCAAATGTAAGGCATAACTTGCTCCACTGATGCCACTTTTTGCCCCAAACCCACACTCCTCCAGAGACACACACAGCAGTCCTGGGCTGCCCATCCTCGGTTTGCTGGCACACAGAGATATTAAAAATCCTATCATGCACATGCAATACCTCGGGCTTTTTCTTCATCATCATCATCATTATTATTGTAACCAGTGCCAGTATACCTGTATAAAACAGGAGGGATCGTCGGACCAAAGAGCACGAGAAATGTGCACTGTAAAATGCAATAGGATGCTGCATTATTTTTGTGTGGGTCTATGAGGAGATCTATGAAGCTCCTTTCCGGATGCCACCTGCTGCGACACCAGAGCTGCAAAGGACTAGGGCCAGCACTCCCACAGATCCCAGCTCACAGTAACCCCTGGCCCTGTTTTTTCTCTGTCCCTTCCACGTTCGCAGGGTGCAGACTCCCTGCTGCCCACTGACCGTCACTTCATGGTCCACCTTGCTGCCCAGTCCTTCAAGAGCAGGGCTGCCATACACACGCGCACATCCCCTCTTTTTCTTGATTTCCCAGCAGGTTAAGCAGTTCTTCCTCTCCCCAGTCACTCCCTTTCCCTTGCAGAGAGAAATCCACCTTTTTGGCAGGTCCCGCCTGCCAGGAAAGCAGTGTCCTGTCTCACCCTCTCCTCCCAGTTCCCACTGTTATGGTGGTGACTCCTCTCGAGCTCTCCTCTGGTGGGTGACTCCCTTATCATTTTTGCCAAGCAATGAGAGTCCCAAAGGAAGGACTATTGCCTGTCACCTTCTCTGGTGTGCAGAGTTAAATTGCCTTCCTGGTGGCATGCTCATCACCTCTGAATGCTCCTCACCCAGGCTCCGTCCTTCTCCACCGCCGGTGGTTCTCAAACCCCGGACAGGCCACTAGCCCATTGTTCACAGCAGAGCCTGCAGCACGCTCCAGGTCCAGGAGCTCATCAAGCACGCACAAGAAATTTCCCCAAATAATCACAGCGCTCAAAGAAAATAAATCATCGTTTCAAGTGCAGCACAGCAGCCTCTCTATTTGCAGGGGCACTTCACACTGCTCTTCTTCAGGTGCTGAGCAGGCCACAGGCACACACTCACTGCATATATTAAATCATCCACTACAGAGAGGACTGGCTTGAGGGTCTGCTTCAGGATGGGAACGTAGAAATTCCTGAGGGCTAATCCTATTCAGATTTATTTCCCACAGCCACCTCGCACCGTCCCTCCCTCAGTTTCACCAGCGGTGAAGTGTACACAGCTGCACAGACCTGACCTTGCTATAACTTTAACACTTTCTTTATGGTTCAGTTATCACAATTGCTTTGGATGACTTCTGTTTGCAGGATCCTTTAGCTACTGAGGAGGATGCTGTTGTGGTAGGTGCCAAGTTCTTCACTCGCTCCAGCCAAGGAGTGGTGATGGCAGACCTGCACGGCAATGGCAGCCAAAGTGCTCCACGCAGGTCACTGCTGTTTTACCCATTGCTTTTGCAATTTTAGAGTTAACAGCGCTTCTGAGAAGCAGAAGGCTGTACTTTTGCAAGGAAAAGCCTATGAGACAAAGATAGGGAGATGTTTCTGCTTGCAGATATGAGTCAGCAACTTTAACATTATGAAAACCTCTTTTCATTTGTTTGGTTTTATGCCTGCATTTTCATGGGTGGTTTTTAAAGAAAATCCCAGAGTATGAATTGAAAAGCATTCTCCGTTCTGACAGTCCTTTACAACATATGATGAAACGACATATGAGATGCTAGTCTTTTTAAACATTACTAGAGGATAGAAAAGCATGTTTTTTCCAATGTTTAACAAACATTTCAGATGGGTTTCTGGGCTGCGAAACTAGAGTTTTATATTTACACCATAAGCTACTTGTTTTCCTGGCAAGAAAATACCTTCAGATGCCTTCAGAAGGCTGCCAGCCCCGCTCCTGCCCAGGGACCCAGCAGCACTGACTGATGCACCACACTAGCCCACGCAGCTCTCCCACGCTAGGCAGCTCCTCCACCACCCCAGAAGCCCAGCTAAGGGGCACCCAAGCAACCAGCCTCTGAAAAAGCCAATTCCACATTTTGTTCAGGCTGAAGGATCAATTCTCCTTGCTCTCACACAAGCCTCAGTGAGAAGGGCCTAAGAAGAGGGAGGGTTTACCCTCAGGCTTTCGTGTACCAAGACATCAGTGCTCCAGAGTCCGCACAAGGATATTTGAAAGTCAGTTTTTGAGTTTGCATCCAGTATTTGAATGCGCCATCCCTGTTGCCTCTCCTGCGTTAAAAACATCAATGGCTGAGACTTGAAACGCAACCGAGTCGAAGTGATGACTCGGCCAGCAACCATAACGGAGAAATATTTCACAGGCAGCTTTGACACCAGATTTGAGATGACTGGCTGTGGCGTAAATCCCTGAAGAGATGCCAGCGCTGGGAGCGCGGTGCAGAACAGCCCGGGTAACGCACTGTTCTTGCAGTGCTGCACGCAATTTTCTCTATTTAAAAAAAACCCTATAGCCATCCCATGCACAGCATAAGTCTAGCTTGATAAATTAGATGTAGAATACAGCCCCAGCCCAGCAAGGATGTACCGTCTGACAGCCCAGCTACAAATACTGCCTGAACTATTTCTTGTAACATGTGCAACCTCACATGCTGCAGGCAGCTGCTGATACCATCTCTGAAGGGACTTTTTAAAAGTGGGAAGTTTTATATTTAGGATGCAAATCTAGAGGATTTACGTAAGGATAGATTTGGGGTTTCTTTTTAGAGGCTCTGAGCAAAATCAACCCTGGTGTTAACTTTGAGTTCAGTGAGGTCACGGTTTTACCATCTGAAGTTTTCAATTAAGTAGTGGATAAAACGATGTAGGGTTACACAGGGCTATGCCATACTGGCACATTAAGCATATATAATGACATCTTCAGATATACATTGCAAGGTGAATACATTTCATAGCAGGACTTCCACATTCCCAGTGCTGGCGCTTTACCTGCTCTTCATCAGCATTCCCCACCAATCCCTCCACTCTGTTCTGGCCTTTGCTGGAGACTGCCCTACCCATGGAGTTTGTACCATGTAATAATTTAAATCAGGGACATTTCCCTGGTCATCTTCTTACCAAAATTGTTCTACGGGTATAATCTGTAGAACAGACACAGCTGTACCAGTTACGAAGGTGCTTTGGATGAGTTCAGGTTATTTTATAGCAGTGGAACATTCTTCTCATTAAGACGGTTGTATCACATTAATTAGCCAGGTACACTAATAACTAACCAAAGCATGAAACAAAATTCAGATGATAACCCAAACCCTTCCGGTTAATCAAAAAATGACGACAGGCTACAATTTGTATGTGTGTGAATGTGCGGGGTACCTGAATATTTTGTGTGTGCGTGTGCAAGGCAGGCAGAAAAATAAAAAGCAAGCAATAGCCCACGGGAGCTTCCTATGGGATTGTTCCGCATACAGAGAAAAGTAGTGAAGGAAAGTGAAAAGAAGGTTAAAACCAGACACGTATCCATCAACTCAATTAAGACTCGAGGGGAAAAGCTAAAGGCTGCCGGGTGGTACAGGGAGTTAATGCTCCTCCAAGACGGAGCAGCAGAGGAAATGCTGGAGAAGGAACTTTGCTGCCGTGGGAGCAGAATTAATGGGTGGTTCTGGACGGGCTGAGCTGCTGAGCAGCCGCTTCTCAATGAGTTGTTAATGGGGAACATGGAGAGTTAGGAAGTAATGAGGACTTTGTCAATACAGCTGTGGATAAAAGTGGCTGAGGAACCACTTAAGGAAAAAACCATCACACAAATCTGCAACTACAGATTCTGCGCTTTCCGGTGCTTAAGAAATTACTTGCAATAATTTTGGAAGCGTTATAGAGGCTGAGAAGCAAAACACAACCATGGGACAGATCCTTTTATTAAACCAGAAGCGGCAAGCAAGAAAGAAATCTTGGTAACAGTGGTCTCATCTACAATTTCTTCTTTTTTTTTTAATTCCTGGGCGAACAAAAGAATGAACAAACCTAAATAATCTGCAGCTGCCTGCAGGTGGAGGCACTGGAGGCGCACTGCTTTCATAGGCAACACCCGGCACAAGACAGATGTTTCCATCGCATCCTGGCTGGGTGCATTAGGGAAGGGGGACCCCCCACACAGGTTTGACCTCCCCTCCTGTACCTCCATACCTGCCAAAATAGCCATCTACGTGGTACCCGGGGCCATGAGATGGCCCACCTCAGCAGGGCTGGCTTCTGTTGGGGCCAACAACACAGCCAAAAAATCACAGGATGTCTTCCAAAGTGACCAGATTGAAAGAAGAATACGAATTTGGGGTGGGAAGGGGTCACACATCCACCTTATGCTTGGGTTTGCTGCCATTTAGGAAGTGGGGAATCTTTTCCAGGTTTTCTGAGCAACCCTGGCCACTTTCCACCACTCCTCCCATGAAAGCAGCCCCTCTGCAAAAGCCTCGCTGTATAATCATTTTCCCCTTTTATTTTATGTAAAGACAAACACTATTAAAAACACACCGCTTTCTCGTTTCTTTACCTCCATGAAGAGCAAACACAGAGAAACACTCCCTAGAAAATAGTCCCTAGAAACAAAGCACCGGATTTATTCAAAGGTAAACATCCCATTTTAAGCGTCCCCCAAGACTTTGAGGGAGGTAGCGCTTTCCATGCTAGAAAGTGCTAAGCCAGGCAGGTCTGCCATCACACCGGTTGTGTGGATTAGGCTTCAGATTCCCTCCCGTATCCAGCCTCCGCAGATGGAGGTGCAGAGCCTTTGTGGCTCCTTAATTCAACCTGGTTCACAGCCCGAATCCAGGTGGGCTGGAGATGAGTGGGAAGGATGGGAGCACCTTTCACGGGGCCACCGAGCCCTACGAGTGCCAGGGGGAGCTCTCTGGCCACATCCCGCAACCCCCTCCACCCTGGGCATGCATGGTCAGGGAGGAGGATGCCAAGACGGTAGCCAAGTAGCCAAGGACAACACCTCTTTCATGGAAATACTGTCTACAGCCAGATCCATGCAGTCCTGGCTTCTCTGCACCAGCAGGGACACAGAGAGGCCAAGGACAGGGAAAGATGCCTGGACCTCCTTGCCTCCTTCTGGGCTTCTTCCAACATAAAAGTGATTGTCGCAGCCAGAGACAAAAAGAGGGAATAAGGCATGTAGATAAGGCACAAAGCTTTGCCAAGATTCTGCATATAAAAATGTCATGTTTAACAAACCCACTCCCTCGCAACACACAAAAACCCATCATGGAAACCAAAACCACCAGAAGCAAGTCATGGACCACAAAGCATGCTTGCACCTAAAAAAGGAAATAGGTAGGAAGGCTCCTCAGAGCGCTAAGGAGAAGTCAGCTTCACCGGTCTCCTTTCTGAGCAGCCCACGACGGTTACATCCAGCTGGGGAAGCTCCAGAGCACAACCCTATGGAAATATGCGGGCTCATGCTTAACCCTGCATCGCTCCCACTCCAGCACTAAGTACTAACGCATGTTTGATTAGGCAACAGGAGGAGTATCTGCTCCTTCCAAAAGTGACCACAAGCTCTTGGCAATAACGCCGAGTACTTGCTCTGGCCCTAACCGCACACCGCAGTTGTTAAACTGGCCTGCCAAAGGAAGACGTCTTGCCAGACGGAGTATTCAAAATAAAGCAATGAAGAACAATCACTTTAAATAATCAGCGTTTTGACTGCTCTAATGAAGAGAACACATATTAAGGCGACCTCAGAGAAAGGAAAACCTATTAGAGCAAATTCTAAAAGTGATTTTTCAAATATCCCTGCCTTTTTCACTTTCCACGGGGAACTCTGCAGAAATCTTACAAAACCAAAGCCTCAGCATTATTCACTTTTATATTCCCACTGGTTCCAGTGGCATTACTCCCACAGATGAGGACTAGAGATCAGGTGACGGTGTTTTCTAATTTTAGTTATGTTTTGTGCATACGAACCACTCCTGGAGACGAGTTAGGCCTTCTGCAATAACGAGGCTGGCTGACAAGTCATGAAATTAAAAATAATTTAGAAAAATTAGCAAATTCTGGATTCTTGTCATTTCCCTTCTTTTTTTCTTTTTTTTCATACTTGGGAAACAATAGAGCAAAAAGCGACAAACATGCTCATGGAGCGACCCAAACTTGAAAAGAAACAAAATGCCATCCAAAGGCAAATGGCAAAATTCCCAGCAACATCATTAATGCCAGAGTTTCATCTTGTATGCTTTTCTATGAATTGATACAAAATTATTTCAATGAAGATACCATGTCATATACCGTTTACAATTACACATACGATGAGATTCTCAAATGCTGCTGTTGAGATGCAGACCTCATACTGAAACAATAACCAAGCCCTGTACATGCAGCTCTCGGGGCACACGTGCAAATCAGAGTTTGGCTCACGCATACAGCGTGATATATACATTGGGATGTAAATGTGGAGCCCAGCTTGGAAAAGGAGCTTGCGTTTGCATCCATGATACCCATCCAAAAAATCAATACCCAGTGCTTTCCAAGCACCAGCCGCTCCACTGATGTCCGTACCGGGGAAGCGTGGTTTAGGGTTGGTGAGAAGCGTGGCAAGAAAACAGCACAGCGTGCCCCAGCACACAAGTGGAGGCTTGTGTTACTAGAGGGTTCACTGGCCTTTTGACAGGAGATGGCTTTATTTTCTTGGCCAGCAAGCTGTTCTGGTTGCTTTCTGCAGAGCTGCCCTGTGCTGGGCACCCTGCCTGCCAACGGGCATTTGGTGACCACATCACCAGCTTCAGTGGTGTCTCCTTCTCACCTTATGGCGACAGGGCCCCAGGTGTTCCCCCCATTGCCCTGGCCATTCCCAGCGGGGGGCACAACAGCAGCACAGATGGTGCCTGTCATGTCGCCATCCAGAGCAGCCCTGAGGTTACTCCTGTGCCCAGATACTCGGCACGGCTGGAGCCCAGCATCTTTAATGACCTTTCCTTTCTACACACTACTCTATTCATTTTCCACTTCCCCAATCACAGCTGTCGAGCCCTATTAATGTGCAGAAAAAACACATTTAAACCCGAACCTGCTAGGCCAGAAATAGAAGTTCTCATTTTCTTTTCCAAAACACAGAATAGCTGAGCAACAACGAAAGGAAAAGGAAATCTCTCCCAAGTGCACATCTGGAACCAATTTGCTGTATGTAGCCACTGGGTGTCACTTTTGATATATAGTGGGTCAGCCACGCAGCGCTTCGGCGAGAGAAATGGATTTCAAAGAGGTGATCCTAAACCAAACCAGACTGCTCCGCAGCCTCTCACGCGCAAGCTGTAATTAGCAATTAGCCAGATAGGCTGATTTATTAATGAAACGTCTTCACCACGACATTAAGCACTGTGCAGCGGCTCTTACCTCTCGGTTTGCAGCGTGACTTTTGACGGCTCCACGTTGGGGTTTTCCCACTCCATCTGCGGACAGTGCATGAAGTAGCAGAGGGTGTACAGAGCCTCCGGCTCCCAGTAGAGCGATCCCTGTTTCTGGTGCATCGGCGTCCCGTTCCCGTGCTGCTTGGCGTTGAGGGGCTGGAGGTGGTGCATTGCTCGAGACACCAGGTCGCCTGGAAAAAAAGCAAAAGCTGGGTGAATGCCAGGCTTTACGGCTGCCTCTCCCCACAGTTTTTCAAACCAAAAACCAAAAGGCGTGCCAGGTCGATTTTTCCTTCCAGTTGACCTTGCCATGTGCAAACAGTAAAGGGTAGGAGAGGATCCTGTGCACTGCTGATCGCCAGATCGGACTTTGCCTGGTGGTTCACGCAGCGTGGTGAGACATACCTGGGCTGCAGACAAGCCCCCGACGGCCTGGGGGAGATGGAATTCTGCAAATATGGTGGGTCAGCCACATCAGGCTGGCCCATCTCAGCACCACCATAAGAGCCAGTACACTGGGGCTGGGGGCACAGCTACCTATAGGCAGTCCTTGGAGACTGCCGAAACCCCACAGTCCCAAAAACGACCAGTGTGGATGATGCAGAGCGGCACCAAAAGCCATTCCTCCTGGGCAGAGAGTGGCAGGGAAAGGCAGTCCCTTGCAACGAGGAAGGAGGCAGTCAGATAATGCACAGAGCACGGCGGGAGCGTGCGAAGGGACACATGGGTGAAGAAAGAAGGGGAAAAAAATTGCAAAAAGACAGTATCCGAAACGCACAACTACAAATTACAATCCGTAAGCCCAGGCTAGGCCTGGAAAACTTCACGTTAGCAGAAGAGCAAAACCTGTGAAGTTTCTCACCCAGCCCCTCGGGTTTCCAGGGCAGAGAAAATGGCCCAAGAGAAAGATGCTCCTCGTCTTCCCTGCGACAACGTGGTTCTCGTCGCTTCCTCGCAGGGCAGTTATGGGAAATCAGCCACAATATATGGACCGGGATCAGAAAAGCCAGCAAGCGAGATTAGCAGGCAAATATATGGGCAAGCAGCAGTGAGTCACTTAGCACAGTACTGATTGTAACTAATTAACTAAAGCATCTCCCTCCGAGGCAGTGAATTTTACGTTTGTTGACTAGTGACCACTCTATCAAAGGCAGGGAAACAACTGTGGTTATAAACTGCCTGTTTTCACAGGTTCAAATCACTCTGAGAGAGCTTTAGGGGGAAATAATGATCTCAGATCAAATCAGATGGTTTGTTTTAAATGAAAATCCGAGCGAGAGCCCTTTGGGTCATTCTTAAGTTATACAAAAGTGAGTGATGAGGAAAAGAGGACATAATTTTCCACAGTTAAGAAGAAGTCACACGCTCTCTCTTATTTGCTTTTCCCGAGCAACCACTGAGCACTAAAACTTGGAAGGAGAAGTTGGAAATGTACACCAACGTAGGCACATAAAACAAAATCTGGCGTGGGGGGAAAGCTGAATAATGAACTCCTGGGCAAACTTAAAGGAGAACCATTTTGACTGTGGGCAAGGCAGAGTACAGGTTTTTTTGCAAAGTCCCACCCCTGTGAAGACATCACAGCACATCACCTCTCTCCAGCCTGACTCGCACAGAAAATGATGCTGCTGCTGTGATAACGCACACCAGGGAGAACAGAAACATCTCCTTGAAAAATGCTCAGCCCAGTCCTCCAAAAACACAGCCTTAAAACCATGAAGAGAAGAAAACCGCTGGCATGAGAAAACTGCCGAGTCCATGATTTCAGGGTTTTGACACAATTTTTTGCTGCACTCTGCAATATTCCTCTGATTCAAAGCTTTCATTTAAAAATAGTTTCTGTCTTTTCCCTCCGCCAGGAAATTGTCATGATAGGACCAATCTTGCAGCCCCTGCATGCTCATAATTTCCGAGAGAAGCTGCGCATGAGGAAAGCCTGAAGGTTCGGGTCCGCGGCAGGAAGAGACGTCCCTCTGAGATGACTCCCCCAGTTCTGCACAAAATTATTTCCAGGCGACCAGCAGCAGCAGGAAAGTTTGGGACCTCCTTCACTCAGCCCACTCTGTCACAGCAGACGTGCGCTGCCAAGCCTAGCGCGGGACAATTTAACTGCTAACAGCCTTGCTGATAGCAAAAAGTAAATTCCTCTCTTTTTCTCCAAAAAAATTCATAGAAAGTGCCGGCTGCAACGTGCAGCTTTAACAATAATAGCAAAACCAGAGAAAAAGGAGTTGCACTTAATTCAGCCTTTTCAGACCCAAGCCACTACGGCACTAAAACATGTGATTGAAGTTAAGCACATGACTAGTCTTATTTCGGCTGATTGAGAGAGCAGGCACCAGAGAACCTCCCCATCTTCTGTACCCAACGATGAATAAAAACCAGGATGCAATTTAGGCCCAGATTTGGGCTGCAGCATTACTTCATCCCCACTCCTCCCCGAGCGCTGGGGCGATGCGACTTCAGTGACACATCCAGCACCAGAGGAAGCCGCGGGGTGAGTAAGGAGGGAAAAGCAGCAGCAAGAACGACACAGGCAGGGCAGGCAGCCCAGCATCTCCAGCCTCCCTGAAAGCAATGGCAAAGCTCCCATCCATTTCAATATGACCAGGAGTTCACCCTTTTGTTCTGTATTTCCTCAACTGCTTCTTAAGAAACCCAAACCAATCCATGCCATTAAAGCTGAATTAATGCTTTTTATGTTGAAGCCTCATTTAATTACATTATACCAAGAACTGATTGGCTTAGATCTTGCTTCTGCCTTTGCCATGTTATCTCTAGTTATATTTCAAATAATTTCTATATTAACAATTATTATAACATTCCTCCATCAGAGACAACTCAAAGCTTAAATAATCAATACCTATAAAGCATCGAGCTTCACGGGGGCCAGTCAGTAAGCATAAAGAGCTGCATTATGATCTTGGTACCCAACAGGCAGAGCACTAGAGGCAGGACAGGAATTGCTGCTCTCTATCTTATTGCACGGTGTAACCTCGGACAAGCCACCACATGCCCTAGTGCTCTCTTCCTCCTCCAGCCGCATCCAGTTACGGTGCAAACTCTTCAGGGCAGGGACTGTGCCTTAGCGTATCTGTGCATCAGGATCAGTGCAGAGGAGGGAGCTGACAGACGCGCATACACACTGTATGGTAGTACTCATGCATACTCTGTAAAACGCAGTGCAGTGTAACATCTGGTTCCAGACGCGTGTGTGTTGTTTCAATCCCCACTACATTCTGCTGCTCCTGTTCTTCCTTGCTAATATGCTTTTGCTTCTCCATTTTTCTTCCGAAGAATATACCAAGAGCTGAAACTCTCTTTACTCCTGGCCAGGGTTCCCCAAAGCCCACTGACACAGAGCCAGCTCCATGATGGGACTCACTGGTCCAGTCTCCAGCAGTCAGCCAACTCAGGCCTCACCTGGGAAACCCAACTATATCTGCTCTCCTTGCCAGCTGTAAAAGTCACAGTGTATCTGAACACTGAGGGCAACCTTGAATTTGTGGCCAAGTACAGAGAGGGAATACCCCTTCATCACTGTGTGTTAGCCACCTCTGCGCTTCAGAGCCATGTTCAGCTACAGCAACACGCCGCAAGGGAAGGGTACCTGCTTGCAGCATTGCTGGCTCTTCTGCATCTCTTTTGGTCCTGAAAACACATCTCTCATTGACCAACTGAACGTGTCCATAAGGCCGATAAATTCCTGAGTGCATCATTTCCAAACAAACCCATAAAAAAAATACAAATCCCAGCAGTTGAGTCGATCTTGTAACTCCAGGGAAGCGGCTCCCGAGGGCTGTGGCGTCACAACACAAGGGGCTCGGCGGGGATCCCTGCCTCGTCGTCCCCTGCGCTCATTCTCGCCCCTGTGCCACCGCCTGCAACCCATCTGAGGAACAGACCGGGGAGCCCATCTGCCTGACAAAAAAAAAACCTTGCCAATTTTATTTTGTTTGTAATTTAAACCAAATAAACACTTCCACAATTTATGCAACATAAGCCAAGCCAGCCGCTGCACAAACTGCTCTGCTGGCAGAGACAGGGAGAGGAAGACATCGCGTTGCGTGGGGTAGACACCAAAAAAACACGAACAGTGAGGTGGGGGAGGATATTTGAGGATATTTTTGTTGCCGAAGCTAAGAAGGCAGAACTGGAGGGCAGGCTCCTAGAGGACAGCAAGGCAGCAGCATGCCCCAGGGCGGCACTGCCTTCCAGCCCTGGATCAGAACGAAGAGCTCCGGCCACGCGGCTCCACGCTGGAGCTCGTCAGCCTGGAGGAGAAACACCGTGCCTTACACACCAGGTAGCAAAGGACTCAGGAAGCCACCACTGCACCACAGCCGCTGTGGCTACCAGCATTTCAACCTTTCCACGACTAAAGCGGGACCTGCCCGTCGCAGCTGCTCTCAGTTCAGCACAGTTTATGAACCCAAGGTCCACATAGATCTGATTTAAAGACAGAAAATATTACGTAATGCGCATGTTGTGACACAGGCCTGGTTTAAGGCACTACTGAATATTTAAGAAACAGCTTCACTGACTTCAAGCCAAAGATGCGATGTGACAGGGAAAGTTAAGCTGCTCCAGTCTGTATAGGGGTGACATATGAACAAAGTACAGGACTTTACTGGACGGCTTGAGCCCTTGTGGAATAATTACTAAAATGGCCAAAAATACAGGATTTTTCACACATTAAGGAAAGTTATGGAATCAAAAGGCTTCTAAGGTAGAATACAGCCACAGCTGGCATGCGAAGAATGCAACATCTGTGATTCCCTGTACAAGATTGCCTGCGAAGCTACATGAGGGACAGGATGGAATGTGATCATTCCATGGCCTTGCCTTGTGACGAATAGCAGATATGGGAACGAGATGGTACTACAGAACCAATAAGCTGCCTACTTGCCACCCTGAGCCAACATTTCGTCAAATTTTGATGAAATGCTGTCCTTTGTGCAAACTTTGCTCATTATAATGTACCAAAACACACCTCCATCCCGAAGGCTACCCGCCTCCAAGGTGCGACCACTCCTCGAGTCTGCGCCCTGAATTTTTCGTAAACTATACCTTTAAATGTGAAGCAAGAGAATTTTACACCAATCATAATAAAAGTATTTATGACTAAAGTCACTCAAACTCCACCTTGAAGATAACAAATAGTATAAAAATAGCCCGAGACAGGGGGGATATCCGGGAAGACACCATCGCGAACCAGTCGAGGAGGACTCTATCGCTGAGTCCGGGATCAGTCGATGGGCTGAGCCTTTCTTCCCCCCCATAGGGACACCTTTGGGTAAGACTCAGACTATACCGCGTGCTTCCTCAGGAAACTTAGAAATCTCTCTAGAGAATCTCTTCTACATTTACAGCCAGGCTGTATTGTTTATAACTTCATCGCTTGTTTTGTACATTTAACAATACTTTCATTTGCACGTGCTTTGCAGACAGTGTCTTTATCACAAGCAATCATAAGAACCTATATATCTGTTGTTAAAATAAACTGCACTGTTTAAGTAGCTAGTCGTTTCGGTTTCTCACTGAACGCGACCAAAGACTCAAGGGTGGCCGTGTTAGTTCAGGAGCACAACTAGACTGAAGGTGCAGCCCACGATTAGTGTATCCAAATCATAACAATACATATTAAACGCGATTGGACTCATAGTGCTGAATTGGGCATCACTCAGAATTTAAACCCAGCCACACCTAGCCTCCCACCTCGGTGAGGAGTGTTAGAATGCAAGGGGGTTTATTTCCTGCCAAAATCGCTTTGCCCCGTCCACGCAACAGCTCTCTCCACAGTGACCAGTGAAGCGTTTTTTTGGTGGTTTTGTTTTACTGTGTTTAGCTTCAGTAAAAGGTATTATCCTATCTCTTACTATTTTAGAGCCCAGTGTTTGAAAAATAACACATCCATTTCCAATTTTGTAACAGAGGAGGGGGAAAGATGAAGAAAAACAGAAAGGGGAGGAAGAAAGAGGAAACGATGGATGCCCAGTGCCCATGTCTGAGCAGCTTCCTGTGGGATTTTACGGTCTGTCATGATGGACCTGATCTTGCAGTCATGCCTGCCTAAGAGCAGGCTCACTGCTTTCAGAGGGATAAACTTCCACAGTCGAAAACATTCAGCTGGGTGCATGTTTGCACAACCGCAACCCCGAGGTGAACGACACTGGACTGATCCTTACACAGCTGCTCCCTATGACACCTACCTAAAGTTCTTCTTGTTCCAAACACATGTCCTAAAAACCACAAGAACAATGTAATGATGGTATCTTTGCACACTGTCGACAAGCCACACAGTTCTTTGGCCTGTGTCTTTCCTTCAAAGCCCAGGGGAGGGAGGAGGATCTGTTGTCATCGCAGACCTCTTTCTGTGTGATGCCCCGTTACGGCACCGTGCGAAGCAGCAGCCAGCCATGTTTCTAGCTCAACAGCATCCTGCAGGCAGCACCCATCAGCTCAATAATGCTGGTCTGATCATCCCTCCAGCTGTCCATGACTTGAATGTGCGTAGCCTGCTCTCAGGAATCATGCCCTGCGGTGGGGCTCGTTGACAGCAGCAGTGTTGCTGCTTCGCTTTGCTACCTGGATGAACATTTTCTCCTGCACAAGTGGGCCAGAGCCACAGACTGGAGTCATGTCGGTTCTTCAGAGCCCTTAACGTTCTTCTGCATCCTGTCCAGACCACCAACAGGAGAAGTGTTGGCCAAGGAGCTGTACTCGAGATGCCAACTTCCACAACTCGGATGGTAGTTTCAAGTTTGCCTCCCTTACAAGCACGAGTCAGGTGCAAAACTCACTTTCTTGACCTGGATTCATTTCACACCTCAGTATAAAGGTCTTGGATCTACAGCTTTTGCTCAGGACCAGCTTTGGGGAGACTGTATTGAAAACATGAAGTATAACCCTGATAATAAACCAAGCTCTATTCAATCCAACTGCTACCTGGTAGTCATGGCCATCCTGCATCCTTCCCGTACTGTAGCTAAGTCTCTCTCCCTTTCTCCCTCCCTGTTGCCCCTGGTTTCTGCACCGAAGTGATCTATTGCTCCAGCTCACCCTGGCGTACGTCTGGAAGCACATGAACGCAGGTGAGTATGAGTAGTTGAACTGTGTCTCCTGTACCGCAGCTCACCGCCTCCAGCCACCCGCTCAGTCGGCGGCCCCAGCCATCCCCACACTCTTGATTTCAGCTGCGCTGCTCCTTCATGTTTGCTCTGCCTCTGGTGTTACATCAATCTCTGTGTTTCAACAGTCAGCTGAGCAAAAACTGCTCGAGGAAAACCTTTCCTCAAATGATTTATTGGAGGGTGTGCTATCATTAACTCAAGACGACCCATCTATACCAGGAAAGGAGTCTGCAGAGAGCTAGGGTGGGGGCACACTGGAAGGCATTTAGTATGTATTTTACTGTGCATATGCTCTTAGCATCAAGTATCTCCAAACATAAAGCTATGCTAACCTTGGCACACAGTACACTCCCGATTCAAGAGCCAGCTGCCTCAGGCTGTGGGTGCTCTTGGAGCACCATAACCTGCAGTCAGTGGAGAACCCCACGTGCGACAGATTCACCGTCGAGCTCACCTTGCAGAAATTTCCCCATCTCTGCTTGCCCACGTCGTGCTTCTATGTGAATTTGCTACCCCAGGCAACCTTTTCTTCTCCTAACAGCCATTCACCTCTCCCACAGAAGAGCAAACGAAGGAGCTGTGGTCCCAAACTCCGAATTCAGCGCCAAAACACAGGACCAGGATACAAGCAGCGCATTTCCTGACAGTGGCTTCCCTGTGGCCTCCCACAGATTGTTTAACCTTTTATCTCCTCTTATCCCACCATCACAAGAAGCTTCTATTTATATTACAGAGTACGTGTTCGTGTGCGATTTAGTGTTTGCAAAGCCTTTGAAGACTGAGAAATTAGGGATTGCATATATCCCATAAAAAAGCCACAATAATAATTAAACTTTTTCAAGTTAACACACCTATTATAATAACACTATTACCCTCAAAATCTCCTATCCAGTGTGGCAAGCATGATGTTTGTGTTTGATTCCCCTTAAACCACATCAACTCCAAACAAAGCAGGCTTTGACTCGATGAGCTATTCATCCGCCGACCTAATGCAAAGCCTTCTCTATGCGGACAGCCATTGCCTTATGGACCACCGTCCCTGGATTTTCTTTGGCCTAGCATGGACCCACGTCCTCAAATTCTGAATTTAAGAGCCCCCTATGGCTGAGAAGACCAGCTGAAGAGTGCTCACCCTGGCCTGGCAATTGCCTGCGCTCTACAAAGCAGGGACAGGGAAGACTGCAAACCTAAGGAAAGGAAAATTCTGTTTTAACTCCAAGTGTGCTGCGATGCACAGGAGTTCAGAGGTGAATAGGAGTCTGCACCTCAAGGGTGTTGTACATGGGGCAGTCCTGAGCCCAATACACTGGCGTATCGGGGAAGGGCGGTGGAGGTTTGGAGCTCCAGCATCCCCCACCCACCAAGGCGATACCTTCTGCCTCTAACCATTAAGCCTGAGTGGACTTCAATGCATGAGGTAGAAGCCCTGGGGGAACAAAACCACCTACGTGGGGGACAGACCCCAGTTTGGCCCCCAGGAAGGCAAAGAAGGCTGAGCCTCCCCCATGGCGGAAGCCCCCAGAGGAGCCCTGACTGCAGACTGGGACCCGGACAAGTGACAGCTGCTTCCAGTCAGCCCCTGTAACGCAAGAAACAAATCCACCCCCCAGGTCAGCAGGGAAGTGACAGGGAAGGTGAAGCCTTAGCAGAGTGTGGACTGGTATTTTCAAATTATCATCCCTCCTGCCTTGTTTCCACTAATAAATAAATATATTGCTTTATGGTTTATGACACTGGGTATCTGAGGGGAAGGGAAGAAAAGTGTGGGGTTCTTTGGGCCTGTTAAGCAACCCATACCCCTTCTTGTGCACAGACGGAGCCTGCACATGGAGGCTCAGATCCATCACTTGGAGGGGGGCTGCAAAGAGAACGGAGTAGCAGGTAGGGGAGCCAGCCACCAGCTAGCACTTAATGGAGGCAAGAAACTATCTAGCACTTAAACATAGCATTAATCTGCCTTCTTGTCTCTGCTGGTGGACGAAGGGGCACCTCAACAATTTCTCTTTTTAGCTCTTACACACAGAGTGGATGACGTGTGGGTGGCAGTGAAGAGGAACTGCAAACAAGATGCCCAGAAAGTGGTGGGAGAGTGAGGACATAGAGATCTCGTGCAATAACACAGCGGAGGACCACTGAGCACTCAGAAAAGTATCATCACATCTGGAGACTGCCCACACAGGCTGCCAGTCTATGGCCAGACCCTAGGCTGAAGGGAGCACTGCTGCCTGAATTGCAGGTCTCAGCTGGTACCTCCACTTAGCTCGGCACTGCGCTGCACGAACATAACCGTTCACAGGAAATAAGCTTTGGTCTTCCGCTACGGTGATGCTTCGTCTGAGAAAAATACCTGACAAACACGGTTTTTGTTCTGGCTGTAAATAAGCAGAGTCCTTACAACAACCTTCCTTCAGATGCCACCCTTCCAGCAAGCACCTTTACTTGCTCCTAAGCCTGGGTTTAACCTCGTATTTACAGGCGACCTTGTTTCAGCTATTTTCATTTTCTTCCTAGTAGCTGCTGTGTTTTGGATTTAGTATGAGAATAATGTTGATAACACAACAGTTGTTGCTTAGTTGTTGCTAAATAATGCTTGTACTAAGTCAAGGACTTTTTCAGCTTCCCATAGAAGCTGAGAGGGAGCACAGACAGGACAAGCTGGCCAAGAGAATATTCCATACCATAGATGTCATGCTCAGTATATAAATGGGGGGTGGCCAGAGAGCAGGAATCCGTGATTCAGTCAATTGCGTGGCGAGCAATTGTATTGCATCATTTTCTTTTTTTAAAATATTCTTTTACCATTAATATTATTTTCTCTTCCGTTACTGTTCTATTAAACTGTCTTTATTGCAACCCATGAGGTTTTTTTCCTTTTTCTCCCTCTTCTCCCTACCCTATAGGGGGAATGGGGGGACGCGCAGTGAGTGAACGGCTGCGTGGTCCTAGCTGCCAGCTGGGGTTAAACCACGACAACAGGACATGAATCGGTTTGTGCGGCTCCTGCAGTGCTCCCTCCTGTCGGATGCAGAGGACTGAGACTAGATGAAAAGGCAAGGGAAGGGATGCCGACTTTCATCATCTCCTCGGCTGGGGCTGCGAGGAGAAATGAAAAACAGCATTGGTATGTGCAATCACATTCCTATTTACACGTGAGAAGTAACCCTTTCTTTCATCCCTAAAAGTGTGCCAAGATCTACTGGGAAGCCGTTACTTTGGAAATATATACATTCAGCACTGCGGAGGCAAAGAGAGGACGATGGGGAAGGGTAGCATCGTTTCAATGGCAAAAAGGAAAACCTTGCTGAGACCTGAGTGGTGACATGGAGGAAATACAAGCCTGAACATCGAATCTGAGAGCTCCTGTAAGTTAAACACCATTCAAAGGCTAAAAAGCTCTGAGATCAGCAGTGTTAAGTTGCACCCGCATCTTCAGATTACCCTAGTTTAAAATAAAAATGCCTACTTGTTGTGGTTAACACTCAGGGTAATACCACAACCGCCACCAGTCACTGTGGTTTACACAAGCCTGCGTGGCCAACTTCCCACCCAGGAAAGCCACAGTGGATTGGTTATCTTTGGACTCAGAGCAAGCCCCAGTCAGTTTCCTGCTCTAACCTGATGACATGCGTGAAGACAGTTTGGATGAGATCCTAAACCACAGTTTATTCCTTTGCATGGCTCGAGAGGCACTGACCTTCTGCAGCCCTTCGCACGCCCCTCAGCACAGGGTGGTTTTCCCTGCTCAGATGTACGCTAGCACCTTAAGGTCTTCACATGAAGGCAACAAGAGAGGAATATTTCTTGGTGCCAGGGTTGGTGGCCAGCTTATCCTAAGGCTCTGCTCTTCCCTGTCACCCCCTATGGGGACACGCAAGAGAAAGAGAGTCCTCCTTTATCCAGCAAAACACCAGCGACCTCCACTTGCGAGCCTCATCCCTTCTGCATCTGGTCTCCAAGCCAGCAGTGGTATTTTTAGATGAGTGATGAATAGGTGTGCTGGAGCGCTATGCAGTTAAACAACATAAACATTTGTGGATTGCAAACATGCATATAAAGAAGTTGGGAAAAACATTAAAAGGTCAAAACGCAGCATCACGGGATCTGCCAACAGCCAAGGCTCTCCCTAATATTCCTCTCTCTTTCTATTCAGTCTACTTATAGACTGTCTGAAGGCAGAGGAAATAAAAGAGAAGAAATAGAAATCTAGAAGAATTCCCAAAACTTTCTGAAAAAAAAACCCAACCCTGATCTATTCCACTTCTACTCCAGGTCTGGTCTGGTCTGGTCTGGAAATACAGGAAACTTTAGGAAAAATTGGGGAAAAAAACCCAACAAACAGAAAAAATCCAACCAAAAAAAGTCTTGAGAAATATTTTCTCTAAGATTCAACAGTGAAATACTGTCAGGCTACTGTTTAAAATCCTATTATTTTTGCTGTGCTTCAGTTCTTCCCAATGTTCTCTATATAATAAGCATTTCAAATGAAATTACATTATTTTAAAACACACTGTAGTAGGCAATTACAATTCCTGAATACTAAATGCCAATATAACGTAGGCCAAATTTATTGTTGTTCCTTAACTTTGTGCCACGTTCATTATATTTTAATGAATAAGGTTTCATATTAATTTTTCAAGCCTTTTCCTTGGAATCACGCATTACCACTGTAATTGCGTTGCAGAATTAGGTCTCTATTTACATTCTTCTCCTAAGTCCTGAAGACGAAACCTTCCTTTGATTTTTCCCCTAAGTCAGCAACAACGCCTCTTCTTCCTATTTTCGGGAGAGTGCCCCAGGGCCAGCGGCACCACCTCGCCCGGCCACTGCCAGGCAGGGCAGGGCTGTCCCAGCGAAGACCAGCACTTGCTGCCTGCTAAGCCTAGGAGATGTGAACAGAAGCACCACCAGGCTCAGGCAAGCAGGGTTTGAGGTGGGGACAGGAACAGCGTCCATGAGGCTAGTTGCACCCTTCTGGCCATGAAGACCCCTCAACAGCAGCTTGGGTTCTTCTCTCTCTTCTCCCAGATGGTGCTACCCTTCCTTTACGGTTGTGGCCACCATCCCACCTTTCCCCAATTTTCTATCGCCTCTGTCACACCCCGTGGAGACGCGGCTCACCCAAACAGTCTATTCTAATTCACCAACAGCATGCATGAACAAACGAATGGAGTAGATAGATGAGGGCATCACGTACAGGGCAGTCTGAAAATACCATGAGACACAAAGCTTTTCACCTTGTAAATCTATTTTCCACCTGGGACAGACACAGAGACTGTGAAGAAACTAAGAAAATTTGAGCTGAAATACAGGCACTGGGCAGTACATGGGCCCTGGTTGCCAGATGTCGTCTTCCAGGGGACAGATTTGATTTCCCAAAGTCTCCAGCAGCTCAGCAGCCGGCCACACCACTGCATGTGAGGATGCTGGGCGGAACAGAGAGCAGGGGAAGCCTTTCCTCAGCACAGGGGCATTTGTTAATTCTAGTTATTCTGGGTACTTGCAATACTTGAATTATTAATGTTGATAAACTACAGGAAATCTCATTCAATTAGAATTGCTTTTTTTTCTTTTTCTTTTTTTTTTTTTTTTGTCTGAGATAAAATTAAATTGCTTTATTGCAAGATCACTCTTTGCCCTTGTTTTCTGTGCTCTTTTGAAGAGAACGGAAACAAAGTCCTGGCTCCTGGGATACTGCAAGCCAGTGAGTGGGACACTGCAGACACATGCCCAGGGATTGCCCGCTCTGCTGGTCCAACAGGCCAAGTGTCTGACCTTGCTGCTCCCTCCTGGTTGCCATCTTCCTCCTCCTCCCCCTTTTCACAAGTGCTATCCTCTTAATTCCCTCCTATCCAGAGAGTCTCCCTCATCACCTTCATTCACCCCCACAAGAGCAGGGCCTTTTATGTACCTAACCCTTCCCTCATATCCCACTTTCTCCACGCCAGAGCTTGCCATATCTTCTTTCCTCTCCACAACGCCACTTCTAAAGCTCTCCATCCCCCTCGCACCACCCAGGCAATGATAAATCCTCCTTCGCCTACTCCCTCCCAGCCAACGCACCCTGATCTCCAGGTGTTCCCCCCGGGCTTCTGCCCTTCTGCTCAGCATTTCTGCCCCCACGCTGCGGTTCCCCAGCCTCTCTCCATGGCAGAGGCTTTGCTCTAACCTCTGGGTCAGAGACAGATACACAAGCACTGAAGCAGGAGCAAACTCCCTTGCACCCTCCGCTCCTCCCCTTTTCCTTGCATTTTAGGCTTTTCCCCCAGATCCCCCGGGACACGCCGCGCCTCCCTCCACGTTTCACAATTCAGTTTTGAGCACTGCGCCGGCACTGTTCTACGGCAAAGATCTCTACACTCAACTGAGCATCAAGGCTTGCGAGCTTTGCCAATTACCACTCCTCCTACCGCTTCTTCCCCCCGACATGCATCTGCTTGCAGTGGCTGGGGAGGTACCCTCGATGGTTGTCCAGAGGGCTTTCTGGAGGGCTACCAGCGTGCTGGAGGTGCCAACCTCTCTCTGACAGCTGCATCTAACTCCCACTGATGCGCTCTTTTCTTCGAGTTGGCCACCCTGAAGAGTGTTTTACCTGTGTTTGCAGTCAACAGACAGAGAGAGAGCAAACCCTATCAACCAAGCACTTGAATCTGAGGTAGGACTACTTAGAGATGACAGAGTCTGGAAATCAAATAAAAAAAAATAAAAGGGGGAGGATTAAGGAGTCTGGCTTTTTGGGTTGCATATGGGGGTTCAAAAAAAATCCAGAATGGAAAAAAACGCCCTGAAATATCCACAGGTTACTTACTTATTAAACAACAACTATATGTACTTTAAGAAAGAGAGCTGTATCATGCATAATTTAGTTGGCACACAGACAGTACTGTTGTGGGTTTCACGTGTGTGAAATAAATAAGCATAAATTACTTCATTTGAACAACACCAAACACCTGATTCCAGAGAGGGAGCAACGCTTCACGCTAAGGCATGTAAGTGCTCTTGACTTGTTGATGTCTCACCAGAGCAGAGAAAAATCGGCAAGCTGAAAACAGAAATTCATTTTCTGGCTTGCAGACAAACATCCGTGGTGCCTCCACACGGATCACGAACTGAGCCCTGATGATATGATGGAGCTACAGAGGAGACTGCCATTGCTACAGAAAGCGCCAGGAAAATGAACATTAGATCCCTATATACATTCTTTACGATGCTGGTAATGCGGAATTCAGCAGTAAGAGCAACAGTAAGCGGGGCAGCCTGTATCTTCATAGATTTCAGTCTTTTCCATTTCTCCCAAAAATTTCGTTAACGGGTCTCAGGAAAAAGTACTTGACAGTATTTCTGACAGACCTCAGAAAAAAAAGAAGTCCCTTTTTTGTCTGAACGTTTCTGTTTTCCCGCCCATAGCTTCATATCTCTAACTATACCATAAACATGTGATTGGAAGGCTTCTCTCTTAATAAAAAAAATAATTTAAAAAAGGCACTTATGATAATTTTATCTCACGTCACATGAGGATTCACATGGTATTTATCTCCTAAAATTTACCTGTGCTGAAATCAAAGCTTTCAGATTTTGACAGATACCATAGATTCTCACATTTCTCAAAAAGTATTTTGATTAATAGCAAATAATTTATCTTCTGGGCGCAAATTCCTCTGATGCAGGTTTGAGTCCTTTCCTCTGCTGGAACTGGAGAAGGAAAGGCAGGGTGAAGGACCTTCTGTAACACAGGTGGAACTAGCTCTGCTTTAAATTTGTGACAATATTTCCTTAACTAATTGCAGCCTTCAGGTTTTTGCCTGCCCATCTCAAAACAGGCATCCCAGTGAAATGAGACAGGACACCGATATGGCAGACATTTCCAAATTTGGCCAAGCTGTGAGGTGCTCTCTAATGCAACGTAGGGAAGATGAAATAAAGCATCTTTCACCTTTAAAAATGAGAGCACTGTATACAAACAAATCATAGACGTTTGCTATGAGACTGCGTGAGTCTTCTTTCCTCCTACGGCTTCAGCTTTCAAACTGGCCATGGAGCATAAACATGGCTAGATCTGACCCAGCATCTCCTTCAACATGACATGTGCCCCCTCATCTCTCCTCTTCATGACCAGGCAATGCAAGCAGCTTTGATTTACCGCGAGGACAGAAACCCAAACCTTATGAACAACCTTGTACTTACTGAGTTCAGCAATGCTCCCCACACGCGTAGCAAGTAAAGACTGCTCGATGGTCCTTAGCTCTGACTGGCTGAACATCTGCACTTCCCCAGGTTTGTTCGACCTTTGCTGGTCTTTGTGAAGGTTCAAGCTGTCCGGCAGGCAGAGAACACCTACAGTGGATAAAAAGAAAGGAGAAGCCCAATGTAATTGCAGCCAGTATGGATGACTTCGCTGACAGCACCACATAATTTTGGGGAAATTCTAAGACGCAGCCTCTGTGTGTAGAGCTCAAAGACAATCAACATCTGTAACTCAATGTCACAGATGACTCATGCTTTCAGAAGTGGCCCTCGTTAGCTCTTCTGAATATCCTCCAGTCACTTACAATGTCACCTAGGGATAATTCTTACAGAAAATCCTAGAGAATTGCCCAAGGAGGAGGTCAAGAGGGTTCCAGAGAAGCTTCCTACAAGCTACTCCAAACCCATACAAATTTATCAGAAAATGGTATCTCAGCAACAAGAATTCTTAAAGATTGGCTTTAAAATGATATCTCAGACAATACATCTACAGGGTTTTCCTGTAAGGGGAATTCCATTAACCATTGCCAAAATAATGGACAGCATCAAGATGGTCAAAGTGTCATTGATGGGCTTACTGAATTTCTTTTTGCAAATACAACTCCTGGCAATTGAACTGCTTGGGCTTCAAAAGCCCGTCATGCAGAAGCCCTTACAGCTATGAATTTTTGTGGGGCAGGACATCAGTAAAGCTACTGACATAAAACAATTTACATACACGCTCATTCAGGCACAAAAGTCACTCTCTACCATGACATCTAAACCCTCAGGCGCAGATAGAGGGCACACGTTTATTAGTCAAAATCACTGTCATACTAAAAAACAGAACTTATTTACAAGAGCAAACACTGCATTACCACCCTTGGGTAACAGATGCACACAAGTCCAGCTTGGAGTGCAAGCCCTCCTCCCTTCCTGTGGTCTATAAACAGCCAGCTATGGTCATGCTTTCCACAGCATCATCTTCCCAGTCCCGCTGGGATACACACAGGTTGAGACCTGATGGAGGCAGTACAATTGTACCTCTTTATTATGATTAAATTTCATCTTATCTCCTATTGTGTGATATGCAACAATAACCTTTGAAAAGAAGCCAGAGTAGGACACGTATTTTTTCCATTAGCTTTTACCATTCCTTCCTTTTAAGCACAGGAGAGAAGTTCCGTCCTTATGGATCAAGCGGACTTTAAAAAAAACACATTAAGGAAGAGGTACATATTTAGTGTTTCTCTTCAGGGGGAAGAACTTACCTAGTTGTCCAGCTCAGTAAATGTATGGTGTCTAACTCTACTGAGCAATAATTTTACCCATAGGTACAACACTGGCGGTCTCGAGGCAGAATGGCCACCTTAATCCCTGTCTACTTCAGTTACGAAACAGCCTCACTGCATTGCAACATCACAAGAGCAGGTAACGTGCCTGAGAGGGGGATGCTTCTCAGCCACCTTGCTAGCTCCACCAAGCTGCTTTGGATCCCCTCCTCGCACTCATCTCCTCCCTCCAAATAGTTTAGTCTGAAAGTCATATTTGCAGCATGGACCCAAAACCACCCATCCTAGGAGGAGAGAGACGAGGCAGGTTCCGTAAGCACGTTCAAAACAAAAAGCAGGGGTATACAGCGGGAAAGCTGGGACCAAAGGCCTTGTCCACCATGGCCATGAGACAGCAACCTAAACCAAGATCACCCTCTGCCCACAACAGTAACACCAGAACAAATTCCCTAATAGCCAGTTTGAATGCTGGAGATAGAGGAGCAGGAGCAGCCGTAATCCCAGCCCTGGCTCTGGTCCTGGGGTTGTAACAACCACAGTAAAATCATACGCATGTCTGGAAGGTCACGAGAGCCCTGGAGAGAAAGAGCAGGACATCTGACACAGCAACAGAGAGGAAAGAATTAAAAGCAGAGAGGTAAGGGATAAAAAGTGACAATCGCTTATCAAACTCTCCAAATTCTCCTGCCATCGCTCAGTGGCCGACTCGCATAAACACTTGGCGCGGTGCTCAACACTTATATTCTGGGGATGTACAGAGCTTGAGAAGTACCAACACCTGGATTTAAAACGCAGACTTGCCTGCATATTTTAATAAGTATGCTCTCTTGGAAATATTTCTCATTTATTTAATTATTCTTTATCATTTTAATGGATAGAAATTAAAACAAAATTGGAAGAGTCTTCCCTGCAGAAAACAGATGTGAAAATGATCTAATATTCTACGAGATTTCTAAAAAGAAGAAATAGAGCACAAACAGCTTTGTTTGTATCTTTAAAAAAAATGAATATTCAACAAGAAGATCTTTTCCTGTGAAAACACACCTTAAGTGTGGAAAAAAATACTGTTTTAAGGACTTTACAAATAAGATTCAAATAGTTTAAAATCATAATATGTACAGGAGCTATTTCTCCAAGTGATTAAAGCAATGGGATACAGACATTTTATTCTCTACTTTGTCTATGACTCCGTTCCCACAGACAGGCCTTTTCCTTACCAACAGCCCTGATGATTAATCACTCTGTCCTTTAGCGAGGGGAGCGTATTCTTAGGTTCTTGGCTGAAAAGTGCAAATGAAATGCAAAATGCTCCATTGTTAGAAAACTTAACAAATTATAGGATATGTCACGCCAAAGGGTTTTACTCGGGTTGGAGATCAGTAAAGACATGCAATAGCCAAGCATCTGATACTTATATGCCAGCTTCAAAACTATAATTGACCACAGCGGGTGACCAGTGGGGTGTTGGAAGATCGTTTATAACTCTCATAATTTTGCTGGATCAGATCTGGTTTTTGCCAGTATGGAGAAAGGGAATTCTATGGCTCGGGCATGCAACTCTGCCAATTTTCTAGCTTCAACTGTTTTCCCCAAAAATGATTAAAGAAAAGTGAATAAAATGCTTTTTAGAAGAAAAACCCGCTCTCTTTGTATCAGTGTTTAATGTAAAGCTCAAATTCGCTGGTGAAAGGCTATGGTAGGGAATTGCTTCCTGGCAAGCAGAGAGCACAGCAAATGAAAGAGGGAGCAGAAAGGGGTAAAAACTTTGTGATTATAAATATCTTTTTTATAAATAGGAACATTTAAATAACCACCACCAGCTTTCACTGGTTTGGCTACAGTTCAACTTCCTTGTTTTAATTCTCTGCCAACTGGTATTACCTGCTTGCTTTTTCAGCCATGTCTTCAGCTGTACTCTACTGAACTTGACAAACAGGTGAGGACCTCAAGTTTCCAATGTCCTGAAAAACAGGACTTTTCCCCCCTTTTTTCCCAGCTTTTCTGGCTGTTGCCGCTGGTGCTATCTGTCATTCCACACCAAAGATTTCCGTGCAGTATCTTCACAAATGCATGGCAGTGTCTTTTCTCTCAACCGGCACTGTTCAACGTCCTTCCTTTCTGCACGGTTACTCAACCCTGTGCACTTCTCTGCCCATTTTTTTATCCTCCTTCTTCCCTCTGATTCACTAGAGTGGAAATTAAGCAGTCAGTTGTTGCCTGATGAATACGGGGCCAGACTCACCCGGTACGCCCCTGGCTGCTACGTGCCACCCAGCAATGTACAGCAGCCGCACGTTGCATCTAGGACAGCTGTGAACCACTGGAGCAAGGCGAGACAACCAAAGCGCTCAAGTGTATTCGGATTTTGTCACCTCTTTCGGTGCTTCCCCTCCTTTGTACCCTCCTTGGGGCAGGGATCTGTCTAGGACTTGTCTGCAAGGAAACATACGCAGAATGGGCCATACCCAAAATTTAAGGCAATTCAAACTTTGCCCTTGGCCTCGGGGTACCCTGCAGTCTGTAGGTAAAAGACTGAAGAGAAACGCAAGTGAATTCATTTTTAAATCAGCAGTATGCCAAAGAAAATCACAGTGACAAGCTCCTAATGCTCCCCCTCCCAAATCTCTAGAGAAAAAACATCATCATAGGGAAAATCCGATGTACAGTTAATACACTCCACATTTTTCCTGCCCTCTGGGCTCAGCTGAAACACAAGCCAGAGCTCAATCCCCAAGGACTTAAAAATCTCAAACCAAAGAAGGATTGCATAAAATGTCAAAGCAAAGACTGAAGATGCCCAAACTTATAAAAGGAAAAGTTATTTTAAACCTTCATGCAAACTCATCCGAAGCCAGGGGTACCTGGTAACTTTATTCCAGTTTCCCCACGCACATTCCCACCTCTTGGGCTGGGCTGATGCGCAACCCTCCATTGCAAGGCAGATTTTGGCACAAATATACATACATTCCTGCATACACATTTTAGAGCTTGCCACGGAGCTGCCCATGCTGTCGTTGCAGGGTGACAGAAGACGTGTGCATGCATCACACTAACATCCCAAACTCAGTGCCTGGCAGCAGCCCTGGCAGAGCTTGTCCCCGCTCCTCCGTGCCTCCCCAGCAAAACAGCCTGAAGGACCTGATGGCCAAGAGCAACTCCAACACCAGACGCAGCAGCGTCTGTGACCTCTGCAGCTTTCAGGGCAGAAGAAATATGGGGTTTGTAGCCCAAATCTCACCTAAATACAGAGGAATCATTAAAAAAAAAAATACCTAAGCCCCCTCCTCTGTTCCTCTATTTAGACAGATATCTGCGCTTATGTATGTACCAGCTGTTGCAAAACATTTGCTTCCTGAAGTGCTGGCACCTACAGTGCCCATTCTCCAGGACCAGCAGTAGGACTTCACTTTCTCTCAGGCACAGGAGGCTGCTGGCTTTCCACGGACCACATATTGCTCTTGGCACCGCACAGCTATTCGTATCGCGCAAAGGCAGATCAAAGGGCAAAACAGCAAAAAATAAGACAAGCAGTCTTTTGTATACCACCACAATGTGGAAAGCAATAAAATGGCAAGTCTGTTTATTTGGAACGGGCAGCAAGGTTTGGGGCAAGGCTGTGTCGCATCCTCAGACATCCCACAGTTTGGTCCCAAACCAGTTTTGCCACCTAAAGCAGCATTTTCAACAGCAAGTCCATCTCAGAAAAAAGAGTATGAAAGAGATACAGAACTGCAAGTTTAAACTTGCAGTTCCAGTTACTGCAGGTCTGAAGTTATTGCTCCAGCCTTCCTCTTCTCACCTATTGTAAACATGCTTCAGTACCATACACCTCCTATATCTGAAGTTTGTATTTGTTTTTCAAGGAGTTTGAAGACATTTAATCGAGCTATTGCTTGAGCATACAGCAAATTCACCAAGATCAAATGACCCCTCAACTATCACTGAATTAGTTTTTTTATATAAATACATCTGTATACAAAGTGACAGACCAAGGCAAGCAAGAAGTCTGCACTGCCTATATTCATGGGTCTGCAATACCTGGTGTCATCCACATTTTGAATTCTTTGCCTCCTCCCTTTCCTTTAGTATTCCAATCCCATGGTCTAAACCAAAACAAATTTCCAATGACACTAATAAAAATGCCCACTGGACAACGTGATTCAAAGCATCAGTGCTGAGGCATCTAGCAGAAACCCAACACAAATGTGTTTGTTTTGACTTAAAAATATAAGCACTGTAAAGACTGTAAAATACTTTTTTCCACATTTCACCATTTGTTCCTTTGGAAAGAGTGCCCAGATTTCTTTATATAGATTAATTTGGAGTCTGGATAGAAGCATGAAGGTTTTGCCGCTCTCTTGTTATTAAGTGCTCCTACTTTCAAGGGAAAATAATTCAAAGTATCTTTGACCTCCCTCTTTATCTATCTATTACATCTTAAGCAAAGGTACATATCTGGAGAACAGCTTATACTCCCACTGCAAGAATAGCTGGATCCTACTAAGAGTTTATAGAAATTAAGCATGCAGGACAGATATCAGGCAAATTGTTGTACAAAATGAGCCTGAAAATGGTAGTTAACCCTGAACAGTCCCCAAAACGTGGTGTTGCTTGTTACATTGCTCAAGTAAATGCCGACCTTACCTAGGACTATGTTTAGGAGTAGGAAATCCACTCTATCACCATAATTTTTATTTATTTTTTTTTTTAAACACAGGAACACAGGACTAGAAAGTCTTTGAGTCCAACCTCCTGCTCTCGTAAAGGATCATGTGAAGTTCAAGAGCTCACGAAACATCCAATCAGAAATATATCCCTTTTCTTCCACAAGCCCCAAAATACTTCCCAGCACCAGAGAGCATTCTTGAGATCTACAACATTAAGGCCTACGGGAAACAAATACAGGGCACAAAAGTATTGCTGGCTGCCTTTGCAATAGCAATACACTTCACTAGGAGCAAACCCCACACGGTAGGTATTCCAACATGCAGAAAAACTCTCCTAACCCCACATTTGGTATGGCAACCAAGAGCATGTGAGGATCGTGCACCATCCAGGTACCAACCAGATTTTGAAGCACGGTGTGGGAACACCGGTACCATGAGCTCAGCATCGATACAAAGGGACACAAACCACCACGCAGAAGCTCGAACTTGGAAAGGAACCCTATGGTTTCTGTTGTTTGAAGCAACCTGCACCGTGATTCCTCAGAGCTCAGCCTGTCAACCTGACCAGCAGGCAGATGGAAAACATCTTGACTTCTTACAGAAATGAGACTATGGGGAAAACCTCAATGCTAATCGTATCAGCCAGTGCTTTCAGTTAACAGAGGACCTGGAAAGCATTCAAGGCAAGGAGTGCAAAGTGTCTTCTTTCCACACATTCCAGCCTGGTTAAATAACAGGGAGTGGCTTTGCATGGAGAAAATGCAAAGCGCTTGGGAAAGCTAGGTGGTGATATAAAGTTTCCAGAATCTGAGTCTTAGAGTAGGCAGAGCAGCCCAAATGAGGAAGGGTGGAACAGGCACGGGAATCAGATGCAAGAGACTAAAGGGACACTGCTTTGTGTGTCTTTAACACCTACTACCCAAAGACATTAATGAGTATTACCAGCTTTCCACTTAGCCTCAAGACACGGGTGTTAAGCAGGTACAGTAATATTAATGTCCAATTTACAGATGAAGTGCAAGTAAAGCACTAGAGAGCTTAGTAACTAATTCAAGGTGAAATAAGAAATGTCAGACAAAACCAAGAAAGGAGCATAAGGCCTCTAGTTATGCAGTTTAACCACAAGAGATCACCCTTTCTCTCCTGGAAAAAGCAGTAGAAAAGCAAATGAATGATGCTTAAAAATGAAAGAACTGAGAGCCTAACAAAACCTGCCAAAAAATTATCAACGGCAGTAACCACTGATAAACGACAAACAGAAGCTGTACAAACTGCAGATTTTGGGTTCTCACCAGCCAGAAATTCACTTCCAGAACCACTGCAAAGAACGATCCTCTGAGTACGCAAGGACAGCTTTTTTTATTTCATCTGGCCAAGCTTGGAGGTTTTGTCTAAGCAGTTTTGTCTCTGGCTCCTCGCAATTGGAAATTTTAGTAACTGCATATCTGCAGAGCAGTTTTTTCCAAAGACATGTGATCGTTTTGAGGGCAGTATCCCAGCTGAGTTGGATTTGATTTCATCAAAAGCCAGAACGGATGATCATCATCCAAAGCAGAGAGTACCTCTGTGAGATATTAGAGCAGATGTTCTAGGAAGACAAGATAAAAGAATTATATTACAACATGTGACTGTGACATTTTTGCTGGTATGGAGTTTCTTAGCACAACACATTCTACTTAATTGGGACGTCCTCCTTATTAGGATCCTTCTAAAGGCAATTGTTTTAGCCTAATGATAATGAGTGGCAATCGCTGCTGCTTAAAATGGCATAGAAGTAACAACAATTCAACTAAATTAGGATATATTCTGCTAACACCAAGCAGTTAAGTGGTGCACAGCCAAGTGGAACGCAGGATGGATTTGACTGTTAGGCTATGCATTACAAAGAAGAATCAGAAGATTAGATCCCACTAAACATAGAAACTAAGCTCACAAATCACCAGCTACAGCTTCACATTTATTTTTATTAGGACATAGAGAAAACAAAATCTTGGTCCTGGCAAAATCAATTGCAAAACTTCGAAATCCTCAAAACCACCATCAAAAAAAAATAATTTACAAAACCAGTGAACATGAAGCAAGCCAGATGACATGGAGATCCATCTCCTCATGCTTATCCCAAGGTCTCTTCCAGTTCCCTAAAGTGGTCTTTGTGGCACTGCTGCCAGGCAAGCAGCAGCAGATGCTGCATACTGATACGCATCCATGGGTTGGACAGACCACACGTGTGCTGACAGCACAGCGAGCTACAGCTGATGCAATAGCTGTATCCCACTCCCCTTCCCCAGTGAGGGGACTGATGTGCACCGCACGCCTTCACCTACCTGTGATTTTCATCACCGCTCTCCCTGTTGGCCATGAAGGGGCATTTTATCCACTTCACAACAGGAAAATTGCTCAACGGCACACTGTGCTCAGCGTCACAGTGACCACAAAAGTTTCAGCGCGAGTTGTGATTTTTTTGGCAGAGAGATGTTAGAGCTGACACAGTGCATTTATTTCATGCCGAGTACCCATCAGCTCCAGACTACCCTGATCTAAGCTATGCTGCCCTGGAACTAGTGATGTGCAGGAGAAAGGTTTTCTATCACACTCTTTGACGGGAGGCATATACATATACAGTAAGTAAAATAAAGATAGCGCCAGTATTGTGTTCCTTCTCTGCCACACGCAAATAAATATAATACACGCATCCCTCAGTGCCTCAATACAAGCAAGAAGTTGAGAGGTTCCGGGGAATCTGCAGGAAGAAGAGAGCACAATGAACATGTTGGCAGTGCTGGCTAGTGAGGAAGCTTGGGGAAATGTGGATTTGATGGTACCCAGTCTAACCGTGAGATGCCTCTTACAGCTACTGGCAAGTACTCAAGATGACAGACACATACTCTAGGGGGAAAGGACGTGCACTGGTACAAACACGGACTCTGGACACGCACAAGAGTACCAACTCATGCAAAAATGGGTTTGGCTAAAAACAGGCACAATCCCCTATTAGACCGAGAGTTTGCAGAAGGTCTAAGCCTTTGAGTCACTGAAAATGACAAAGGACGTGTTAACGGGTTTCGTTTTACGGAAAAAGGCCTGTCAGCTGACAGCAGCAGAACAAGAGGATTCCATGATTCATAGCTTAACATGCTTTCCCAGAGCCTGTAATTTCCTTCATTCACTACCGTCAGCCCCCCAAAATACCCGGGCTGTGACAGACAACTTCCCCTTCAGCAACCATGATGTGGGCACGGCCCGAAAGCCCAACAGCCCTGATACGGCATCTCTCATAACCCAGTCAAAAGACCAAAACATTTAATTTATAATTAGGCGCTATTGTATAGTATATGAGCAGAGAGTTTCTTGTAACGATATTGTTTTGGACTTCTTGAGAAGAGAGACTGAGTATTTCAATTGCAAATTAATAACCCCATGCAAGCACACAATCCCCCATTTTTGCGAGACCTACTATCCAAAGGGGCTCCTGTACCAGATACTGCAGCTATAGTAAAGCGTTACAAGATGCTTGATACAAAAACGCATTTTTTCCATTGCTTTCTCTGTGTGCCACCCTTCCTTTGGCATAGGCACTATGCGTCAGATGCCTTCGAGGGTCGGACAGATCATTTCAAAGCCACAGATGCGCTTACATTTCTGAGCGCATTTCTGAGCATTCAGTTGCAGTGAATACCGTACGACACACTTGGCAAGAGTATTTTGAATACCTTAAAAAACACCTCCTCTATTTGCCTCAGTATTTGCAAAGATTAGTATGCTTTTTACAAGAGAACGAACTGTTTGCCAAAATTCCTCCTATTGCTTTGGAACACCATATCAGCTTGTACAAAACCCCATGAATAATACACAGCGGAGCAGACACTCTGGTGCTGAGACTGAGCACGGGGCATTCCCAAACACAGTTACCAACGGCACCCTTCCCATCTCACAGGCGGGCACAGCGGCGGCAGCAGCTGGCAAAGGGGTGGAGATGAGGTGCCCAAGGTCTATGGTGCAACCACCACCTTGCACTTGGGAGCCAGTTGTGTATGCAAAAGGTTATGCAAACCATTCATACAGGAACAAGGATGGTTTGAAATTCAAACTGGTGAAACACCTGACCTTACAAGGGTGCAGTGACCGGCTGATGGGAGAACGACACCCTTTTCTGCAGAGCTGCTGTTTGCTTTGTAAGTCACCTTCCATGGACACCAAAGCCTTCAAAAAGCAGCTAAAACCATCACCAACCGCCCTTCAACTTTTTAACAATTAAATCATCAGCCCCAAAGGTTTCTGGGAAGCCACTAGGGAACGCGACCCAATAAAATAAATAAAAAGTAAATGAAATTAGTAAAGTCAGCAGTCAGTAGGCCATTAAACCCGAAAACACGTGACACACAGGGGCTGCAATGAAGCCCCCAAGTGTACGGACACACGTGAACAAAACACACGTTGCCCTGCTTCGGCGGGGAAATGCAGGCAGCTCTGGCAGAACTCTTGCTGACTTTGTAAGGGTCGGGATTTTACCCCCGAGCGATGAGTTTTGGGTAAACCTGAGCGTGTGGAGCCGGCAGTAAAAGGTTAAGTAATTAGAATTTCCTTTCAACTGCTTGCACAGATGAATACCAGATTACTCACTCCACCCTCACCATGAAAGGCCGTGCTTAATGAAAGTAAAGAATGATAAGATGTTTTAGAAACACGAGTTGCTATTTACTGTCTTTAGGGCAGTATCCCATCACCCCTGAGAATTTACTACACTCCCTCCCACCCTGCTAAGGATGGCAGTGAGCAGATTATCACAGCAGGATAGAAAACACCTACCCGTGAAGGTATATGGTACCAGACCAGGGCGACCTCCTGAACTGTCGACAACCTCCAGAGCAGGACGTGTCCTACAGCCCCCTGCAGTCCCCCGCAGCCAGGCTTGCTGCATCATTTGGGGTACTCCTAGCAGGTGAGATGTTTGTCACCTGCAAAAATCTGAGCTCAGGTACTGATGGTGGTGACCTACATGGTACCACGGTACCCTCGAGGTTCCCACCCTCAGTAAAGGAGTTACCCTCTGCCTTCAGCATGTGCTTCAAGGGGTTTTGCCACGTCTTTAAAGCCAAATATTCACCTAAAAATTTCACTGACTGGAAACCCTGGATGCCGGCCAGATGAGAGTCCTTTCTAAAAGCAACCTTTACGTTCTTCAAAAATTCCACTTGGCTTACTAAATAGAAATGGCTTGTTAATAGCACGTATTTCACCATCCAGACCTTTGATATAGACACCTACAACAATAAATCAGCTCTGACCAGTACAGGTTAACCTATATACATATATATGGTAAAATCATTACAGACAATGAAAAAAATTTACAAGAGACACTAGACTATGGCGCTAGCATACTTTTATGACCGCTTGCCCTGCAGACTGCCTGGCTGAACCCATTTCAAATAATTCGGGTTTTACAGAGCTGATGGACACCCTATTCCCCACCCAGCTATAATACAAACTGTGTGCAGGTCCATGAGCTCATTACGTGGCTACCAGTTTAACTGAAAAAGACTTTTAAAAATTACTCTACAGAGGTTTAATACTTTTTTTTGAGCCCCACAGAGTATCCATTTGTACATTCTGAATTTTATGACAGCAAGATACACAGTTTTATTCCTAAAAGATCTTGTCGCTTTTTGAAAATGGTGCCCTCTATTACTTTTTCCAGACAGAAATGGCTGCACATTTATTCTCAGAGCGGTTAAAGGTCAAACTCAGATTTCATTTATGCATAATCTTCAGATTTGAACCTCTGCATTATTAATCTCCTCCACTGTTTCACCTAGACATTCACACACAGATCAACAAATACCAAAAACCTCACAGTAAAGGAATATGATCATTTCTATGTCACAGCCTTCCCCAGTGCATGGAACAAGGCAGTAGTTAATGAATCAACAGATGCTCGTTATTTTATCTTTCTGGTTCGGTATGGTCTTTGGCATGACTTTGACATCTTATCCATCCTCTCCTTCTAGTAAAGCACAATGCCGTTCCCTGTGGGCTCACCTCTTCCCATCGGTGCCCTCACAGGGACGGAGATGCATCCCTGGTGGTGCCTCGGCCACCCCACGGCAAAGCTTCACCAGCCCTTCCCCAATACTCAAGCACTGAAACTAGGGCAGGGAATAAACCATGGAGCGCTTTTTCCCCCACAGTCTTTGTCTGGGAAACAGCTGAGCCAACTTGGCTGAAATTTAAAGGAAAAAAAAAAAGTATTTTTACATTATTTTGGGAGAAGTCATTGCCCTAGAAAACGCTAAATGCTGTTGGAACCTATCAGAAGCAACTGAAATCGGGTACGTATAATGATCAGCAGCAGGTAGCTCTAATGGTAGGCCATGCTAACTGCCTCGCCAGCTACATCTCATCTGCTGATTTTATTTGGCCTTCTCTCTTTTAAGCAGACTGAAAGAAACCAAATGGTATTTGGAAACTTCCAGACACAGCTTCAGTGGGTCAGCATTACATAACTGCTAAGCTGATTGAGCTGCAATATATGATATGAAGGACGTAGAAACCAAATATAGATCTTGGAAACTGATTCAAGTCAGAATAAAAAAAAAAAACAAACAAAAAACAAAAACAAATAATAAACCAATAGAAAGTAAACTCTTCATCATAATCCATTTTCCCAACAGTCAAACTCCATTTCCATCACTCAGGTACAGTCCCTGAACAGCGACCTGCTCATGACAACATGTCTTCCCTCATCCCATTTGCATCAAGACCTCCACTTAATTTTTCACTGGCTGCGCTCATGACAGCTACCTGCTCTCAGCATCCCTGGGACCCATCCCTCGGCATCTTCTCCTGGGCTACAACAGAGAGAAGCCCCATCCTTTTACTGTTAACATCATCTTATACCCGCAACAAACCAACCCCATGGTTCAGCTTGAACTCCTCGCTGGAGGTGGGTACAGCTCCTAAACTAAGTAAAGTTGTACGTATTCCAATCACATTCTCTGCGGATAAGCACAACAAAATGCTCCCTGGTTTAGATTTCTTAATGTTAACAATGATATGAATTACAAGAGAATTACAAAGTTCATAATATTTGGAAAAGACACGGATTCAACGAGAGCTACTATTTTGTAGCATAAAAGCACACCATGAAATGTTAATTGCAATGCACAACACTGCAAGACCTACAGGAATTACAAGCAAGTTTTCATCATCTCAGCTGTGTGTCATGAAGAAAACGAACAAAACCAGAATAAATTTATCGCTCGAAAATAAAATAAAGTTGTAATTAATTATTTTAATTCTATTCTAGTGAAAAGGCAGAACTCTGCAATTTAAATCATTTGTGGATTCATGGCCTCGAGCCATGAGCGGACAACACACCACCATTGACCCTAGCCACAGGCACTGCTACAGCAGGCCAGGAGTCATCTATGAGCTTCACTAAGAAATTTAAATAGAGTTCATATACAGATAGATAGATATACACACACAATGTGAAATTAAAATAGGCATTTGCATGCACCAGACTTCCTAGAGAGTACCCTCTGCTGGAGAAATGTCGCTTACTTTGAGCTCGTTTACCCAGAAGTATGTAATCAAGAAAGCAATTCTTGCTGCTAAGAGTTTGTCTGAATACATGTTGGCCTCGGCTGTGCAGACAGATGCCTGTAGGGCCACCTCAACATATACCCCTCTTGGTGGATGCTTGGTGGAGCCAACAGACAACATGCAAAAAATGAGTTCTACTGCCCATCCCCTGCTTACCTACGCATTCGTTTCATCTCAAGAGTTAACAGGTAATAGGATGCGACTCTTCCACTAAAAGCACCTATTTTCGTCTGAGGGTTAAGCCACAGCACGGTGCTGAGGATGCTGCTGTACAGGCATCTGACAGCTCCCGAACTAAGTGCACAGAGCACCAACCCAGCAGCAAGAAAATACCGTCTTAAGTAAATCAACGCGCAATTTCTCTCATTGCTGTGATCCTTTAAACTAAGTTTTAGTGCACTCAGGGGCAAAAATACACTAACTACAGACTATTCGTAGGCAGAGCTAAACTGTTCATTTAAATGGGAAACAATATCACTTTCTCTGGCACTGTTATATATGTTACACAAACATAACGCCCAAAAGACACATGGGTCATTTTTTCTGACATGAGGTTTGCATAATAAAGACAGACAGTTCTTCTGGCCCAAATTCCTCGTGTTAATCATGTCTCGAGGTGACTAATAATAGATTTAGTGGACGCTCAAAATGGTTTGTTGAACAAGAAAGTTGCTTCTTACCCTGGCAGAGGTGGAAGCAACCTCCCTTCTCCGCATCTCCCACAGTGGAAGGGTATGGTATGGTAATGGCAATATTCCAAGATATGCAGGTCACCGTGAAGACAGCTGCAGAGGTCAAAGCCTTCAGTGTGAGAACTGAAAGACCACATTTAATGAAGAGGAATTTTCACAAAAGAGGTGAGCTGCTTTTTGCCTTTTTTTTTTTTTTTTGCATGTGGAAATTGTTATTCTTGGTATTTCCAGAGCACAGCAAAGCACTGAAACTTTTTCATTTAATACATCTGTAAGTTCCTTCCTCAGACAATTTCATCTTTGTTCAGCACTCAAGGTGGTATTCTTTGTCCACTAAACATAGCTAGGGAATTTGACACATTTTTACCTAGTTTCTGGAATCAATTGTGTGCGTACATGTCACCGGTATTGATTTATCATAGAATCACGGGCTCTTTCCCTACCTTTGCTTAAACACCCACTATTTGAAACGGAATTCACAATGAACTTTAGTGTCAACTGACCAAAAAAAAAAGTCTCCAACTCAAGTGATTTAAAAGGATGAGTATAACTATCATGGCAAAAGCAATGACAATGTGACAATCTGAAAGCCTTTGAGACCAGTTCTCAAAATTACAAACATTGGGAATTCAGGTTTTACCCTAGATTCAACCCCCCAAAAAATTAAAAATTCTACCAGTTCCCATCCAAGGATCCCCAAGTAACCTTGACTTCGCCCTGATCATGAAATGAAGGGGACAACTGGAAATTCTGTTGGGCTGGCAAGAAGAACTGGAAACTGCCCTTCAGGTTTGGTTATGGACTACCATAAGGCTGCCACTTGCGAAGTCCACCCGCTGGAGTTTTTAAGGAAAGAAATGCTTCAGAAGGGATCTGATTCAGAAAGGGCAAGTTCAGCAGCATGGCTTTTCCCAGCACACTCTGAGATAGGGAAACAAGATGCAGATGCAGGCACAGGCTGCCCTGAACTGGTTTCTCAGGATCCATAGCCTTGATCTTCACATACTTTTGAAAAATTCAGTCTGAACTGTTCATACAGCAAGAAATACATTCTGGGGTCTGCACATCAGGGTGGGGGGGGGGGCAAAGAAAAATATGACTGCTAGAGACAGTGCTTGCAATTCTAAGGAGAAAAAAATAGTAAAATATTTTTTGTGATGACTTCAGAATCATGGGAAATATGCAGGATGAAGCAACGGCTTTCATGTGCAAGTGGAAGTATGATTAAAATGTCCTTAGGCACATAACTCAAGAGTCAGCACAGACCAATATGATGTAGACAAGAGAGATAAGGAGCTTGCGGACTGTCTTTTCCGATAGGACATACAAGATTAATGCAAGCAGCTATAGAGAAGGAAAACAATAAAAACATAAATGATGGAAAATAATCCTCACACTGAGCCACTCTGCATGCTTTTGGGGAATGAACTGACAGCTCAGTGTGCAATAACATTCATGTGATCTACCATCCTCTTACTTCTTATGAGTTAACAGTAACTGACTGGTGTGCGTGGCAGCAACACATGAGGACAGGTCTTCTGAAGCAAACACCAGTTTGCGTTTAATTTTAGCTGCACAGCAAACTTTAATTTAGGTGCTTCAAAAGCAGACTGACCAAGAAATGACACTGAAGCAAAGCAAGGAGAGACATTAGAAATACGTAATACTAACGCAGAGAAAAATTACGCATCTTGGGGGCAGCTAGAACATGCAGGTCTTCATCCAAAGAAGACAACGTCCAGGACAACAACCAAGACAACGTCTTGTCTGAAGACAAGAAATTTATTATTAGAGATGAACCTAGACTAGGTGGAAACAAACACATTTTTGTCACCTCTCAGCTGGATAAGGGCAGTTCATCTACTGATCGTGAAGCCTTCAGGCCCTGGCAAGCCCCAACTCGTGCAGCACATCATCTAAGCCACACAGGCTCCTGCAAGCACCTGAGCCACCACACTTCCCCCAGAACTAGCAACTCCATGGCGTCCCACCACCTTGCAGTTGAGGTGCAAGGTACTTGGCTAATAATAACTACTTATTTATTTGGCTAATATCCTGTTTGCATATCAAATCCAGAGGCCCGTGGGACAGGCTGGAAAAGCTGCCGCTAAGCTGAGCGGACCAGGGATGTTTGTATGTGGAAGGTGACTCCCGTAGCCATGCAAAATGCCTGCTGTGCCGGGGCTCAGCTGGTGGCAAACACCAACAAGCTGGCCGCCCGTGGAAATCCTGTTCCAGCGACAGCTCCCCGCCAGTACGTCTGTGCATGTGCCAACACCCGCTCTTTATTCAACTCCCTCCGTTGGTTTATTCTGGCCACTGACCAAATCGCCACATGCCGTAGCCTACAGCCAGGAATCTGCAAGGGCGGCAGGGGGAAGAGCATGGGGGTTGATGGCACAGCCGTACCGCTGCCGGCACAAGAGCGGGGAAACCAGCACCGCCGACGCCGAGCTGGGCTGGCTTCTCGTCGCTTTGGGAGGGCTCTGCAGCGACCGCAAACTGTGAGAAAGGAGCGACCTCCTTCATCGCGCCGAGGGACGTACGTGACGTCTGTAGGTGCTGTGGTTTGCAGGCTGTGGTTGCAGGCAGACAGGGACGGAAACGGGCTCGGCTTTTTTGCTGGCGTTGCTGCGTGTGCCGGTGAGCATCCTCGGGCTTTGAACAGCCATCGACGCAAACCAGCCCTGCAGGGGGGTTTGTAAAGCACATTGCTGGGTTTGCTTTATCACCACGGACTGAATGCTACTGCAGATGACTTCCATAAAATGAGATACATTGCTGTAATAAAGGAAACAATATTTACCAAGATACTTAGAACTTTATTTTCAACATACATCTTCAAAGCAATTAACTAATATTAGAGCATTCATTTTCCTCAGGCCTCCATGACTCCAGCAGGTACGGTTAGGCCTCTCTTAGTTTACACAATTAAGTTGTAATGCTTCAAATCTGCTGCCTTGAACAGGAACAAAGGTACCGGTTCCTGCAATGAAACCAGAGCTCAGGTCTAAATCCGCCAGCCCAAACCCCCTTCTCTGTAAGATGTGAAAGAGCTGACAGTAGGGTGAAGCCGGGTGCGAGATGCTGGCTGGGTGAAGCCGACAACACGAGGCTCACTGCCACACCACCGAGAGCACGCAGCGTGAACGATGCACCCAGTAAACATTTTAACACATAGATCCAATAAAGGTTCATTAAAGCAGCGACGTTCTAGCACGATGACACACAAAGTGGCTTCACCCCAGTGTACGTACGCTGACACTGGGGGCACTGCCCCCTATTTACACCACTAGTGGTCCCAAATCAGCCCTAACTACGAGTGCAAAACACTCCTCATGATGAAGAATGAGAGATACCCAGAGGAGCATGATGCACAGGGAACAGCAGGGTGGGAAGAGGAGCTTTGTTCCCACAGGGAATGAACGCCTTGTCTGGGTCTGAAGATCTTCTACAGCAAGCGCAAGCCCCCCATGGCACACCTCCAAAATGAGCTGGGAGCCAGGACTCCCAACTCCAGTTGCCATCTGCCACGGAGGCCTCCTTGGCCTCCAACGAGTCTACAGACCTATGTACATCCATCTCTGTAAAACCGGTGATGCCATGGAGGCTTCTTCCAGTAACATTTGGAAAGCACAGGGGCCTACAGGAAAGATGGGGAAGGACTCCTTATCAGGGAGTGGAGCGATAGGAAGAGAGGCAATGGTTTTAAGTTGAAGAAGGAGAGATTTACGTTAGATATTAGGAAGAAATTCTTTACTGTGAGGGTGGTGGGCACTGGAACAGGGCGCCCAGAGAAGTTATGGATGCCCCATCCCTGGAAGTGTTCAAGACCAGGTTGGATGGGGCTTGGAACAACCTGGTCTAGTGGGAGGTGTCCCTGCCCACGGCAGGGGGGTTGGAACTAGATGATCTTTAAGGTCCCTTCCAACCCGAACAATTCAATGATTTGATGATTCTATAAGCACTATGCTACATAAACAGTTGTCCCTCCAGCAGGTTTATTAACAAATCAATTCTCAAAAGAAACAGTGAAAACAGAAAATGGGAGCTTCATGGGAGCTTATTTAAACACAGACGGATGACTTGGCCTTGATAGCAGAAGGGCATGCGCTCTGCTCCTCGGGTGCATTTCAAAGACAACTCCGCTTTGCAGAGGTGAAAATGAAGTGCTCTTAAAAAAATACTCCCCTGACCCAACACTGTGGACTTTAATAAATCCAGATGTCTGATATTTCAATTCTTAAAACTGTGCCTTGTTAAAAAAAAAAAAGGCAAAAGAAAAACGTAAGAAGGAAAGCACGCTTTATATTCATTAAAGAGCTCAGCAACCTGCACAGCCTACCTGGGATAATCGAAGGAAAGGAATAAAAAACCAAAAATACAAAGTACAGACATTTGCAAATCATACAGAGCAAATATTCAAGGTCAGTGAAATGTTATGAAGTAGCTTAGCAGAACTGTTTAACAGTCTCAAAGATACTTTTAAACATTTCATTATTGGGAAATCCAAATGTAAAAAAAATAAATCCCGAAATTGGCTTAAAAATAAATACATTTTTATGAACAAAACCGTAGTTCTTTCGTTTTCTGATTAATTTCTACAGCTTTCAGCACACACTCTGCTCTAGTCACGTCGTCAAACTTATCTCTTCAAACAAGAAAAACAGAAATTACGTTTTCCAGCATGTCAGAAGAAAAGTTCTCAAGAAAACCCAGCATCCTGAGAGCTGGGGCTTTAGCAAAACCGTCAAACAGGCAGAGAGACCTTTACTGACCGCATCAGCCATGGTTCTTAACTGGATCCTCACTGGTATCTCAGCCATTCAGTCTAAGATTTTTAGTAGCACCTTTCATAGATTTACAGGCAATAAATCTATCAAAGCCTCCCGCTTTTCTTTCATCTTTTGTGGGGGAAAAAAAGATAAAGAAGAATGCCAAAGAAAAGCTCGTGGTGTTTGCCAGGGGAAGGGAAGACAATGAAAATAATTCAGCGCTAGGAAAAAGAATCGGTATTGACAGGGTTTATAGAAATATGAAATAATACAAATGTAATTCATGCAACAGTCCCAGAACAAGAGAGCATTTTTTTGTAAGCTGTCCTTGTGACCTCATTATTATTTCTTAAATTGCTTTGAGCTTTGCTGATATTGACACAGCGAAATCCCTGCAGGTCTGGGGACAGAGGCACAGCCAGCGAGGCCACCGGCCAACGGCGGGGGCACGGTCCCACCACCCTTCGCTGCTGGAGCTTGCTGGTGGGACTGGCAAGCCCAAGTGCTTTGCACAAGGAAGTAACCCCTATCAAGGTCACACTTTGAATGCAAACATGCCACAGGAAACTTAATAGAAATTAATGACTGCGTAGAACACGGCGATTTCAAATTTAATTTACAGCATTACGATTTGAAAATTTGGGCTTGGATGTCACAGCATTTCCTTGGTTTCAGCTTCTTCTAAAGACGCAAAGGCACCACCCTCTCGTTCTTAAGAGAAAGTTTAATGAAAACGCCAAGAGACAGTGATAAATGACTTTAACCCGACCACTGATTTAGCATAATATTCTTAACCAGATGAAGCCCATCGGAAACAGCTTTCAGACGAGGCGAAACTCATTCCGATTTTATCATCAGCACAATAAAGATCAAAGATGGCGGGACTTTTTTTATTTGCCAACTCATCTGCTTTTTTGTTTTTAAAATCCTACCATAAAAATAATGTACCAGATCAGGCTCTCCATCACTACAGTGAAAAATGAGGAGTAACGCCACTGAGACTACCACTAAGCAAAACACTTGGAAAAATCCAGTCCCCTCTCTCTTTCTTTTTTGCATATAACTAGATCTCATCAGCAGCTTGCTAATCACTCACTTCCAAAATCCCGATGGGAAGCAGTGGATGCCAAGGGAGCCGTCCGGACGGTACACAGCCCATCCAAACAAGACCTCTTGCTCTACGGCAGAACGCACTTATCTCTGCAAAGCCTTTGTTTAACCAACCCAGCTGAAAACACATGCGGACGACAAGCATTTACAAGTAATTTAACCTAAAAATCATCATGGGGTTTGTTAGTCTTTACTGGAAACAACATTTGGCAGCCATACACAGCCTCAGCAGGCTCAGCGACGGGCACTCCCGATAACACGAAGCGGAGGCTGGCAACATTTTCCATGGCAAGCTTTCACGCAGTTTGCTAGGGATTTTTTCAAGATGCTTTTCTCTGTCATTTTGTGTAAACTTTACATCAAGTTTTGTTTAGCGAAGTCAAGGAACTCATTTTAGTAAAAAACATGAAAGAAAAATATCCATGAAAATCTGAAAGAGGAAGGGAGTGAATAATTTGACCTGAAAGCTCATGTGTTCACCAGATTTTCACTGTAAGACTAATCACTGAAGAAAGCACCGAATGGCAAAATTCACTCATCATAAACTTCAGAGATTTCAAGAAAGCACTTGACAGACTCCATCACTATTCACTCTGGAACATCTTGAAGTGTTAGGCTTGCCAACAAAAATAATTACATCATCAAGCCTTTATACCAAGCTGCAGCTTGAATACTTAAAGCAAATGCAGATTTAAGTACAGGGTTCAACATAAAGGCTGGTGTCAGATCAGCAAGAATTCGCTCACTTCTGTAGCTGGGCACTGCAATGAACTTCACTGTGAAAACAAACATAAATGTAATAATATACGGTTTAAGAACAATCTCCTTCAAAATCCAGCCATCGCTGATGTCCCCAAGTCTTCGAAGTGTATCCTACCCAACATGTAAGACTAATAAAGGCCAACAGTTGGATCCAGCGCTGGAGGAAGATGGAGTTAGCAGACTGCTGCAGAGGAAAAAATGTAATTAAAACATTACTTCCATCTTAGGAGAACTGATGCAATTTATAGAGTAATTGGCCATAATTCATAGTCAACTGGGATAATTTCACCAACTGAAAAAAAGGGTATTTGTGCTGAGCATCTTAAATAGGATTCACCCATTTAAAAAATTATCTACGGCTCAAACTCTTGAAGACTACAAGTCTTCAACTCAAAATGTTATTCCTGCCTTGATATACAGACAAAAAAGCTGTAAATCCGTGAAGGGTACAGACAGAAAAACGTTTTTAAAAGCAAATGTATCAGAGAATCCTGGGTATAGAATCACAGAATGGTCTGGGTTGGAAGGGACCTTAAAGATCATCTAGTTCCAACCCCCCTGCCGTGGGCAGGGACACCTCCCACTAGACCAGGTTGCTCCAAGCCCCATCCAGCCTGGTCTTTAACACTTCCAGGGATGGGGCCTCCACCACTTCTCTGGGCAACCTGTTCCAGTGTCTCACCACCCTCACAGTAAAGAATTTCTTCCTAATATCTAATCTAAATCTACCCTCTTTCAGCATAAAACGAATTCATAAGAGATGCAAGGATTTACTCCAAGGAATCTCTTATTTGTAGGGTTACCCAGAAGAGGGGGTGGAAACATTTGGCAAGCATGGCAGGGATGTAACTTGAACAGAAGAAGGTAGAGGGGAAAACCTGGAAAAAGCAGAAATAAAGTTGTAAGTTCTACAAGCACAGGTGCCTTTTTGGTGTAGTTCCTCCTTGTCTTCAGCTACACAGGCAGCTAAAAAGCTGTATCATTAGATCCTGGCCGCAGCAATACAGACACCAAAAAGCAGTAATTTTGCTCATGTAACGGCATCTAGACTCTGGGCTTTTTGCCGGTCAGGCTTTGCCAGCCACAGTCGGTAATTCCTTGCTGAGAGCCACGCCAGCGGGACTCAGCAGCACCAACACGGCTTCAGCCTGCGCTACGCCTTGTCCCCAGCAATTGTGGGCTGCCGCTGCGCTCTCGCGCTTGCGAAAACACAGCCCCATCCTGCACCCTTGGAAACAATATTCACAGCAAAACTGCCCACAAGCAAGCACACAGGGGAATAGCAATAAATCCGTCCCCTCGTATAACTGATCTCTGCTCAACTAAAGGTTTTATAGAGCCGCGCTGCAAAACTGGGGGATACTTAAAAGGCATTTCTTAAGAGACCAGGAGGTTACCAACTAGAAATGAGATGCGACGCGAAGGGATTCCTTCTTTCTGTTCTTAAAATTTTAATGTTTCTATAAATGTTTCACATACACATACTATCGTCTTTATTGTAAGGTTGTAAACTATGAAGGCTAATTTTAAAAAAAGTGAATGTTTAAAGCAACGTAAATCCCCCTAAATGGCAAATGCAGTCTACACCTTATAATATACTGCATCTACCAGTAATCCACTAGTGTTTAAGTGACCCGTGTGAGCATGACCTGGACTAAAATTAAACTTCACAGCCCAGTATTACGTGGCTGACAAAAATTGCACATATTTTAACATATGACCTACATAAAAACCAAAGAAACCTAAAAATTCAAAAAAACCCATACATGCAGGAAAATGACTGTACTCATCAATATACAGGTAACAAAATATGGAGGCAAACTAATACTTTTGGGTTGATCATTCACTTAAGTTACAATACGGTCCACACACGATGCAATCAGAAAACGTAATTTTTTGGAACAACTTAGTTAACTTGTATGCCCAAACCACACTAAAGGAAAGTTAAGGTCACAAAGTCAAGTATTCTAAAATTAGGAATTGCCAGATTAAATTTACTACTGCAATTGTATTCTCTAGCGCATGCGCACTGCCACACGTGGTTTTATTCCACAACTGCATACTATTTTTTTCCACAATGCTATCAAGAGACCTGCAAAAAAATACTGGAAAGTTGGAAGGAAAGCAGAAATAACAGAAGATTACAACGATTAGCCCCTCATTCTAGAGAAAAACAATAATAAAGAAAGAAAAAGAAACTCAAACGCCCGCTGCGTTTCCTTGTCCTTGTGTCACTGAGATGGATGGCTTCACATCAACATATTTCCAACGTACAGTTAGCCATCTTTGGCTGAACATCTACAGAGCAGTACCTTCTCCTGGGAGGAAAAAAAATAAATACATTTTTCCATCTGTTAGAGGTAATATTTGAGGAAATACGGAAACACTGGACAAATCTGCTTTTGTGAAATACTGCTCTGCAATGCTAGAGTTTTGTTCACCTTAAGTAGGACAGTCGAATACCCAGTAAAACCCAAAAAAAGGGAAGCATCTGAAACTAAGTCTCACCCTTTATTCTCTTGGCTTTAAAATGATAACCCCTCATTAGAGGAACATCTCATTAAATAGCCCGTCTGGGTCATTGTGCAGGTTCTCTGCTCTAACAGGCAGCACAAAACCCTGGAGAACTCGGGGACGGTTGATGTCCATGAGCTTTTTTTTGCTGCACTGAGCAAAGATTTGCCTGGCGTCTCTAAGGACCCTGACAGCAAGAAGGTTGGGAGCCTTCAGTTTGTTCTCTCCATCATTAAATCTCCAAGGGAAAGAACTGTCTTTCTTTATCACCATCATTAGCACTTCCTGGCAACTATGAATTTGGTTCCTTGAATCACTTGTCCCAGCTCTACTGCTAAAATCCTCTGGAGGAGTTTGCTGACTCCTTCTAATTCCAGGTAAAAATGTTTGCATTATTACAAGTTATTTAAGAGGACCTTTTCAAAGCACAAAGAGCACACGTTGCAAGGGTGAGGTTCACCAACAGCATAGGGCGATGAGTATTATGGCACTGCTGTGGTCATTTTTGTAACACCTAAAGAACTGCCTGCGGGTCCCACACATCCCAAATCTCAAATGTTTATTTGAGGTCAGAAGCAGGGATGACTGAATCTAGACCAGCGTTTGGGTCCTCAATGGCAATCCTTCAGTTGTTTAATGATCCTCTATAACCTTTCCACACAATCGGTAGCATAAACTTCACCTCGGTGAAATAACTGATTAATAAATCGAAAAAATCCAAGAAGGTGCGAGACAAGAAGCAAAATGTCCTAATGGCATTTCTTTCCCTGAATGCCACTAACACAGAAAACAGGGCTCCACCTGTAGTCCCAAAGGCACCAGGTATTAAACTGCCCTTCTGATCTACACGTATTTCCATGTGTAGTTGCAAGCTCGGGCACTCTTAGCTAATACCAAAAACAGACCGAGTGAAAATTTAAGGCTTCACAACCTTAAGATTGTAAACACTTCCAGAACAAAACCACGTAGATTCAAGACTGCTTACACCACAACAGACCCTTATGGATGTTTCTGGAGCATGCATGTAGTAAACAAACAGCCTAAATATCAGAAAAAACTGTTGATTTAAGGCCTGGAGTAAAAAGAGGGCGCAGTTTCCCAGCGGAACAGCAGCTGGATGCTGCTGCAATGCCGGCACACGTGGATCAGGACATCAAAAAAAGCCCAACCTGACACCAGCAGCTTTGAAAGCAGGAACAAAACAACACCTTGCTTAAGCAGACAAGGAAGCATAACTTAAATTCCAGCTTGAGATTGAAAGCATCTTAGTAAAGCAACACGCACACATGAAAAAGCAAAATGTTTTAAACCTTAGAAAGCACCTCTTTGAAAACTCTTTATTTTGTTTTCTAGAAGATGCACTTTGACCCTCATGTTTTATGCCACCTTACTTTCTTTTGCTGTTTTCTATTTCATTCAGAGAGAACAAAAAGGAACACAAGTGGCTCAGACTAGGAGAAAATTACCTACGTGGCTGGTCTTTTTGCACCTTCGACGGTGTGTGAGAGTGAAATACCCGAGATGTTCTTCATCCCTCCCTCCCGCTGAGACCAGGGAGATGCACGTCCTCTCCTGGCTCCAGCTGTGCCCCCAACCACCTGACCGCGCCAGCCTGTCTCCATCGGCTCATGGCAACTCCCCGGCTGGAGACGGGGACTCCAGCTGAACCTGATGGAGTCGCCCAGCCGTGCAAATGGCCGGGATCCGCACCCAGGGCGGGCCGGGTGATCAATAGCTCTGCAGGGGGATGTCATTTCTAGCAAGGTGTTGTGAAAGCACCAAGACAGTTGTTGCAGGGGAAGGACCTCTGCTGATGGCTTGACCCTCTCAGTAGGTAGCCACCACGCTGGCTGTGACCACCTGCACTTACGGGCCTGGGGCCGCTTCTTCCTGATCGCACACAGCTTTACACCAGGGGCGCGGCTGGCCCGTGGTACCTGCACTTCATGAACACCCAAAGCGAGAGCTATCCAGAAGCACAAAATGTTGCGGGTCAGGCCAAATCTTCCAAGTTGAGTGGTGTTTTTCTTGGCTCACAGAAGACTGAGGCGGCCATTCATGAGCTGCAGCCCTCACCCATTAGCTCCGTAATCTGCAAAGGCTCAATACTGCTGAGCACTCACATTAGCAGGAAGTCTTAATGAGGGTAAATGCTGGGAGCATGCCTCAAGAAAACCCATTTCCTTGCTTAATTTGGACAAGGTGAACCTGACAAGAAGATACTGCAGTTATGCTTACTCCATCACACAAACTCAGGGCAGAGGGAGACTGCTGGCTTCAAACTTGGGGCTCCTCTTTTAAAAGGAGCCCACTCCAGGAGATGTAACCCTTTTTTCTGCAGATTATGAGGTTTATCCATCCCTCAGATGAAGGTTAGAGAAAGGCGAGGTATGCTACAAGGCACAATCCCACACCAAACACACTCCTAGAGCTGATGTGCAATGGGAGCACCTTCCTAGTACACAGCTAGACAAGCACCTTATAGAAGTGGGCTTTTCCTAACACTTAGACAATCTCAATCAGCTGAAGAACAATTTTACGATTCAACCTCTCTTTTTTTTCCCTTTGTCCACCTTAAGCAAAATAATTACCCTGACAACAGACATAATATGCCAGACATAATGTCCATACTCATGTATGGGGCTGCTGCTGGCGCAAATCTCTCAGCCAGAGGTAAACACAAAGTTTAAGGTAATTTTAGCATAAAAATGCAGCCAGCACAAGACTAGGCAATAGTGGTACAGGGTTTTGAGGAATACAGTCCTGAATGTCTGTGCACTACCCATCACACAGATTTCCATCATCCCTTGTTTCTTCTTCATGTACAGAAAAGCAACTTAAATTATTAGGAAACCCATTTTCCATGCAAAAAACAAGGCAGACTTACTCATTTAATAAAGAATGGCTTTTGGAATATTCTGGCTATCAAGAGACATGGATTCTATTCTCAACTTGAATAAACCCTAAACTTCCAAAATTACCTCAGGAGGAACACACAGGCTTCCGCCTTGCAACCATATGCATATGTATATCTTTGCTTAATTGAACTGTTACTCATACGTATAGATGTTTGCAGAGCTGGGGCCTCTACCTCTTTGTATTCAAGTTGCTTGACAAGTAAAATGCTAATGAGGTAATATGCTGCAAATGCAGAATTATGTATTATTGATAAAAAGTTACAATTCAGCACAGAGGAGTTAACGAGAAAATACTGAGGCCTACAACAAAAGAAAGGAGCAGGAAAATTACGTATTTTTTTAAATAAATGCTTTACATTTTCTATTTATTCCCACCTATAAACATTTTTCTATTTATTATCCCTCAAAATGGAGCACCTTGCCTTGTTTGCCAATTTTAGGCTGCATACAGATGCTGAGACACTATTCTGCCTATCAAGACACGGCTTTCGCTACTTTAAATTAAAAAATTCCCACAGAAGGCACTGAAACGGGGCGATGGCAAGAAGGTGAGAGAGGCAGGAGAGACTGCTGTGCTGAAAAGCTCTGTTGTGTTCGGCCACATATTTTTCTCATTTGTTTAGTCTGAAATTCCTCCTTCAGTGACTCTGGATTTGTTACCTTTTCGGAAGGCACTGGGAACATCTGGACTCCATATGGCTCGCACCTACTCTGTGCCAAATGAAGCTATATTCTGTTTTCTAAACCCTTTATTTCTCCCAGCATTGCCACCAACAAGGTTTTAAATATCTCCACAACGGACTACAACATAACCTCAGAATCATTCAGTTTGTTGACACAAATTCCGCGGTGCTGCATTAACTGTGGCTGGGTTAGCCAGCATTTTTTGCCTCATCTTCTGAATTTTTAATTTTTTTTTTCCAGATTATAATACAAGGGAACATACACTGAGAAGGTAGTTCATCAGTAATGTCACCTGCGCTCAAGGAAACTGCCCCACCGAGATAAAGGAGGGAAACAGGTCATCCTGATGGTCCCTGCATGAAGAATTACACTTCTAGATAGAGAGTTCAAATTTTCCTTTGGTCTTCTAATTTCCTGGCTCTTGATAGAGCTACCTTCAGTTTTCTTCCAAAAGAGTAACAGGTTTTGAAACCCAAATGCTGGGGAAAGTGGCATAACCTTGTAAAAGTATTTCCCTCTCCTTTAGCTAAAAAAGAAATATAGCTCTTATTTGCTCCTTCCCCGCTAGACATTTCTGCATCACAGCATTTTCCACAGATGTCTCTCATACCCACCGCTGCTGCAACTGCAGCTACTGGAGAGACAACGGGCTGAACGGAGGTTTCTGCCAGCCAAATCCACTGATGCAGAGACTTGTACCACCTTGAACCTTGACAGAGGGTTGTTCTGCTATTACTCATTCTCCAGGAGGGATGCAGAGACCCAGAAACACTCTGCTAATTATTTGGATACCATTCCAAATCCAAATGGGATTTGAAATATTGCCTCCGTTCTACAATAATTGGCAAACTGTGTATTTTTTCCTGATATACACCAGGTTGATTTGAAGGTATTAATTTCAGCAAGGAACCCACTCGGGTTCTTTATACTCAAGGAAATATCAAGCACTGGATCCCGACAACCACGACATTGCATGTGTCAGTGTCAGAGCCACCATGATTTTCCCCGGGTCATTATGTTTTGCTTTAACAAAGTCCATCTCAGTATTCAGGCACTAGACTGAAATGGGGAAGGCTGGGGTCCACTTCTACAAACTCCTCAAAGGGGCCCAGGACAAGGCATCTGGGTGAACCTCCAATCTTCTCCTGCCCCTCATCTGCCTATGGGATGCTGGGCTTGCAGGGAAAGGAGCTAGTCTTCCTCAATGCAGAAAAACGTGCCCACCATAACGCAACCAGCAGCAGCAGGACCTTCCAGATAATACCATAATAAAATCAGTGATAGCCACGGTAGCACTTAGATTCAGTTGGCAGATGGGCTGTTTTTAGTGTTACTCCCCAGGTACAAGTCAAAACCACAGCAGTTTATCCCAGCATCCCAAACATTGATGGTTAAAGTAAAACCCACCTGTGTTGCCGGTGTGAATTTGCTAAGGCAAATCTTCCTTTTCACAAATACACCTCTGTCACTAAGGCCATATTTAAATCCTGCAGCAATTTTTAAATTCTGCAGAAATCTTCCTTTTCTTTCAGGCCAAGCACCTTCAGTGCTATTAACCTCCTTGCCAATTAAGGATGACAGTGCTTGAAGAGGTGTTGGCACACTAGGCTATGTATTTACACAGAGTTGTCTGCACGCACGTGTAGCTGTGACACTGCGCAGCACGGCACGGCGCGCTCGCATGCCCCCGGGCACCGCGCAGCCCTTCACGCCTTCTGCAGCAATGTTAGTTCAGCCTTCACCACATGATGGGGAAGTCACCCCGCCGCCCTGACGGAGAACCTGGAGGGTAATGCACACCACCTCTGTCACAGCAACGCACCTACGTGTCACTGAAGCAAAAGCTCACCCCGGCTGCGATGGTTTCAGCAGCTTTACTCTCCCCTTCCCAGCTCTGCCGCACACTAGATGTTGGAGCTGGGCTGCAGTGCCTCGGGACCATACTGCATGGCCAGGAACATGGGCGAGCTGGGAGGCACGGGGGGCACAGGGGCTGCAGTTCCCTTTCGCTGGAGGGTTCTCCTGCCCTGGGTCCCATCCAATGAGCAGCCCAACAGACTCCAATGGGGCTGCCTGCAGCATTAAACATGCCCCTGCTCCAAATGTCCGACAACCCTTTGCCGTGTTTACTGCTTGCTAGAGGCTGCACAAGAAACGCTGCTTCACCTCCTCTGCTTTCAGCGCCCACAGGTCTCCTCACCTCCACTCCCGGCGTTCAGACCCGAACAGTGCTGAGTAATCGGTCTCTCGTCCAGGAAGACGCTTGAGGCACCTCCTTGAACTCTCCAACACTGTTTGCACCTTATGAACTTAAAGGCTTTGCTGGGTCAACGCTGCCACTCCAACACCAGGTACACCTCTTCACCACCATCCTTGCGAACACAAGCAAGGGGCACTTCTCCCTCGCTCACATGCACAGGCGCATCCCTGTCCTTCCAAAGCACAAAGCCAAACAAAGAGCTGCCCGCGTGCAAACATCCCCGAGAGGAGGAACCACATGTGGCAGATGCTACTGCATTGCTTAATGCATCATTTAAAGCCTTTTGGGGACTGTACCGCCGTGATGAGTAATTTGGCTAGAATATTGTCCAGAGACCATACTGTGTGGATTAGGGCACTTGGAAGGTCACTAGCTGGGTCAAAAGCAAGAAAGCCCTGCTAAAACGAGAGCTTACCATCAGCATAGATCCTGCAATCAGAATGAGAGCAGAAATGGGCTCTGCAATGCCGAAACATTTATTTCTTTCACTGCTGAGCATCTTTGCATATAGCCTATGTATAATACATGCCACAGACCTGTCTGTCGGAAAGCAGAGGCCGGCAGCACGCTGTCTGTTTGCATCCATGTCCGACCCCAGCTTCAACTGCTCTGCCAGCTGGGCTGGGTACAAATTGAAATGCAAGGAGGTTAGCCATCACAAACCACATCTCCACCACCAGCACCTTCTCCCTGCCCCACGGCGATGCAAACGTCACATCTGAAAATGAGAGGAGACAATCTTAACTCGTCTTTACCCAAAAAAAAAAAAAAAAAAAAAAAAAAAAAAGTCTCAGGTCAGCGGGGACAGCGACTGCTCAAGTGCAGCCCTGATTTACACAGCTGCAAACTGCGGCCACATATGAACCCAGGCAGAAAGGCAAGTTCATGAATTATGAACAAATACGGCGTGCCAAAACACATCAATCATCATCAGTCACGGACAAGCCAAGCACCATCAATTCCTATTGTTGACATTTGCACAAAACTTCTACAAACAATCAATCGAATCGCATGGCTGACTGGAAAGGGAGATGTCGGGTTTGTGTCATTTAACACACGACTTTTCACCGAATGCGAAATGCTGAAAGACCTGAAAATAAAATTGACGGAGAGTCAGTGCTCTCGTCAAAAGTCAGATAAACGGTCTTTGCCTGCTAGAGAAAATAGATGAACTTACTCATTAATTCTTTTCTTTAGCACTGCTGGTGAAAGCTAAGCCAGTAGCTGCCTCCTTAAACACATGAAAACCTGAAAACTTTGTTTTACTCAGCAGAAAACCTGCACTCTCCTCCCAAGGAAGAGCATGAGAGGAAAAGCTGTGAAAGTGAACCTTTTTAACTAGGTAGAGAATGTTTTAGATCGATACGACAAGGCTGTACGAGAGAGTCACACACTGCTGGCTGGCATGCCTAAAAGCAGGGGGACAAACAATATTTTCATGAGTTTTTTTTAGAGAAAAACTTGCTTATTGGCATGTTGACTTTAAATTAGTATTATCAGCTATTAGATGTTATTTAGCCTCCTAATTTCTTTCATTTTAGGACGACTGATTGTTGCACTAGGACAGCTTGCAAAACAGTCTAGTGTCAGGCTTTCTGTGCTGTGGCTGTGAGCTGCAGAGCTTCCAGCACCCTCCTTTCTCAGGCAGGAACAAGTATTTCCTGAAAGCGTGTTTTGAGCAGAGTGCTTTGAAAGAAGAGGAAACTTCTGTGGTTTTCTTTCTCAACTGCCACACAAAAAAGGACTTCCTTGCGTTTGAAATGAAAAGGGAACACATACCTTCCAGATAGCGGGGCAGCCTTTGCTATAAACACAAGGTGAATGCAGCTCTTGTTCTAGACGCTGTACGGTTACCGATAACTGTTTTTCTTGAAGGCTTTTTAAAAAAAAATAAAATAAAAATGCTGCTATTCATTTGCCAGAATGCTTTTGCTGTGCAGCTCGGATCTGTCACTGCGGCCTGTGCCAACGCAAAAGCAAACGCAAACCATTTCCGCAAGACCAGAGGATGGAACGGGCAACCACCTCGGGGAGGTGCCCGATTTCCACCGCCCAGCAGAGCATCCCAAAACCATCCCCTGACCCTGAACAAGGTGATGTGCTGCTCTCAGAGCCACCCGGCCGCGCGGGTGTAAGAAAGGTTTATCCAAGTGGAAGTGAGCACATGGGTGTAAAGGCCTCGATGAGATAAGAGAGCATCTCCACTATTTGCTCCTCAGCCAGCGCTCCTCTCCCCTTCCACTACATGGATACAAAATTGGGCGCTGATTCAGCCAAGCACAAAAGCGCGCACTTAAATTTCAGATGGTAAATACTGATTATAGTCACACCGTAAGTATTATTGTTGTTGTTAAGGGGAGGGGCAGGATTAAATGCAAGCGCATTGCTGAATCAATGTCTTGATTTCTTTTTACTTGTACCTAATCCTACGTCTGAGCCAGACGATAAGCCCTTGAGCGCAGAGAGAAAAAAAGCACCCTCCTGCGATTTGAAGATATGCCTCACGCAGAAACGGGCACATGAGAAAAAGGGTTAACTATTTATGTAACATTGGGTACAACCTCAGGTTTCACTTCACACTTGAGTGAGATTCAGAGCAACTCTAAAAAAAAAAAAACCAAACTCAAAATTGACAGATATTGTCCCTCTCTCTGGGAAAAATACAAAGGAAAAAAAAAAAAAGTGGGAGTTGGGGGAAAGTGAGGGACATGCATATGCTGGCCGGAGCTGCACGATGGGGTGGTGTTTCTGAGGTCAGGATGAAGCCCTGGGAGCCTCCCAGTTTTCCAGTGCCACTTTGCGGCAGCTGCGGGACCAGCTTGGCCCCACTCACTGTCTTCCAGCCCCAGCTCCCCCCGGGGCTCTCTCAGGGACTGCTGCACCTTCCAGCATCCCCCTTTGTTTCTGGGCTGGTGGTTCTGCACAGCAAACAGAAGATGCCGACAGCATCTCCAAGCCTTTCCTTTTCCCTGGGACCTGGCTGCACCACTGCCTGTGAAAGCTGAGCCTGCCCTTCCTCTGCCACGGTGCCAACTGCAGAAAGAAAGGGCTCCAGAGGCAGGATCTTTCAAAAAAAAAAAAAAAAAAAAAAAATCTTATCTGAAGGGGCAGGAAAGCTTTGCTGGCTGTTTGAGCAGTTAAACCACAGGCGTCCCCGGCTGCCGCAGGGAGTAGGGGGAAGGAGGAGAGCCTGCGAGCCCTGTGGGACACGGAGAGCGGCTCTTTGCTGCACCCAGCTCCGCGCAGCAAGTAATTAGTGCGTTTCGAGGTCGATACACTGCAATTGATTTTCCTCTCACTTACCGATGTAAACTGGGAATAATTCCATCACAGTTGATGTAAACATTAGTATAAAATTGGTTTAAGTCAGAAAAGCGCTGGGTTGACCGTGTTACTGTATCAGAAAGCCAGTTTCAAAAGAACAGTCTTTATTTCCTTGTAACTGCGTCTACATCGATAAAATTGACATGATTATCTTTATTCATTCTAATGCCATCGCTCAGGTTCAGACTGTAATAGAAAGGGCTTTCAAGTCAAAATCCAAAGGCCCACGAAAATCCACAAGCTTCCTTGTCATGTGCCAGACGCTTTTTTCTGCGGAACAGCCAGAGTGAAGGCGTCACCAGCTGCAGCGCATCCAGCACTGCGAGCGATCCTCAGGCACGAACACCATCTTCTCCACCCTCGTGCTCCTCCCTCAACAGAGGTGGAAGTGCTCCTCATATTTTCTGTAAGCACAGTTGGAGAGACTCTCCTTTTGTGCATGACAGAGGATTTCTTTCTGCTTAAGGTGCAGCCTCGCCAACACTGACATCCCATAAAGCAAGAGCTGATGACTTCTACTAGCTCTAAGGAATGGATCCTTTGCCACACTTTAAAAAAAAAAAAAAAGGAAATAAAATTGATGGCTTAAATCTTATAACTTGCCACACCAGGACCCGACGCTTGTCTTTTGCCGTGTGCTCATGTGGGATGCGCCAATGCTGTGCTGAGATAAGCTCAGAGCCACTAAGGGTCCCACAGCGAGGGACGCAGAAGGGCACTTGGACGGGGACTGCAGCAGTGGGTCACCATGCAGAACCAGCAGAGGATTTGATAAAGCCCGGGTTTGACAGACAGTCCCCACCCCCAAAAAAGGAGAAGAATTTTCTAAAACACCCCATAAAGTGAGAAGAACTTCTTACTCTACTTCGAAAAGCAGCTTTTCCTGCCTGCTGCTGAGCAGAGCCGGGGCAGTTCCGCTGCATGATGCCCAAAGTAAGGGGCTGCCTGCTCTCTGCAAACAATATCCCACCTCCCACAGCTTGGATTTATCCTCCTGGAAATTTACCCGCAGGTGCTTCTGTCAAAAGTTTAAGTCCACAGTTGCCATCAGCAAGAGATTTGTTCTCCAAAGGTTTCTAAAGCTAGCTGCTATTTTCTCCAAGATTACAGACAACAGATGATGATGATGCTTAATATTATTATTGTTATCATCATCATTATCATTATTGTTTAAGTAAACCTGTCCAATGCCTGAAGAAGACAGAACACAAAGCTTGAGCTTATTTAGGTCAAGTTTCTCTCTTTTTAAACAAAGCACATAAAATCACAACAATGCTATCAAATGCAGACACAAAGCTTAGCAGAACATTAGATTCTCCCACCAATTATTGTTTCTCAGTAAGCTGACATCTGGGGGATCACTCCTGGGCCTTTTAATTTAGCATGTCTTCTAATTAAAGAAAGATTAACTGTACTTCCAATAATTGCTCCTCCTTCCTTCGTCAGGCTCAGGCTTCTGTCTTCCTCTCGAGCCTCCAGGGAAGGTGGGCTAACCAAGAACACAGTCACCACAACCTCTCTCCCACCCACAGGCAAAGCCCCAAGTCACCAGCTCTGCCACAACCCCAGCTCTCCTGGAGAGTGTCTTCTTCTAAACAGCTTTAGCTGGGTCCCGAGCAAGACAATGGCTGGAAAAGTGTGCTCGTTTTCCACATGCTCTTCTCCCTGAAATCCAGGGGAAGAGCTCTGGAGGCCTCGCTTTTTCTCACAGAGCCAATGGTGGGAAATTTGCTTCCTCCTTCCAAAGCTTTGGTCAGGTGCCCAAACTTAAATGGGACAAATCTTGACATTTGTGCCAAAGATCATGCAGGTGTTCTTGCATGGGCCCACAACCATCTACTCCAGCCCAACCCTATCCCTTATCCAAAGGCACCTGCCATGTGACTCTGCTCATCCATGGTGCCTCCCTGCAACCCCCCAGAGGCTTCTCCGGCACCCCCAATGCACAGCTCAGTTTCCAGACAGATATTTCAAGCACCAAGTTCCCATTAGAGGCACTGGAGGATTACACACCTACATTAGTCTGGGACCTGAACCTCAGATTGGAAAGCCCACCTGAAAACTGGTCCTAAGTGAGCTTCAGGAGTGGTGAGGAGTTCAATCCTCCGTCTGGCCCTGGCACAAATCCCACTCCTGCTAAATTCCCGTGGCAATGGATTTCCTTTCACCTCCCCAGCACGCCGTCCCTCAAAGACAACTGCCGGGGGGCAGCTGGAGACAACAGCGACCAGCCAAGAGAGCACCTGCTGAAACTTCCACTTGCGGAAACATCATATAAAAGAGAAATCCCTTTTATAGACACATTAGAGGGAAAGAAAAAAAAAAAAAAAGACACCAAACCACTCTCTCCAACAAAGTGTAAATATTCAAGGCTTATCTGACTGCCAGCGTGGTCTCTCATAGATGGTGTGTACAATGAGAGGAGAAACGCTACACTTGTGGTCATCGTCCATCTGCCTGTAGCACAGCGGTGGAAGACAGACGGAGCGCACAGGCAGGGCTGCCTCACACCTCCCCGCAGTGCCAGCACACGGCGGCTCCAATAGGTGCTCTGCTTATTTCTTGTTTTATCCTGTGTTTGGGAAAGGTTTTACCGTACACAGCTCGGGCTTCAACCAGTGCTAAGAGATACTCATTTGGTGCGTTTAAGAGTGTTATTAAGAGAAAGTCAAAGAACGCCCCAGCAGAACTACTTACAAAGACAGGGCTTTCGATTCACCAGGTCCCCAAGCGTAGCCCTGGGCTCCCCAAATTCTCCCCTCCACACCCCACCCCCCTCACCAGCCAGACATGATATCTGCCCATCTACTCCTTGTGATAAAGGAGCAGGTTTTTTTTCCCCACACGCTGTCAAAGGGCCGCGAGCACATCTGCTCGGCTCAGCCTGCACCCATGCAGCTTTTTGGCAGCCCTCCATCCCACTCAGTTGCTCCCCAGTTCACCGAAAGATTTTACTTCCTTGCCGGGAAGCACATCGAGCTGGGGAGGATGCGGCAAGGCAGGGCTGGGAAAACTCCTAGCTACAAACAAGGAGTTGGAGCCCGGATGCTGGGAGCAGCTGTGTGCCCGGCCAGGCGTTTGCTCTCATGCGGTGCGAGTGCAGCAGCGATAACAGCTGCACAACGCAGGGTTTTAGTAGGCTCACTCCTACCCAAACCAGCTGCGCTCTAACCCACAGGCCAACGTGCAGGTTGGGCTCAGCCTGCGGCGGTGCATGGCCCCAGCGTGGGCATCCCCTCGCTGTGCAATGGCGTCAAGTCTTCCTCGGATCAAGGTGCGAACTGGTCCTCAACTACCTCCCCATCACCAGCGGCCCCCCAGGCTCACGGACACCCTACCTCCACCACCGCCAAACTCTGCAGTGTACCATTTTCTATTACAAGCAATAATAAGCCAAAAATCAAAAAACATCTTCAGAACCTTTTTCTTCATACGGCTTACTACCAAAATGGTGGGTAACCAGCCTAGGAATACTAATTCTCCCAGCAGAAGGGATGTGAACAAGTCACCTCACCCTCTGCCAGATCAAATCTGAGATCCATAATCATCACTCAGTACACCGAGAGCAACGGACCAAAGGCTTATTCTCATGAAAACTCATCAAAATGAGCAATATGCGCATTCCAAACACTTACGAGAATTTGATATTGGGCATTTTTTTAACTTGTCCAGAAAATAAACTCACTCGCTCTCTTTTCTGCAGACTGCTTTTGGAGAAGGCAGAGAGGGTGGGTTCACGTCGGATCCGCTGCAGATTTTGGGTGTGACACCAGTGTGCTCGCTGGTGGTGGATCTCAAATTTGCAACCCCATGAAATACCACCTTCTCCCTGCCACCCACCAGGCTCCTTCCCTTCCCGTTTTCAAGTGAAGCAGTTTGATATACAGTGACTTCACCTCCTGTCTGCGCACGGCAAACCTAGCGTGACATTCCTCCTGGGCAAGGCAAGCGCTAAGTCACAGCAATAACAAAGGTGGGCTGTGAATCACTCCTGTCCTGTGTGGAACAAGACTTTATTTCTCCTTTTTTTCCTCCTCCACCCACCATTGCAAATACAACTCCCAGTATAAGGCGTGAGGCTCAGCATAGCTCTGCTGCCACCAGGGTCGGTCCTCCAGCACAAATGACCTTTGCTCACAGACAACGCTCTGCAAAGAGAAGTTTTCCCACAACAGTTTAAAATCCATCTTTCCGGGCAGTCTCCCTGCCAAGCTGACGTACAAGCCTTTTGCATGTGGGAAAACAGCACTGCTCGTATGCAGATAGCTCCTAAATACGGCATTTTAATTAAGGGCTGAATCATGTTCCAGCTTGTGTAGTAACAGCGTGTAAAATAATCCCTTTAAACACTTGCTGGCGGTACCTTCCCCAGTGCAGCAGCAGGATGGGGAGAGGGAGGCTCCGCGCCCCCACGGCTCCCCAACACCGACCCCTTCTCCTGCTTCGCCCTGCCAAAAAGAAGGGGTGCTGGGGGAGGGCTGGGAGCAGGCAGGGGGTCAGCCCTGTCCGCCGGGCACCCGCCGCTGCGTGTCTCACCCCAGGGGCTGCCCTGTACTGCCACGGCTCGGAGGGAAGACCCCAGGAACCCACTCCCCCTCCTTCACCTCCACCACAGCCCTCCCGCAGGATTCGGACCTGCTCTGCACGTGGGGATGGATGGGGAGCAGGACATCCCCCCAAAGAAAGCTGCTGCACAGAGCCACCTTGCTCCTGACAGGAAGGGGAGCCGGTCAGGATGCTCCCAGGCTCACCAGCAACACCACACCACTCCCAGTGACTTAAATGGGATGGTCTGGGTGCCCGACAGCTCTGCAGGCTTGTGTCTGTAACAGTCATCTCAGCATCCCACTCTGCTAGGACTGATAAACCTCTTCTAAAAAAGAAAACAGAAAAACAAACAAAAGCACAAACACCAAACAAAAAACACCCCCACAAAAAAACCCTCTTTTTTTTTTTTGTCTTTTTTTTTTTTTTAAAAGAAAAAAAAAGGTAATTAAAAAAGAGTATTACCAAGGAACAGAGCTTTTCTCTCTCACTCTTCTCCCCCCCCCCCCCATTTTTTTAAAACCAAAAATATAGTGCCTTCATTGTGCAATGCCAGGTATGAATACCACCTTTATGAAATCTGAGATTGTTTAAAGGGAAGAGAGTCTGTTTTACCCTGCAGGCACAGACTTCGGAAGGGCAGGCAAGACAGCTTCAACCTATACCAGAGTAAGCGTGGCTGTGAACAGCATCACCTGAGCCCAGGGCATCACCTGAGCCCAGGGCATCACCTGAGCCCAGGGCATCACCTGCGGCAGTGCTGGCCAATCCTGAGGTCAGTACCTTACTTATTTTTCCAAAGAGAAAAAAAAAAGAAAGGCTCATCTTACCTTACGACTACAGCCACAGAGCTTGGGGCCTTCATCACACACATGTTAAAGTTGGGCAATTCATATTTACAGGGCAATTTTCATCTTCTTACTCTGCTCAAAGCAGAGTGACTCCTCCTCTCTATCCCTTAGCAACTCCTACTCCCCAAGACCTAAGTCAACCTCTGATTTTTCTTTTTCCCAATCTTGGAAGTTTGGACTAAAAGACAAAAGGAAATGGTTGACAGAAGAACTAAATATGGAAACGTGCAACCTCATTAATCAACACGAAGAGCTCTCAGACATGAAGAAATTCTGACAAGGGAACTCCAGTATGCTGCTTCAGACACCCTATGTCTACGTACACGTCCCTGAATGGTCTCAGGGGGCGCGCACCCCACATGCCTGGATTTGAACGTGAAGGTGCCATCCCTGGCCATGCCTCCCTGCTTCTCCCGCCGCTGGACCACCCCAACAGCACATCCCGTCTGGTGCTGTAGCAACGGCCAGGACAAAATGTGGCAACCTGGACCACTGCCTGTTTCTCTACATGGCCTTTTTTACCTATTCGAACTTGCAATCCAAGGGAAAAGGACAGATTATAAAGCTTTACAGTGGAAATCCATCCCGGAATTGTGGTAATCTCCCTCTGCTCTGCCTTACTTGCTCTTACCCATAGCCGGACCAAAACACAGCCATGTAAAGATCCAAAATCCTAAAACAGGACAAGGCAAAGACCATTACAAACACTTCGGTGAATCTGAGCTGAACGCAAGCTTTTATTCTGTGTTATAACACTGCTTTGTCATTCCCCAGCGGCCAGGAACGGTGCTGCTGCTTCCCTCAGAAACTTGCCCCAGTCTGAAAAATGTAAAATGGCAAAATCCTTTCTGTTCTAACCCGCCTGCATACAGCCAAGTTTCACTGTGAGGTTCCATCCATTAGCTGATTAAAAGCTATAGATCACGCTGTCTTGGACACATTCAGGCCATTATGAATAAGACCTGTCAGAAAAGCTTCCAGCACAACCAGTATCTTTGAAATTGCTAGGGCTACAGTTAATAAAACTTCACGCTCAATCGTTCTTCAAGCCTGCAACACCAACAGGCAAAGAAATTTATCGTATTCTTTGAAATTACATATTTAAAAGTGAGATACAGGTACAGTGGCTTTAATTCCCAAACAAACAGAAAAATATCCCAAAAGAATACCAAAGCCGTTGTTGCATGCCAGCAACAGTCTGCTTATGAGAAATGCACAAAAAAAAAATATCTCTGATTAATTCCAGATCCAATTTGCAGATTCACTTCCTACAGACCAAGCAAAACTTTGAAGTTTCTCTATAGACAACTTGCCTCATATCCATCTGTTTACTCCCATCACTCCTAAAAAGCATTAAAGAAAACATCCCTCTAACCAATGCATCTATTATTGACCGCTCTTGAAAGCCATCAGTTTACCAAGAGCAGGATTCAAAATAAGAAGAAACAGAATAAATAACAGACTTTTTTTCAGGGTTTGCAAATACATGCTGACTGCTGAACAGCAGCCGCAGTTTTTCAGCATTGCCACAAGAGCTTTTTCCAAGTCCCCTCCCCATACGCCAGGACTGCCAGGAATAAAGTCCCTGGTATTCAGGGAGGCACTTCCCTCAGGCTTAAAATTCAGCTGTGCCACCGAGGGGGGGGTGGGAACCTGCACGCCTCTGGGAGGCCCCACCTCTCCCATGCTACCACCAAAATACCACCAGCTGTAGCTAAATTAGGCGCGTCAATTTGGAGAACGCAACCGGTTTTTGAACATCCCTAAGCTCACTCGACTGTCGCCTCCGACATCAGTTCTGTCTTGACAGGGAGAACAAGAAAACCACCGGGTCTCCGCTGCCCAAGTAAATTCCCCCCTCATTTCTGTCAAGTGAAAGCTCAGTCCTTATAAAAGCACTCTATAAATGCACCTGGGTATGACGCTGTCTTTTTATTAGTGTCACGGCAAGGCCCCTATTACAGGAGATTTACAAGGCTTCCTAGAGGCTCAGCAAACCTTCCCGCTCTTTCAAACTTTGTAGGATAGATAAGTCAAGATTTTGCATCTGCACGTGAGAAAGATATTTAAGCACTTGTCTTTTAGAGGGGCAAAACCTAAATCTTGTCACATTGCTAGCTGCTCATTATTTACCTAAACAATTTATCCTTATATGCCTCAAATGATCTTCAAAGAGGCTGTAAAGCTTCCCAGTGTATTCAGCATTCACGGCCATGAAACAAATCGTTTATGCAAATATTTTTAGCCCGGGTTTTCATTTGCCAGCTAGTTACCATATCCCCATCCCAAGCTCACCAAAGGCAAAGAAAGGACTCTGTAATTATTTATGACTCCTTCTTCACCTGCCATTCTGCATGAATGGTACCCTGTGAGTATTTGCAAATGTTCTGTGACCTTGTGAATTATTTTATTGTAGGACATAGAAAAGCAGCTTTTCAAAGTGTCAGGGAGCCATTTACAACCTGCATAGTCTGGCAAATGACTTAAGTGCAACTCCACACACATATTAGTGTTCTTCACATGGTATTATTTAAAAACGTATGCTTATTGTTAAAACATCCTCCACTTCTCATAAAAGCCAAAAATACGGGGCGGGGGGGAGATTATTTGTAATCGTGGCCACACTTGCTCTTGAGAAAATCTTATCCTATAAAACATTCTTCGTCTTACTACCCCATTTAATAAAGAGCTAACAATAAAGGTTATCAGATCTTGTTCATTCTCAACGTCACAGAACTTAAATAACAGTAATTATCCCAATTGATGGCTCACAATCAAAATATCTAAACCTCTATTTTTTTTCTGCTGAAACTCTGACAATGAAGAGAAAGAAGTGCTTCTCTGGGAAAGGGGCTTAGAGTTACAGAATATGAACAGCATTTATTTACTTTAGAAAGAGGGGGGACTTTGGGGGCAACAGGAGGGCCAGTTTTAACCCTTTGTCCCTTTCACTCTTCAATTCCTAAAAGCTTTCTAGTGGCACCACGGATGCACAGTTCAGTTGAATGCCAACGACCTTGCTTTTTTTAGGCTTATTTTTGCAGAGACCTCACAAGTAATCCATTGTAAACTGCCAAACAGAGGTTGAAAATTACTGCACAAAAGGGCCGGGAAGCAAAGCAGCCATACAAACAAATCTCACAGGGGACAGGTTAGATAATGTCCAACTACCGCGGACAATAACAATGGATTCAATAATAATGGATTCACCAAGGGGAAATCATGTCTGACTAATCTGATTGCCTTCTATGATGGCATGACTGGATGGATAGATGAGGGGAGGGCGGTAGATGTGGTCTACCTTGACTTAAGCAAGGCGTTCAACATGGTCTCCCACAGCATCCTCATAGAGAAGCTTAGGAAGAGTGGGCTAGATGAATGGACAGTAAGGTGGATAGATAACTGGTTGAAAGACAGAGCTCAGAGGGTAGTGATCAGGGGCACAGAGTCTAGTTGGAGGTCAGTGACGAGTGGTGTTCCCCAGGGGCCAGTACTGGGTCCAGTCCTCTTCAATATATTCATCAATGACCTGGACGAGGGGATAGAGTGCACCCTCAGCAAGTTTGCTGATGACACAAAGCTGGGGGGTGGCTGACACACCAGAAGGCTGTGCCACCATGCAGAGAGACCTGGACAGGTTGGAGATCTGGGCAGAGAGGAACCTTATGAAATTCAATCAGGGCAAGTGTAGGGTGCTGCCCCTGGGGAGGAATAACCCCATGCACCAGTACAGGTTGGGGGCTGACCTGCTGGAGAGCAGCTCGGTGGAAAGAGACCTGGGAGTCCTGGTGGACAACAGGATGACCGTGAGCCAGCAATGTGCCCTCATGGCTAAAAAGGCCAATGGCATCCTGGGGTGCATCAAGAAGAGTGTGGCCAGCAGGTCGAGGGAGGTCATCCTCCCCCTCTGCTCTGCCCTGGTGAGGCCGCACCTGGAGTACTGTGTCCTGTTCTGGGCTCCCCAGTTCAAGAAGGACAGGGAACTGCTGCAGAGGGTGCAGCAGAGAGCTACGAAGATGATTAGGGGACTGGAGCACCTCTCTTATGAAGAAAGGCTGAGGGATTTGGGTCTCTTCAGTCTGCAAAAAAGACGGCTGAGGGGGGACCTTATCAACACTTACAAATACTTAAAGGTTAGGTGTCAGGAGGATGGGGCCAGGATCTTTTCAGTGGTGCCCGGGGACAGGACAAGAGGTAATGGGCACAAACTCAAGCATAGGAAGTTCCACCTAAACATGAGGAGGAACTTCTTTCCTTTGAGGGTGGCAGAGCACTGGAACAGGCTGCCCAGAGAGGTGGTGGAGTCTCCGACTGGAGACATTCCAAAGCCGCCTGGACGCGTTCCTGTGCAACCTGCTCTAGGTGACCCTGCTCTGGCAGGGGGTTGGACTAGATGATCTCCACAGGTCCCTACCAACCCTATGATTCTATGATTCTACGAATAAAGGAAAATCCAGAGTTTACCAGGTTGTGTGATTTTTTGACATTTAGATTCCCCCCACCCACCCACACATGATTTCTATGCATGTATTCTGTTACGCCCTTGCTGATCACCTGCTGTCATCTGAAACTGGAAAGAAAACAGCATTTATCTCAAAAGGAAACAAAACAAGTGATCACCAATATTCCTAGAAGCCTCCTCCCCCTTCAAAAATAAGAACTTGATTTCTTAGGGAAGCAAGACTGTGAAATAAGGACATAAGAAATTAATAGAATGGCAACTTGATAGAACCAAGTCTCTAAGTTTTCAAGAGTATGAGCTACTTCTGTCAACCAAACATTCTCCTTGGTTGAACTCATATACATCCAGCAAACTAGTGTTACCAAAAAAAAACCCAATTCTGTGCCATCTGCACTTGGAACAAAAAAATCGGATAACTGAAGGAACTACTTTGACAAGGACAAGAATAATCAAAGGTCTGGACCTGTGAGAGAAGAGTGAAGTGATCAGATTTGCTCTGAGGTCAGCAAGCACATCAAAGGTTGCTGCAAATAGAAACGAACCGATTTGTTCTCCGCAATGACAGTGCACAGAACAGGAACTCAGGGGCTCAAACTGCAGCAAGGAAGATCTAATTTAGGCATTAGGGAAGGCTTTTTTCCCCAATGGTAAAGATAACCCTGGGCAGTTTTGCCTGACGGGGCCTGTGGAATTTCCCATGTTGAAGACCTTGTACAAACTGAATAGGCAAACTCTGTCAAAAATGGCAAAGGTATCCTACCACGCATAAGGGGGTAGACTCCTGAAATGATTCCCAGAGCTATTCTTATGTGTATGACAAATTCCTGGTCTGAGACATAGTAAATGCCATAATCAAGAACAGAGATTAGGAGTTCCTCCTATTTGTGGGCAAGGACAGGAAGAAGGACAGTGCTAACTGAAGGGTGTAAGGACACCACTTGCTTTCAAAACTCTCGTTGGCTGGTATTGCTCAGGCTCAAGATGGTAAAATTAATGCCTCTGTTATTACATAAGTGGTTAGCCACAATGCATCGCTTGTTTGGCATGAAACCCAGCCATATTATAGGTGAAAGAACACAAACAAGGTTTTGACAAATACGCAGACAACAGCGTGTAGGATCCTTCTGTCTCAGGATCTCAAAGCACTTCCACCAGGCTCCCACTGTGGGTGCTGACACCCCCACTTTACACAGAGAAGTGAGGCAGATACAAGTTTAGTTTTCTGCCTGTGGCCAGGGTGTGATGACGGGAGGTATGGACACCCCAGAAAAGCGTTCACGATCTTCCCGTCCTCCCACCATGCAGCACTATTTTAAGTGCTGCTTGAGATTTCCAGCCGATACAAATCTACTGACTTCTTGGTGACTACCTGAGGTCACAGAGCATCTTCCCTAAACTGAAGAACAGCAGGGACTCTAGGGAATTGAGAACTAATTCACTGGGAGAAAAAAATGGGACTGAAATCATCTGACAGAAGACCCAAGGTAGCTGCCGGGAGCTTGGCAGGCTCTGCAACTGCGTAAGATTCCAGATCCATATATCTGTGTCTTGGGTTTTTCTGCTAAAATGGGTGTTTAGAAGACTAGAAAGCTACTGTTAATGAACATGGGAACACAGGATATGAGCAATGTTTCAGCCACCACTGTCTGCCCTCTGTTTTCTATTAGAGGACATTTATTTTTAAAAAATAGAAAAGAATTTGCCATGTGGGTATATTTATAAACAAGTTAAGTAACATTTCCACCCAAATCTAATTCTAAAATTACAAGTACACTTCCAGCTGAAAGGAATGACAGTGCAGTTACCTTTGCATCTGTTCCAAGCCCTTGCTCGCGTGTTTGCTGTCCCCAGTGAACAAGACAATACTGCTCGGGTGCAAACGGAGGCTTGGGAAAGGAGATAACACCCCAAACCATCATTTCTCAGGCTCACCAAAGAGCTGGTACAGATTCGATAAACAAACTATTGAAACTCTCTGACAGCATCCAAAAGGGAAATTTATTCCTTGAGTCTCATTTCCAAGTTTATGAAATATGTTGGACCAAAAATCACTCGTTGCACACTACCAATACTTTAGAAAAAGACCTTCTGAAAGCCAGTCACCGTAAGTAGCTGGGGTCACTCACTCCCAGCTGCAGCTTCCTGCTCATGAGGACTTTTCAGATGACTCTAAGGCACAAGCCTTGTCACCAGAAGGTTTATTTATACCGTGCTGAAGAAACACCAAACCAATGTATTTGGTTTGTCAAAGGGACAAAGACTTAGCAGCATGCAATGCATGCCTTGTGCAACGATACTCAGCTCCAGGCTTTTCCTGGAAGACATCACTTGCTCACGCTGGGTACCACTTTCCTACATGGTTTCAAACACAGGTTTCGTCAGGACCCTGAGGAGTGGGGCATATTGGGCACCTTCACTATCCGGCTTCTTGGGGTCTTGCTGTCCACCAGCAAACTCTCATCCAGCCACTCCATCCAGGTCCCTGCATGCAACGTGACCACCGTCCTCGCAGACATCCAGCCTTCAGGTCCAGCATTCCTCTCCACCACCTCTTCAGCAGCAGGCTCTCAAACGAGGACAGAACGCAGCCCCATTTTTATCCCTGGAAGTTTAGCCTCTGATGTCTTTCCTAATAAGCATGCACACTGCATCTTCAGACTAGCCGTCTAAAGACATCTTCAATATGTTTCAATCACTAGGTTGCCCACAGAGCTGTTATTTTCCTACCTGTTTTAGCTCCTGGAGTAATCTGACAACATATTTTATCTAAAACCTCCTCCAACCTAGTAAGCCTTTACCGTGTACCGCATCGGTACAATATAGCCACGAAACATGGATTTCCCTTAGATATTAATGTCAGCTCTTCCTTCCCAAGGGATTGCTCCTGCCAATGTGGTAAAAGACATTTTCCTGTCAAACGGCTGAATGCGGAGACATCAATACTATACTTCAAGGCAGGCCCCAAAGTTTCTGAGCTGCCTAAGAGGGAACAGCTACTCATTAAGAGATTTTTTTTTTCCCCAGGACAAAAAAACTTTTTCGATCTGAGCATTAAATTTAGTTTACATTTTTGGGATCTCTCTGCCGAGTAAATTGGAAGCTTTACAAGCACAACTAGTAGCAGAGAAACTCAACGTGGGGCACAACAGACTGAACAGGGCAGATTTTCGATTTCTCTCCTCTTTCCTTCCCTTCCTTACCCCAACACACCTCTTACCACCTTCTTGCAAGTGATGGGGTGGTAGATGAGGAGGGGGTCCATCTTGAATCTCAGAATCTAATAAAACCCTCTTGAAATCAAAACATCTCAGCAAAATGGCTCAGCTTCAGCAAAACAGCGTCATTAATTATTTAGAGGAAAAGTGCCAAAAATATTCCAATTAGACTCAGTTCCATTATCCTCATGCAGCTGCCTTCGCTGAGGAACTTCCAGAGCTCTTTACCCTGCCTACCTGAGATCTTAAATTTTTTCTAAAGGAAAACGAATAACAAAAAGTACCCGCTTGCCTGTCTGAAAAGTGCAACTCTGGACCACCTACAAAAATGTGTCACTTTATGCCCTGTGGCCTAACGCTTCCTCTCAGTTGCAGCTGTACACTGAATCCAATAAATTTATGTGTAAGTTTGTGTTTTCCATCATTCTTGCTCATCTTCTTAAGGATGCTGCTGTTATATGTGCTGGTTTTGGACATCAACTCAACATTTAAAAAAAAAAAAAATAGTAAGATGAGAGCTAATTTAGTTTAAGTTTTCATCCCCCACTGTGATGGATGGGATCAGGTCTCCAAGTCTGACTTGCAGTACAGGGTGTGGTGCTTCCTGAACCTATTCCTGCATCCCTAAAGGCCGTATTATAATCATGACAACATTAATACTGAGCCTACTGCTACCTATTGAAAACTAAAGGCAATACTACTGAAGAAAGCATCTATAAACTATGGGATATGATATAATCATCTTTGCATTTTTCTGAATGATAATTCAATTGTCTCCGTCCTAGAGATATGCAAGCTTTGCTCAGGCCAATCAGTCTGTTATCAAACATAATGCAGCTATTTGGAGTTCAATTAGCAATGAAGATTAGGTGAACATCAGTTTAACTTTTTATGCATTTACATATAATTAATTTTCATGCAAAATGTTACTGGATAAAAAGATAGTCTATATGAATGCCTCTTTTTGATTGCCTTGCATAGGACTGCACCTTGCTTTTCACTCATCTAATATAGCTTCACTGAGTGCTCATGCAGCCATTTGCTTATTGCAATGCTTATTTGCTTAATGCAACGAAAATTAAGATTATTTCTAACTATTCATGTCAAATGCCCATTTGAAAATGTCTCCTACCAAACCTCTAGACATGAAGTAGCTCAACGAAAGGACAGGTTAGAGTTAGATGGCACCAGTTTTTCCAAGGGCTTTGCTCAGTGATTTTCTTGGCTAGCCTCTCAAAACTGAAAATACCACCCAACATGGACAACGAGATTTCAGGCCCTACCAAATCATAACTATGCAACGGGTTTTATACCGAGTAGCTGCAAACCCAAAAGTAGGCCAAAAGAGAATCATTACTGTGATTTAATAAATTAGCAGCATAAGCTATTTGGGGAGGGTCTGCGTTTTGAATTACACCTGCACTGGACCTTGTAAAACTGCACCTCAACATCAGCAGGGTTTCTCTGCAATGACGCACACTAAACCACCACCACGAGCAGCACGAGACTGGTAACACGACCCATGGCACATCTTACTGCTACTGCTGTGGTCTGGAGAATGCTATCCATCCTCAAAACCTTTAACTGCAATAAGATACTGCCAGGTACTTCACCACTAGCTAACTTCTTGAAAGGCACAGCTAACATCATTGTTCTCTAAAGCTCTTCCCTTCAGACATCATCTGTTTATACACACTCGGGCATCGACTCTAGAAAGTAAACTACAAGCTTCTGCTTGCTGGGGTGGGGGGGAGAAGATGCATGGAAAGCATGCTTTGATTTGAAATCCTGTATTTTCCTGTCTTAGCAAGGGAAACCGGAGGAGAAAGACACTTTTCTCCACTCAGCTCTCCCAGCCCCATCAGCACATGCATACTGCCCGTGTTCCCATGTCCCACAGCTGGAGCACCCCAGCTCCTGCCCCATGGGATGCCCAGCCAGGATGGGTCCATTCCCCACACTCACCTGCGGGCAGGACCCTCCTGAGGCTGAGTACCATCATTCCTGACCAGGAGGTCTCTCTCGTTTGGTCCTGGACCATCAATAGGCTCTTGCAAGAAAATGCCTTTTCAAGCTCCTCCAGCTGGGGTAATGCCTTTGGGACCAGTTCTTTGGCTACGCACCACAGCAGCTCCCCTTTGTTCCTCAATCTCACCACAGTGCCAGAAAAGCCATCCCCACAGACTCTTTAATAAGAACATGTGATGACTCACCGAATTAAAGCACCCTTAATCCTAGTGGCTACAAATTTAGCACAGAACTGCAAAGTTTTCTGCTGAGCTTCAGCCTGCCCTTCATTTCCACCCAGCCTTGCAGAGAAGCATCCCAACCTGGCGGAGGAAGGATGCTTCACCCTGTATCACCTCAGAGGCGAGCGGTGGGGAGGGCAATGGAAGGAGGCTCCACACAACCCCCATAGCTTGGCACGGAGGCTGGCCAGGATCCCAGAGGAAGGAAACCAAAAAAATCCCTCCCCTTTCTCCACCAGTCAGGTCCCCAGGGCTGCTTGCAGCCACAGAAACCACTGTTCTGCCCCCACAGCCTCAGCCCTGAAAGCGGCGTGGGGACAACTGCCTTCAAAGCCCTTCACCACCGCCAATGGAGGACCAGCAGAGAGAGGCACTATCCTTTGAAGGGTCTCCTGCCCCCCTGCCCCTGGGTCTCTGCCACAGCGCTCAGCTGCTCTTCTCCTCCAGGCAAACATTTCCATTTCCTCATTACTCCCGAACCTCCTCTGCGGTCACTTCCCCAGCAAATTTGATTAGAGCTACACATTTTCTGACATCCTCTAAATAAAGAGTGGGTTATTCACATCCACAGTTGCTCTCCTATACATTTGTTTATCCAACTGTTTACATTGGCAAGCAGTCACCCTCCCAACCATTACAAACTAACTATTGGCGAGACCAAACCAGCGTGTTGTCCTGCAAACGGCCACGGCCTGCTAGTCCTGCTGCAATAACCGTCTTTTTTTCACACACTCATTTAAGCTGACATTTCTCCCCGGCAGTCTCATTATCCCGGCCCTCAGCCGACAAGTCCACCCCCCGCCTTGGGAAAACTCTGCCTTCTTGATTACCTCATTCCTTTGACCCGTGGCAGGTCTGGTCCTGTTTGTGTTCAGCTCCCCCCCCCCAGCCCCGGGTCATGTAAAACGAAGTGGGGAGCTGGGGGAACCCCATGAGAGGTGCAGGCTTTATATGCTATTAAGTCCCCCATTAGCTCTTGAGGGCTGATGGGCAGCTCGGTGCAGGCAGCATTGCTACAGGGCAAGTTTTGGGCAGGAGCAGGTGCCCAGAGAGGCCAAGAGGCATGTGTGCACCTCGCTAATGGTCTTCAGACAGGACATTCCAGCACCTCTGAGGTGACCCATTAACGACTTGCAGGATGCGGTAATGAATACAGGGCAAATTAGCCTGCCTCGGCGGGCATGCGCTGCCTTCTGAGCCCACACTTTGAAGAGAAACCTCAGAAATTAGACTGTTGCCATGTTAAAACTATTGGCACGGTACGAAAATGTGGTTTTATACATTTATAGACATTTCCCTTGCCGCTGCCACTGACTGTGCCTGAATTTCCTGGACTAAACTACATAAACCGATACGCACTGATACAGCTGTTTGAAGCCCCCGAGGAACTGAATGGGTGTTGGGTTTTAAACAACACCCACTCTATGCTATTTATTGAATTACCAGAGTGCTCTTCCAGAGACCAATTTTGCCAGTCTTGCACTTTGCTTCAGCAGTGCTCCAATCAATTGAGAAATCAAGAGAGTCAACTCTGGGATCAAGGAATTACTTAGGCAAATGGAAAACTGGAAAAGAACCTGAAAATCAACCAGAAAAAGGACCTGAAATTCTCCCTTAATCACTCTTTTGATACTACGATGATAAGAGGCTTATTTGTACCTTGGAAGGCTGAGTTTTTCTCATCCCTTTTGAGAAGCAAAGCAAAAGCAGCAAAACAAAGAGTATCAAAACCAGGTATGAAATGTCACCAGGAACATACGGCACAATTATGCACAAATAAGCAAAAAGAAAATACCAGTGATCACAGGTGTGTTTGGCAGGGAGGGGACTGTTTTCACACTGCAGAGAAAAGCAATTAGAACTATCTAATATCCCAAGCACTTTCAAAGGGCTGGTTTGTTTGATTTTTTTTTTATTATTATTATTATTATGTTTTGTTTTGAAACAGTGGCAGGGCCGAGACAAATTTTGCCAACATTCAAAACAAGTTTTTGTGATGCTCATAACACCTTCCCACTGGAAACGGAGGGCAGTTTGCGCTCTTTAGGCACGTACCCCAGTGGGTTCCTGCCGACGCTAGCAGCGCCCGCAGTGCATCTCTTTCTCACCCAGAGAAGAGGCAGAGGTATTTTTTTTTTCCCCCTAGATAATCTGAACTTTCTTGGGGAAGCCCATGTATTATTCACTAAAAATTTCTAACAACCGTTAAATTATTGCTAAAGGTCAACATTTAATATTACCCACGAGAATGGATGTGTTCTGTTGCGCTTCAGAATAAATGTTTGCGATAAGATCTCTTTAAGCCCAGGTCACTCCCCCAAAGAGGAAGAGTGAACCAGCTGGGGCAGGGACCTGCCTTCCCCACTGTTTTCCACTGTCAGCTTTAATTTTACTGTTTTAACTCAGTCCTCAGCGCCTGCAGTCATAACGAAAGTCCTTGACACAACATAGCAATACTGAGACTAGCTGGGGCACTCTGAGTTTACTTTTCTTCAGAGGGGAAGGGGGACACCTCTCAAATGTCAAAGAAAGGTTGGGGAACACCAGCTTTCAGCCCGAATTACCAGATGGAGTCATCCCCCCAGTTTCACATCCGTCATCACGGCCTTGAGGTCAGCAACGCCGTGGATTTTACGCAGAATGATGCGAACCGCCTCAGGGTTGGACTTCCCTGGAGGACAGAGCCAGCTCCTGATATATACTCTCTAAGGGGCCAGCAGCTACAGTACCCTATGGAAGAGCAGCCTAGTCCTGGGCAGTTTCTGCTCCCTGGAGCTGTGGCTACAGGAGAAATGCCCAGGCAGTTCTGCACAGATGTCCTTCCACCTATTTTTTCACTCCTCATGCTGCCAAGCTGAAGACTTTTTCCGCCACGTAGTTCTTCTTAGGATCTCTTCTCCTTTTCTTATTTTGCGGAGAGCACAGAGATTTAGCATCCTTGCCCTAAGCGCTGCTTCCAAAGGAGCGGCAGAAGAAATACCTGTGTCTCCCAGGGGACGGAATTAAGCTAGTATCTCACTGCAAGCATCCTTCAAGGTGATGCTGACAATAGAGTCTGTTGTTAATGCGGCTGCAACAGCTTATATATATCAGCGTGGGTATCCAGCTGGAAACATTCGGAAGCATCGATCCCAAACTCCCCAACGCTGGCACTAAAATTTATGGCTGGACTACCTCCCGGTCATCAGCATGCACATGTTGGCCACCTGAGATATGAATATTTGCTATCACCCCTCCGTCAACTACTAGTGAACTAGTCGTCCATTTAAAGGCAGTGGGATCTACGCAGCAAATTTCCAGTATCTATTCCACCCTGTTGATAATGTCTATAAATTACTTGGAGAAACCAGCTGTAAAATTGCTAAATTGCTGATGACATGAAACTGAAGGGAGTAGTAAATACAAAGCAACCACAAGAGAGATCCAGAGGGATTCGGATCACTTATGTAACTAGGTCAGTACACTGAAAATTAAATTTACTGTGGAGCAAATGTAAACTATTGCTCAGTTATTGGAAAACTGCAGAAGCAAAAAAAAAAAAAAAAAAAAAAAAAGGCACTTCTGTACTCAAGCACAAGAGAACAGGACCATGAAATAGCAGCAGACACCTATCAAAAAATCTCTCGTGAAGGAAGGAAACTAATCCAGCAGAGCCACTGCTGTGCTGGGATCTGCAGGAGCTGGGAACAGTATGGCCCTGGCAGGGGGCTGAGCAATTTGCTGATCACCCTCCGCTCAGAGACTACAGGGCAGGTATGAGAGGAAGCCGCAAACAGAAAACATCCTTTCTTAGCAGGCAGAATTGCTGTTTGATTGCGAGCCCAGCCAAGGGCAAAGTAAGCTGCTCGGGGACGGGATGAGAAGCTCCCAGACCCACTGGCCATGCCTGCAGCAGCTGGAAGGGGGACCCCAGGCACCTGAGCCCAATGAAAGCTCCAAAATGAGAATGCACCGAGGCAAGGAAATGCATGAAGGGGTTGCGGATATAAATAACAGCTTCCCAGATTATCTAACTAAAGGCTAATTTGTCTCCAAAAGGCACGCAAAGTCACCTGTGCGTTACTTCATGCACCTGTTAAACCCATGAGAGCCTAGAGGCTGGATTTCAGGGAGAACAGGAACACAATGCAGCAGCCTGGCAACCCCATCAGGGGCAGCTCCACCAAAGCTGTGACAACATCCAGGCAGCACCGTGACAGCGACCCCAGGAGCCGAGGGATCAAGGCAAGGGAACCTGCCTGCCCCGGGGACCAGGAGCCCAGCAGCAAGGGCTGCCCTGGCGGGGATGGACACTGTACAGCTGGAGGGAGGAAAGAGGGATGCTGACGTGGCGGAGAAACCAGTAGCCAAATCTGGTCTTTTCCCAGCATGATATTTTTTTCAAGTCTTTGCACTTCACCTACTTTGTGCAGGTCCTTGCGAGGACAGGGAGAAGACATGCCTGCCACTGGGCAGCTTCTCTGACAGTCCCTGCTCCCAAAATATCTCAACTGGGCCACGCAATGTATTTCCCCTTAATCTCACTCTTGGAAATATCTGAGCTATTTTGGTTGAAATTCCCTCCCACTCCAAAGTTAAAATAAAATACGTAAAAGCATCCGTTTTGCTGACCTCCTCGGGACATTTCAGCATAGGGATTTACAATTCGGCAACAAGACAAACAGCCGATAAAGTCCCAAAGTGCGAGAAGACAGTCAAGGGACTTGATTTGCAGAGATTGTTACCTGCATTGCACGTTACACAGATATTTTAGAGCTACAGAAGCAGAGACAGGATCCCCACTGCAAAACACGTGAAGAACTGTCTACCAGCTACAGAGAAGTGTGCACTTCGCTTTAACTTAACACATCATTGGGTTGATGTTCCTGCCTCCAGCAGCGAGCAACACCTGATGCCACAGCCAAAGGTGGAAATCTTCAGGGCTTCAGTGCTGCCAGGTCCCGAGCGGTCCTGTAAGGTGCTGGGTGCCCCCGCCTCCCCCAGCCTTCACAGGGCGCCCAAAGATGCTCAACGCTTCCTCAGCCACTTGCGGGACCCAAAGCACCCAGGCGACAGTGCAATGCGGCAAAACATCTCATCTCCAGAGAAACAGTTATATCCCGAAGCATGAAATTTGTTTAGCTCTGTTTTCATACGCATAACAGAGTATCTGACATAAAATTATATAATCCCTTAAAAAAAAAAAAAATAAGAAGAAATCATTTTGATACTTGACTCAATGACATCTAACAAGCATGAGGGAAGAGAGGAAATTTAAGGAAGAGATTAATTTTAAGTGGAAAGCACAGAACGGTCTCAAAAAATAAAACCATTATGATAAAGAACAATATTGAAAAGGTAATTAAAAATGCTATTAGACATAATTTCAGGAGAATGGAAAATGAAAAAATAATCAGCGTTGATAAGCCAGATCTCCCACTCTTAGATGTTCTTTCACACGTGAAATTTTATTGTCTATAAATCTGTACCACATTTTGCAATACAGAACAGTATTTCTCATTTTCCATTTTCTTTTCAGAAATGTAATACAGTTAGCTGACTGCATGAGCCTCTCGATCCAAACTGTAATTTCTGAAACGTCTTTCCCCTTCTTTACCCAGGCTGTCTCCCTCCACAGCAGCCTGCTCTCCCAGGGCAGGGACACTCATGCCTCCTAGGGTCCCTTTTGAACCTATGGCCACCCTCAGCCCCCTTTGAGGGAGGGAATGAGGTTTCCAAAATGTCGAGTCTCTCCAAAATGAATGAAAACTGATGAGACACAAGGTCAGAAGGAGCCAGGGGGCAGCTGCCTCTTGCCAGCCCACAGCACAGAGGACGGGAGGAGGCTGGAAGGTGCCTGGGGAGACAGGGACAAACTGGGGACACAGGGGGCTTGGCGAAGGATTTGGGATTTCCATGCTTGGGTGACACAGACATACATAAATCCATCGAGAAAGCTGCTTTTAACAGCTAATCACAAATTGCTCGCTTTCCATCTGAGGCTCCACTGTTTTTTCTCCTTCTGCCTGATTTTAGCTCCTAATTCCACCATGCACCAAGGCTTCTGCTCTAGGACCCCGCTGAATCATGGTGCTAAAATTAGGAAGTCTCCCGAAACGCATTTTGCCTTGCAGTGCCTATTGCGGGATTTCTACCAGCAGCACCCAGTGGAGGTAAACAATCCAGCAAGCAATTGAAGAAAGTGATGGGTTGGTTTTTTTTTTCTTCCCCCCTCCCTCCTGATGAGATTTCAAAACAGACATCAGTTCATGAATAAAGAAAAGGTTCTTTTGGTTTTGTTTCTAAGATAATGAAGTTTTGTGTATTTTTAGCGCTGAGGAAAAATAGATATAGATGAAAAGGAACAAAAGCAGCATGGATGCTAAAATTTCCATTTTCCTGAGCTCCATCACCTCTAGGCTGTAGCTGCGTCTTCCCATATCTTCATAAAGGGAACAAGTGAGTCTTCCTTGGTGTCTACAAGCATGATTTTAAGTCATACTGAAGTCAGTGGGACAAAGGCATGTGCTTAAATACTAAATTTGAACAACTCAGACCCTGAAGAACCTTAACTCAACCCAGGGTCTCCTTTCAGGGGAAGAGAAGAGAAAGAGAAGAGAAAGAGAAGAGAAAGAGAAGAGAAAGAGAAGAGAAAGAGAAGAGAAAGAGAAGAGAAAGAGAAGAGAAAGAGAAGAGAAAGAGAAGAGAAAGAGAAGAGAGGAAAAAAAAAGAAAAAAAAAAAAAAAAGAAATCCAAGGACAATCGTAAGACCATGAGATCTGCCACAACAGCTGATGGGGATTTAAAGGCTCTGCAGAGGAGGAATAAAAAGACGGTAGGAGAGGGTTAACATCTATAGAAAGGCTTGAAATGTGGCAATCAACTGCATTTGGATGAGAAATGCTGGAGATCACAGGCTTCGCCTTCTACAGGCGGTGGTGTTTGCATTGCGTGCAACGCAGGTAATTCAGTCTTGGTTCTTTGCAGCTTACAATGAAACCGAGGACAAAGGCGAGATGGATGGTAATTGCCACAGGTAAGAAGTCTGGGTGTAGCTGTGAATGTACTGGGTCAATACTGATAAACACACCAATCTATATGGTTTCTGACGAGGCGCTCTAATTTGCTGAATTACTACCATCTCTCACTCATTCGTTCTCTCCCCAGAAAAAGCAGCATGCACAGGGACACCTTTGAGTAGGGCTGGTTTATTCAAACACATGTGGCTATTCATTCACGCCAGGGCACCTGAAGACATGCTCCACAAGCTCAAAAAGCTCCAAATTGATCTCACCGTACAGGACAAGCTCACAATTCTTCCACAAGCAAACTTGACTTTTAACATGACAGCTACCAACAAAATAAAAGGCCAATCCCAACAGGCAAATTCATATTTAGAATTTTACCTAACACCTTTTCAACTTGGATGTCTACTCAAAAACTGTCCTTACCAAAGGCCTGACCTTACCAGAGCTGAGTGCGTCCAGCTTCAAGCAAAGTCAACGCCTACCTTGTTGGCAGCTTTACTTTAGCAGCATTAAATCTGCCTGTGTTTCCCTAAAGAAGAGACAAGAGCCCTGTGGGAAGAGCTGGTGGCCAGGTTTCTTTCTGAGGGAGAAACATTCAGTTCTGTAAGTAAATGGCACTTCCAAAAAAATAAGACCAAAAAATCTGTGTGTATTTGTGCAGAGCATGGCTCCTACGTCTGGTCCCAAGCCCAAAAAGACCTCTTTAGCTCTGTCAGATGATGGCATGTCTGCGGGAGCCACGCTCACAGAAGAAAAAGAAACGCTCAAAAAGTATAAATGGAACCATTAATTTCTCTCTGTCACTAGCATTTTCCTCACCACCGACCAAGTCAACGTCTCAGTTACTATTTACACCCACAGCATCCAAGGAATTCATTACAGAGACATCAGAAATAACTTCCAACCTCTTACAAACAACTCTCGTTCTCCGTGGACTACCACCAGGTCAGCCCAGCATGAGGGTCTTTAAAGACACAGCTCCCTGGCTGGAACTAACACTGGAAACACCTCCTTCAATGCTCTGCATTCCCTTTACCATTTAAAGCCTCACTTTGAAACGATTTAAACTTGCAAAAGTTGAAGAGTTACATTTTTGGAAGAACATCGCTTGACTCATGACCCAGGAAAGCAGGTATCGAGCTCCTGCTGCCACCACTGGGACTCCAGCACGCACCTCAAACCCAGCAGGTGCCCGGGTGCTTCCTCGACACTGGGACCTGGGCTTAAAATCATTTCCGCCCACGGGGGTGCCCACCAGCTGTGCCCGGCAGGGCACGATCACTCTGTGAAAAGGCAGTCCCTGCCACCCGAAGCCTGCAGCATCTACAGGGCAGGTCCATCTTTTCTCCATTAATTCCACCTACTTCTTCCCTTCTGCTGCTGCATTCACCCCTATTTATGTCCCAACTGACAGCAAATAATTGATCCCTGCCTGCTCTGAAATTGTTCTTTATGTATTTATAGACATTTTGTCTCTCCTCAGTCGTCTGTCTCTTCGCACAGAGCTCATCCACAGCCTTTTCTATTACAAGCCTTCTGCTTCCAAATCTTTTTTTTTTTTTAGTAAATTTTTTTTGATCCCCTCTGACTATTTTCTAGTATATCCATTTAGATTAACAATGGTACCCAAAAGTAAATACAGCACAGGAAGCAGTAACAGCAGCAGAGCATCATAAATTATCCTCCTTTGCATCCAACATGCCTGCTACTCACTAGCGACCGGCAACTTTGGATGCCAACTCCAAGGGAACTGGGAGAGGCTCGGCTTTCAAAAAGCACAATACACCACCTCTTAGAAGTACAGGGATTTATTTTTTTTTTTTTTTTACCACAAGCAGTACCCAGTATCAAGGATCACTTCTGAAATAAAAACCAAAAAAATAAAATCCAACAACAAAAAAACTCCCAGCTGGTTATTTTAAGCAGACTTTCCACAGCCACAGCTGGAGGTTCAAATCTCAGTCTTCTCTGAGGACCACACCGCAGGAATGCTCAGGTAACCCATCCCGAGACCCTTACTCTTCTCTGGGCCACTAACTCTGTACTTAACACATCTTTACACTCCGTATATTTAAGTATTTCTTTCCTGCCTGAAATATGCTGTGGCTTTGCTCACTCTTTTTTATCAGCTTTGAACCATTTGTAGAAACACTCTGTAACAGACTGAGACTTCACTTTTAAACAAAAATCAGTGAACACCTTTTTAATTTATAAAACACAATTCATAGCATGCAGGCCTCTTTCAAGGCTGCCCACGTAACCCGGAGATAACTCACAACTTTGCATGCACTTAAGCCCAACTCTATTCAATGAAGTTTTTCTCCAGTTTGAAGTCCAAGAACTCCCTCATCTTCACTGGGCTTGGTGGGGACAAGCCAGCAAGCCAATGCACAGCCCAATAAGCAAGCTGCGAGGGGAGGGAAATCCATCCCTTTGCTCTTTGTAGCACAACAGAGTCCTGACCTAAAATCAGAGCTCCTAACTGCCAGCAAAATTGAACCAAACTTGCGGCAAAAATAACCTGGGGTTGCTCCCCACCACAGTCAACCTCTTTGAGTGGAAACAAAATACTCCCATCTCCATCACCTTCTTTCACCAAATTGTGCCTCCCTGGAGAAGGAATACTGCAGGCACACCGCGCCGCGGCAAGTTCAACGAGTCTCACACTCCTGGGAAGCTCTGAGCAGGCTCTGTATGTCCACACCTCTGCATGGTCCACGCTTGAGCTGGACATCTAATGTCCACAGACATGCAATACAACACACATGCACCGTACATTGTATGTATCCACCGTAACTTCCCTGCATGAGCTACAGAGATGGTCTCAGCACACACAAGAGACACTTCCAAGCATCAGGATGTGTCTAGGAGTGTTAGGAACAAGGACAAATTTACAGTTCCCAAATCCAGCATGAACCCAGAAAAGATGGACATATTCCGGAAGATCTGAATTTAAAGTGACCCCTCACTAGCACTGATAGAAGAATGTCACAGTGGGATGGGAGGCAAAGAGCCTTCCAGAAAGATGGAAAGGCCAAAAATGGTACCTATTCCCTGTAGGTGTGAGGGAAAGAAACACGCCTACTAAGAAGCACAAGCACATCTCCAAAATTGCAACATAGACTATGGATAATATGTACTTCCAAAACAGAAAGCATCATGCTAAGGACCACATTCCCTTGGAGTAAATCAACAAGATGCTGTACACACATACCACACAGGTCTACTACTGCAGTGAGATTCTGGAGGAACCTCAGCACTACGCAAAATCTTGAAGCACAAGTACTAGGGAGCCCCTCCACAGTCCAACAAGAGGTAGGACCTCTTTGTCCACCCAGATGAGACCCTACCAATGGCTACTGCACACAGTCTCAGCCAAAAAGTTGCATTCACATGCTTCCCCCCAAACCAATGCCACCGTAATCCACCTTCAATCAATAAATCCCGAGGAGCGGTGCTTCTGCTGGCTAATCCCACTGGGCTGCCAGCCAAGCTCGACAGCCCCAGCACTCGGGGCCACTGGCATCACAAGGCTGTTATGACATTATGCTCAGACACAAGATGGAGAACGGCCTGACCCTGACATAGCAGGCAATGCCAGCACCATCTCGGAGCAACCCTGCCACTGGCAAACTCAAAGTGCCAAAGCTTGCTCTGAATATTCAAGACGCCTAAAGGAACTGCAATCCAGAAAGGCTTATTAGGGTACGTTTTCCAAACTGCTGCTCAGTGAGTCTCCCCCCTAAATGAACACTGTGGATATACTACAGTTTTCTACAGAACCTTTATTGCCTGAAATGCATTTTCCCCTCAACTTACTTTGTACATATATTTTTAGCAATCGTGACAGGTAGAAAACGCTCACCTCTTTGGGCAAGCTCGTCTCCATCATTTTTACTACCAATGGTCTTGTTTGTTTTAAATAAGGACAAGCCCCAGGTAAAAGCACTCAATTATAGGGCTGTATGGCATCCTGGTGCCTCATACAGTTCCTGTGTTTGCAGACTGAAGACATCGGTTTGTATAGCAGGTTGTTAGTCTTCAGATAATAAATGTATTTCATGTCTTTGATTACCAGCTTCTGCTGCTTCTTTACTTAATAAAGATTTGGGAGAAAAAGGGATTCCATGACAAATGCATCTATATACACCAAGACCATCAAGCTGTGTTTTGATATTTCAGTTTAGAAGGTACATGAATCCTTCCATCAGCTGTCTCCGCAAGCATGAATTTATCGCTAGCATACAAGGAGGTGGTGGGGTCTTCAGATGATATGGTGAAAGAAAGCTTCTGCACAGGTCCGGTCCTGAGCTCGCTCCAGTCAGCCAGGTCTTGACAGCCTCTCCAGACTGAGACCAACCTAAAATCCACGCAGCAGTCCCACCACAAGCAGAAAAGCCCTGCCATAACCCTTCATACATTTTCTCCATGACCTGGAGGACCTGCTTGAATAAACTAGATGATACTCCTGTACTTCTTTGATCAGTTAATCCTCGGGCAAAGCTTACATTTTAGAGGCAGCTGTGGCAACAGCATCAGGATGCTGGGGCTAACTGTTTAAATAAAAGAATATTTGAACTGTATTTATAGCAAAATGTGGAGTTCATGTTTAATATGTTCTCCCACACCTTTCCCAACGTGCTCTACCCGCCTGGCCAAAGCTCCTTTGACGCACATAACCAGTACCTGGGGGTCAGGGGCTTACATCAGCGGACCACAAAGGTTCAAACTTCATCTGCCAGCCGCCCTCTTCCCCCTTAATGTGCGACTGGCTGAAAAAGCCTAACGTATATATTTTCAAACCATAATTCTTTTTATTTGCTGTCAGGTTTCTGAGCCTCTGGAGCACACATGCTTCCTATTTTTGAGCTCCTTTGCGCCGCCACGGCATGTAAAAACTGACACGTGTGCGGTGGGGGTGGATATTGAGGGAAGAAGGAAAATTAAATGAACACAGCAATTCTTCTGAAATCCCACTGTAGTAGCTGGGGCTTTACAGGGAGTAAGGAAACAGTCCCTGAAACACTAGCAATAGAAATCACAGCAGCTGGCAATAGCATTGGTATTTGAGATGCACAAAAGCATCCGGCCCTCAGTAAACTGGAGATCTACGATCATCACCACCACATAGCACTGAAAAAGGAAAAAATCTGTAGGTTCTATACCAATAACAGCACACTTTCAATGCTGCTTTCTTCTGCCAATAAGGAAAGAAGGTTTAAAATCCACGGTCAAAAACAGACTTTGTGGTAATGTTTTCAGTCACACTGGTTCTGTCCCCAACACCATCCGAGCTGATCTGAACCAGAACAATGTCAAACCCTTCCATTTGTCTTGCTATTTCTTCTTATTCTGAATTTCCAAACTCTCCCTCGAGAAGCCAGGAATAACCAGTTAATCAAAAACACCCTGTGGTTTGGGATTAAAAAAAAAAAAAAATGCTAACAGCAATTCTTTTATGAATCTAGCATTCCTGCTTGCAATCCTCAATAACTCCACTTTAGTTACATGACGTTATCACCCTTTGGGTGGATGAAGAGCTCGTATTTTCCTGTTTACATTCAAGTTATCAGCTGATATTCTAGAAATAAAAGAAGTATTTAAATCCTCCCTGCCCAATTCTTTTAAACCACCACTATATTAAAGGTTACATCATTAAATAAACAGTTCCCATGGCCCCAGCTAACCAATGCTTTCCACTGAAAAATTCTGCTTTTTATTTTGTTTTTGAAGGCAAGTATTTAACTATTAGCTCCTTGGTTTATCCTTGTTTTTGAGAAAAGTTGTTTTGAGTAATCAGATAAATAATGTTGCAACTCTTAAGTTAAGTTTTCACGGGAAAATGATTTACATGCTTCCACTGTTGAAGACTGATGGAAGATACGAACCAGCCTCTCTTTCAGAGCTGCTGAATATGCAGGACCTCACTAGAACTGGTCTACTTGATTATATATCAATTTATGTTTATGCAAAACTTAATATTAATGTATCTTTGCCTTAAAGGCAATAATCTGTTCCGCATATACATACTTCATTCTCTTACTGAATGCCTCCCTTAATGAATAATTGCAATAATTAATTTTTACATAAAAATGTTCTGGAAAACTCTCAGGCCGTTTTTTAACCAGAGAATTACATTTGCCACATACAAATGCTGCAAAGAGAAATACTGCTCAGCTTTCCAAATTGCAACTAAATGCTTTGCAAAGCATTGCAGTGGCTAACTCCTTGCCCACCCCTTCGGGCAATTTATTTCTGTAGCCTCCACAACCTTTATACAAAATAAATCAAAGTATTTCTGCAGGAGGTAAAACAGGGAATTCTATACAGAATTCTCCTTACTTCAAGAGTCTCCATCCATTCGACATCCAGGAAAAACTCATTATTTATGATTCCTCCTTCAAGGAAGGACCTTTCTGAAAATGTAAGAATATCCTGAAGTACTGTTTTAGAGAAAAAAACAACAAATAGAATATTCAAGATCAGCAAAGTAGCTTTATGCACAAAACTCACATTGATTTTATTAGGTTACAACCCAAGGAAATTCCTGTCTTGGGGAAGAACCCAACAATGACACAAGTGCTACTGACAGCCAGATGTGCAATAGCTAATTTTTGGAAAAGAACAGAACGTCCAGAAGTAGTGGCATGGTAAATTAACGTATGGGGAACCCCTTCTTAAGGAAAAGTAAAGAATTGACAAACAGATGTAAAGCTGAATCTAGCTGACTTCTATAATGCACGGTTTTAAATTCTTTTTCAGAATGTGAAGAAAATACACGTCTAGTAGAAAACATAATACAAATGACTGAATGCAAATTACATTTTTAAAGGTAGCAAAAGCAATTATTACAAATTTTTTAAAAAATAGATGCTTAAATTAAAATTTCCTATGAGCTACAAATGGTCTAGCCCAAACTTTCAAGATGTCTTTTTCCTTTTTTTTCTTTTCTTTTTTTTTTTGTTTCTGACAAATTCTCTTATTCTTTCTCCTCACCAGGCCACGGTTTTCTTTTTACCTCCTTGCTTGAGACATGCCTCACAGAGCTAACACGTAAGTGGCAGCCAGCGTCATTCCACATGGATTTATACGGGTCACTTGACATAAATGAGCAGGATGAGATTCAGTCCTCCACCGTCATTCCCTCTTCCTTTTTCCCTGCCTTCCCTCATCGCTCTTCTCTGTGCTGCAAACTTCTCCTTTGATCTGTCCTCACTGTATCATCACTTGGTGCAACTCTGCCATCATATCTTTTAAGTTGACAACCAAATGGGACAGACTCAAGCTATCACTCAGTTACTCTTCTGCTTCTCAATGAAGCGCGAGGGCAAAGGAGAAAATGAAGACGAGCCCAGCAAGCAGCCATGTGGAAGGATTAACTTCAAGTGCTGCCCACCTGCAGGTTTCCCAAGCAATACCTGAGACACTGCCTCGTGTCCAAGCTCTGCATCTGCACAGCACATCCTAACAGCACCTCTGTCCTTCAAAAGGTTGTTTTGCAGCTGAGAGTAACACCTTCAATGATAAAAAGCACTAAGCACTTGATAAAGGTCAGCACCGCTGTGCCCATGGTGAGACGAGCTTTTTGCATGGCCTTCCTCCAAAGCGCCATCAACACAGAGCTCTCTGACTTCTTGGGGTTTCGCAGGTGTGACAGCTCACTTAGACATCATGGGTTGAACTCCAGGACGGGCATTACCTTTCCCTGGGCTCCACAAATGAGACAGAATACCCGTTCGACTGTGCACCACACATACCTCTGAACCCATTCCTGGTGCCTGCAACCCAGAAGGCCATCGCAAGCAGACATGGGACTCGTGTCAGCAGAGCTCTGCTGAGCAACCTTGTATGAGGAGCGCTATCCCATGGACTATAATTTAAAGTAAATCTTAGCCAGAGGTGGCTCAAGCTGTCCTCCTCTCCACAGGCACTGAGCAAATGCCACCTGCCACCCTGCAACATCACCACCACTCCAGGCATTCCTCTTTAAAGTGCTTCCCAAATGCTCACCCATTAATCCTGCCAGCACTTCTGAGAAGCAGACACCTCTGTTATGCCCAAATTACTGGCTGGGAAGCAAAGGGAGGGAGTTAGAGGCTTGAATATTCAAGGAGACCGTGAGGCATTAAGGGCGGCATTTAGTTGCCCCAAATTCCCAGGTTCCTGTACCTAGACACTGACGGCCCTGGAGGTTTCTGCAGGGCAGCTGACAAGGGGTGAGCGAAGGGCAGGGCAGCCACAGGCATCTCAGTGAAATTAAGCATCAACACAGCCCTCAATGTCCAATTCTCACCCTGCTTTTAGCCTTCCCTTAGGCTGCTCTGAAAACCCCCATGCTCACTGGGATACAAGGACCAGACTTCAGAATGAAAAGCCCCCAGTCCCAGCCTTATGCTCAAGACCACGCAGCCATCCCCTCTCCACACCGGCACACTGCAAAACATAACACAAACCCAGGCCTCCATGGGACAGACACAATAACGCACCGAGATCAAACAACCACATGAGCAGACAGACACCTGTATGAACTCATACCTGTAAATACAGGTTGTACATCTTCAGGATTTTAACCAAAGCAAAAATATGAAAGTTCTTCCCATGGCCTGAGCAATTCACTTATACCAGCCAAAACAGATGAATTACACGTTTATTTGCTGAGCAGGAACACAGGTTCTTTTTCTTGTTCTTTCTGTTTAACACCCTCAACCGGACAGCCCTTGAGCAATGTGACCTAAATCTGAAGTTAGTCTTGTCTCAAGCCAGGTGTTGGACTAGACGCTCTGCAGAAGTCTGCTCCAACCCCAGTTCTTCTCCGACTCTCTCCACCACGGTACTGGGACACTTTTGGCACCAGTGACTTGCAAGGCTCCGAGCGCAATGCTGTAGAACCATGCACCCATCCACAGCCCGCTCCTCCCTTTGAGCTCCGTTTCTGGTCTTGAGATGCTGAGCCCATGTTCCTCTTAGAGCTGCTATAGAGCACTGCTTGTTCAGATGACTGCACCAAGGGAACCACATCTGAAGGCAATCCAGGACTTCAGAAGGGTGTCTTAAATCACCATTAGGTGAAAAGCTATTAAAATTATGTATTTGGGAGAACGAAAGCACCGGCGCCACAAACCCAGGGAGCTGGAGTAGCTTCAGACAATGTGGGCTCAACAAGTGGGCAGCAGATTGAAGAGCATACAACTAAGGGGAAGGTGAAAGGAGGCAGCGCAGACAAGTAGGGACAAGGAGACCAAAAGAGAGAGAAGAGAATTGAAGGAAGCTGCAGAGAAGAGGGAGGATTTTGCTTGGTCACTAAACAGAATAAGCCAGATTGTCAGCTGGTGCAAACTGGTCAGACTCGTCTCCATCTGCAGGGCTGGCCGTGCTGGGGATGGATGAAACACAACTGTCAGTGATGTGGCTCTAGGAAGGCAAGGCGTTCGAGCGACTGGTGTTTTGCCAGGACACACGCCCCGATGATGACAACGTTGATTGTGGAACATCCAGTACCATTTTTTCCCCTGTTCTTATTTAAGGCTGTCCTAGAAGTATTTAAGCTGCTGTGCCCGGCGTTCAGAAGTCCCACTGGTAAGCACCATACACAAGATGTTACAGCAATAAAACAAACGAGATCGATGATCTTCCCTGGTCTAACCTTTCCCTCAGGCTGCGCTCATCACTGCCAGCACTTACAAACCTGGCGCACATGAGGCTGGAAGATCTACTGCAACGAGTTTTCTCTAGTCCTGCACTAGTTTAGTGTTTCCAAGCAGTCTCTGCGCCTAGTGACACGTAGAGTACTTGTCTTCTCGTATGGCACACAACACGGCAGGCAGCCGCTCCTTAAAACAGTGTACTTAAATACAGCTGATGTGGAACAACTACTATTATCCTGTAAAACGTTATAATGGAAGAACTACCAGAGCCTTTTAGTACAATTCCAGAAATGATACAGCTCCTTCTGCCTTCATACACTAATTGCACTGAAATTGCATCCAATGAGTCCATGCATATTTAATCAGGTCTGGGGCTGCTGAACACGCTGCTATTGCATGGGGTGCTATCAGCCAGAACCATAAATTATTAACTTCGCCAACTAAACTTCTGCTGAATAATTTTAGGTTGGTGGTGTGTTGTTTGACTGAGGCAAAGCTTGCTTTGTGTATCCCTTCATCATTAATATTCTTCCTGGGTTTCCTACGGCACCGAAGTGCTGGGAAGGGTCACTGCTCAGTTCGAGACGAGGCCTCCAGGGAGGATGCGGTGCCTCAGACACACTGTATTATAAGCCATCGCTGAATGCTTTCCTAAGCAAAGCACCTTCTCTTGGGTCATGTTTAATCTCAGCACTAATTATATCTCTTTGTTAAGGCCAAAGAACATATCTGGTAGTCATCTTTATTAGGCAAAGATTAATAAATAGACATGATCCTGTTTTTCAGCCTTCCAAGTAACACGCAAAGCACAGCTGAATACTAAGGAAAAAACACAGGGAACAGATTTAGAAGCCAGATCAGCCCTCCCATCCTGTAAACAAACCTATGCCTTCACAAGGCTTTGCTCATTAAATAAAACGAGGCTGTGACAGCTCCCACAGAGCGGGTGCTCTCCACCGAGCTCACAACCCCGCAGCCCATGGCAGGCGTGCGGCTGAGCACATTGGCTTCGTCCTGCTACGGATGGTCCCTTCGTTCCCAAGCTGCCCCCGCCATCGCATCCCCTTTGCTTCCGTCCCTCTCACTGCCGTCCCACCGAACAGCACCCGAATTCTGCAGGCAGGGCTGCCATCGCCTCCCGTTTACGCTTTGCTCGGGGGGAGCGTAATGGATCTCCGCTGATGCTCACAAGAGCTATTGTAAAGCATCTATCTAAAATAAGATCCACAGCAAATCAGCCCTGTGGGGGTAGGAGGGGTGCTACCCAGAATTTGCTGCACAAGTGATGAGGAGTGGAATCATCAAGCTCTTATTTCCAAGTTTTCCCACACTTTTCATTAGGGGACAGATGGGTTAAAGCCACCAACCCAGCCACATCAAGATTTATTCCAGGCTGCTAGCCCGCAACTACACGCATTTTGAGATTCTCAAAATAAACGCACTGTAGAGGTACAAACTATCTCTATCCAACATTAATTACTATTAATGCTAATTACTTGCTAACATGAAACACTCCCCACGGAAGATGCAAAACATGTATCTTTAGCTGTCAGCCTGCGCAACAGCTGGTGGAGCTGAGCACGGCAGGCATCTGCTTACCAGGGGTTTTTCCTGACAGGGAGGTGGCCTTACAGCCAGAGTCTCACACCTAGCATTACAGATCGGCAGACCCTGGGGAGAAAAATGGAAATTTGGAACCAAGGAACAAAGCACAGATTGTATGTAGGACCAGTAGTTGCTATTTATGGAGCAAGGCTGGATGTATCAGCTTAGAGTTGTCGTACCTTCCTCTAAATGGTCACTCCTTACAAAAAATCAAAGGCAATCGATGTTATCAGCACCGTTAAGTATCACACAAAAGCCCTGCTCAACCTACTGCTCGGTGAACAGTGGAAGTTCCATGGAAATCGACACCCTGGACCATAATCCCCCATGTGCATTCCCATCACAAGGTTTACGTGTCATTTGTGTCCCAATTCAAACGAACCCGTAAAAGGAACCCCCCTAGCTCAGCTGACACAAATCTCCCGGACTGGGCAGCCCTCAGTTGGCCCAGGAACATTTACATGGAAATTAAACTGGTTTGAAGTCACGCTTTTGGTTAAATGGATGTAACTTGGGGAAGGACCACCTCCCACCCCTGCATCCAAGCAATCCCGCTGACCTCAGTGGAAATCCCACGCAGAAGCCCACCAGCCCAATCCTGGCCCTGGGCAAGTCCCACACAGGGGGCTGCTTTCAGCTGGGCTACTGCTACACCAACCCACCTGACCTGCAGGTTGTAGCAGAGGCCCAGTATGTAAGAAGAGCATAAAACCACGTTTCTGGCACCCAGGAGCCTACAGGTCACTGCTCACACTCTCCTCCATGTGTGACACCAAGAGCAGCATGTCACTTAATCACCCGTGTGCTGTGACACACTGGCGCATACACTCAAATACTGCTGCACCAGACATAGGATTCCACAAGGTCATCACTGAACACAGCTTGGGTAATTTGCACCACTAGCTAGTGCCATATTTTGCACACAGATAAAATACGTTCACAAAATCCCAGCCAAAACAAAAAAATTAGCATTTTGGGAAGAGGAAAGGCAAGGAGGCGAAGGCCAGAGGGCAGGCAGAGGCTGCCGGAGGAGGTGAGCAATGGGAAAGTGTTTAACTGGAAGCACAGAGAGGAGGGACGGAGGGCTTGGCGAGGAAGCCAGGAGGGGCCATCACAGCCAAAAATGCTACGCCAAGAGAAGACAGTAGCTGAAGAGCCATGCCATACAGGTTTGGCTCCTCATACCGAAACACAGCACACATTCAGGTCACTCTCGGATGGAAGACGGGGAGGGACTGAGATAACCACAAGTAAGAAAAGTGAGATGAAGCGATCGAAGTACAACTGGTTTAGTTTTCAAATACAACCATGCACTCGAAGCGACTCCCATCTGAGGCATGTGGTGAGAAGCCATCCCGAGCCCGCGCCATGTGGTTCATGAGGTCACCAGAAGCCCCAGCACAATTACATCCTTCTGTTGGAGCTACTTATTACTGTAACACACCACATCATCTCTTCTCTTGGCTCATAAGTACCAGTATTTTAAAAGGCCTACAACCATGCTGCTACTTTGACAGCTTTTGAGAACAAAAAAAAACACAACAGGAGGGAGAGAGAGGGACGATCACCCACCTAACAAGCTTGTCTCCAAACCACAGATTTACAACACAGAGCCCAGTTTCTGCCCTGACATGCATCTGTGCTCTGACACGGCTTTCTTTGGAGTACCGTGGCGTAAAAGCAGAGATGATTTACCTCACAGCGTTACTTTATATAGAGGCTGTCCTCTTTCCATTTTTGAAGAGGAGGGTCTGCTGCTTCAGTTGTCAAGGGCTAAGCCAGGTAAGTGCAATGTCTTATGTCCTGAATTAAAGACATTGGACAGGTGAGACATTAGGTCCCAAGGGAGGCATCAAGAAAGACCCTTACTGTTGCATATGAGAGCAGCGGTCGGGATGCAACCAAAAGCCTTTGCAACAAAAAAAAGAAAGCACTAGGAGGCAAGGATGAACACTTGGTTCAAAGCATGACCACTGTCTTACGGGGAAGGGTTACATTCACATACTTAACAAGCTCAGCTTGCAAAAACCTTACTCTGAGTTTTTTATTCAGGCAGACACCTATTGATTTCATCTTCAGTGCAAACTTCATCATCTGCCCAAAAAACAGCTTATGAAGAGATTACAAGGTTTGATTTGAGACAGTATCAATGACAGCATAGGTTGAGCTTACTTAATTTAGGAGAGCAGAAGCAAGCCTACCGCCACAAGATGAAAAGGCTGAAACCTAAAAAAATCTATATAGGAAAATGTGCTGCAAGCGGAAAGGACAGGAAAAAAAGTGGAGAAATCATTTATGGTCACTTGGGATATGTGTAACTATTTCCCAGTACTGCCGAAGGGCTGTGAAGCCACAGGAGGGGGAAGCCAGCTGGATAGATGGGGCAACACCATGCTCAGAAGAGCATGTGAGTACATCGTACAAGCTGCAGCAGAACGACACGTCTCCTAAGCTGCTGCTTCATTTTCCAATAGGTATTTACCTCTGCTAAGCACAATACAATGGTATTTGGGTTCCCCAAAGAGAGTAAGGGGGAGGATGGGGGAACAGAGATGGATTTCTTTACAATGGCTGAGAAAGAGGACAGGGGGAAGTCAGACTGGCAGTGACAACACAAAACGCTGCACAAATATACACAAATAGCTCCTTTTTAAAAAAAAAATAAATTATGTGTTTTGCTCATGGCCACGAAAAGCACTGCACTCAGCATATTTATGGTCTGTGTGTTAGTTTTCCACATTAAGATGACTGCCAGTGCCTTCCAGGGCTCTGAAAACTTAAAACTCTCACTGGAACCCAGCTTCTGCTGATTTACGTTTGCATCATCTAACCTCTGTGAACCTACACTGGTATCAATGACTAAACTGCTATGAAATAGGATTATATCATTTCTAGCACAAGCACTGTGTGTAAATATTGGACTTAAGTTTCCAGAGCAGTCCAGCCAGAAAAACTAATTCTGCATTCAAACAGCTAGAACTGGAAATAACATGCTTTTTTTTTTTAATAATGCATAGAATTCACTATCGCCATTTGCTAAATTTACACAAATGTATGTGTTTCTATACACATTTGTATGCATGCATGTGTATTTACTGTATCTTTACATAAGAACATTAGGAATGCTTATGTCTACTCATACCTGCATTTTCAGAACCCCTGTAATAGCTCCAGTCATCTCCTACAAAAGCCAACTTGTGCCAAATAGAAAAAAAAAAAAAAAGAAAAAAAAGAAAATCAAATCACAACAGCCTCATCTTTCAGTGCAAAAAAATTTTGTTTGCTATCAGATTTCAAACATATTGGGCTGTTGAATGTAAACCTGTATGAAATTCATTTTTTGGAAATGAAACTATTATCTAACTCCTGCAATAGTTCTTGACCTAACAGTTGTCCTTGGTTCTCCAAGGAGGAGGAGTTTACCAATGGCCGCAGCACGTTCCTCAGAGACAAGACCTGTGGGGTTCATGCGATTCATTGCCTGACTTCTGCCAAGCCGTGTCCTTTCCGCGTGCCCATCAAAAAACGCTTCGCTGGCCCAGAGGACTTGCCTGCAGAGCTGCAGTATGGCATTATACTCTCAACTCTTCACACCTGGGTCCGTCAACCTCTAATTGACTTTTCCAATGGGGCATGGCTGCGCTCATCTCTGAAGCCATCACATTTCACATCGGGATGGAGAGAGCAGTTGGTTGCGTACCTTCCGCTCTTGGGCTATTTTGGTAACCTTGCTGGGACACTTATCTATCAAGCGGAGAGGGCACTATATATGGGAGCATCCACCAACGCCTTCAAGTCTTCCAGCCTTGTAAGAAGCAATCTGATCCCCAACTCATGGCATCAGCAGCCAGTAAATGCAACTCCTGTTACAACAGCTGACAGACAAAAGCAGAAGTAACAGCACAACAGGCAATGGGATCCCCGGCAGGTGCTTTCCTCCGCCAGTTGTTGCACGAAGGGCAGGAATGTTTCCTTGGCCCCAGTCCACTGCCGGTGAGAAAATACTTCCCATCACCCTCAAGAATGAAGCGTGCAGCACGGCTTTGGATGTCAAGCTAAAATAGTTCATTTCAGCTTGGAGTATTAGGTCCCTCTCCACATGGCCAGCATCTTGACGCGTGGGGCCCAAGCCAGCTCCAAATGAGGGCCACAAGAGCTCTTCCAGTGACATACCCAGGAGCTGGCTCGGAACACAAGTGACCACGAAGACTGTGTCAAGAGACTGGAGGAGTAGGTGGACAATTTGGCGATCAGTCCTGACCATCCAGGACCAAGCACTACCTCATTATACACAGACACCCTTCGATACATATGCAAAACATGCTTTGCCTATTTTGACAACTGCAGTGCCGTTTCAGTTACTGATAACAAGCAGATAAATGTAATATAGCATGTTAAGTAAAAATAAAACAATCTTTCCTTTAGATCCCCTCTTGGTAAATTTTTCCTGCAAAGCGGAAGGAGGCTAATTTTCACTTCATGTGGGAATTATAAAGGCATACAGATTAACACTTTTACACTATTTTCTTGCAAAAGCTGCCATTTCTCATAAGCTGTATTAAACCCTAGGCTCCGAGTTTGAGAAGATGGTGCTGCTCAATGCTGTGAAAACAATAAGACTGTGCAGCATCCCCTGCCCTGCTGGAGCTAAGTAAATTATAACCTTCACTTCTTTCAGAGGAACAGTCCCAGCTGCAGAGAAATGATTCTTTCAAATGACAATATAAAATGATACAGTCAAGCTGCCCAACTTCATTCCCAGAGAGATTTTTCTCTCGGGATGCAATCTGGTTTAAGTGGAGGGAGTTATCTGAACACTGCACCAGAATACAGAGGACTGAGCTGCTAGCAGCGGTTTCAACCTCTTGCAGAGAGCATTCCTCAATACATGTGGTAACACTCACGCACGATTATTGAAGAGTCACCCTAAATGTTTTCTATGTCCCTGAAGGGCTACTTGAATGAATAAATATTCATTCATTATGTTTCAGCTGTTGCCACTGTAGCAGGATCCGACGGCAGGATTAAACTTAGGGCTGGGGGAGGAAGGAGGGGAGCACCCCACCACAAAGTACATAAAATGCCATTTCCAGTGGACAGTATTTGATAGAATCCTAGAATGGTTTCAATTTGAAGGAACCTTTAAAGGTCCCCTAGCCCAACGCCCCTGCAATGAGCAGGGACATTCATTCAACTGTGTCAGGTTGAATGACACAAGTCCCAAGGTCAGGTTGAATGAACAAAGCCCCATCCAACCTGACCTTGAACACTTCCAATGGTGGGGCCTCCACAACTTCTCTGGGCAACCTGTTCCAGGGTCTCGCCACACCCATCCCACCAGGGGCAGCCACGCTTCATCAGGCAGCGCAGCACACAGGAGGTTATTTTGGCCATCTTGAGGATGCGAGGGCTGGGTGCACATAACGCATAGGCTACTCTGAGCACATCCCAGGTGGGGTGTTCAGTTTAGGAGGCACAAGGAAAGGCAACGAGCACTAGATGCCTCACACAGTTGAAGGTGATGCCTCACACCTACTGGCGCTACTGGGGAGAAAGCAATGGTCCTCTCCAACGCTGTGCATCAGCAAATTCCCCAGTGTCACAGTCCACAGACTGGGCAGCACCCACAGAGGGCAACGCTGGCAAAACAGGCTGATTGCAGAGAAAAATACAAGTCAAATAGCTGATCACATCTCGCTTGCTCACTACTCATATATCAGTACACATTCATCAAACTGTTTTTTGAGTCAAGAACCTCTTTCCAACCACTGAGTTTGCTCTTTCAAAAGCATGAGGATAATTGCAATACAACAAAGCAACAGTGTCACAGGTGTTTACTAATACCTTTACTGACATTCTCATAAAGCATTTTGCAATATCATAGAGGAATGGGGGGGAAAAACCCCCACACAATAAGCCTGTATTTATAGGAGCCTCTTAGAAGCAAGGCTAGCTTCTTGTTTCCAGTATAAGACATGAACCAGCACCCCAGGGACTGTGCTGCTGTACAGTGTCAATAAAACAAGGGTAAACCTACCTGTTCAGCACACGTGAGAAGGCAGGTACTACCAGGTCCAAATCAGAAGCCTACAAACTCTGTTAATCCACGCTTATCTTGAGTTACCCTGATGGAAAATGACTAACTGGGCTAACTCTTTTCCAAGAAGACCTCACTCATCACTTAACCTTCACCAGCTGTGAACTCCCAGAAACAAGGGATGTGACCTTTATAGGATGCAAGCACACAGAAATGACCGAAGGGACCACAGGGCACACGTTATCAGCAAATGCACCTGAAAGGTAAGGTAGTTTGAAAAAAGAATAGCAAGTGTTTGCTGGCACCCTGGCCACAACCCTCAAAAGCCCTACCTTCTGCGCTTAGCACTTGTCTCTCAATGCTGTTGATGAGCAGAAAGGGTTTTTTGCCATGTGAGCATAGCAGGGGGAAAAAAAAAAGCAGCAAAGCTTCCCTTGTCAGGCGATTCATGCAATGCAGGCAGCAATATTTAGCCCATGGCAGTGGTACTCGGGGGTTGAGAAGGGTCTGTTAAGGCTGGGATCATACCCAAGCACCAAAGCAATGGATCAGCGGGGTGCCCCCTCAGCCAAGAAACGAGACATCTAACATCATTTCCTTTTCCACTTTCCCAGAACCTTTGAAAAATGGCATAAAATGAAGAAAAATACCATTGCCAAAGTGATTTCAGTTTTAAGCTGCTTGCATGACAGAAGAACGCCCAATAAGTTTAAGTGTGACTTTGAGCCAGAGCTAGTTCCCACTGGCATAACCAACATCAAGAAAGAAATCCCAGTCCTTTCTCATGCTGCCTCAAGTGCAAACCAGCTTATTTTACCCCGGCACACAGGAATGCTAAGCAGGTCCACTTAAGAATGCATTATTTGCTCTTGGACATATTCTCTTGTAGTCCTGGAAGGCAAATAACATTTGCTTTCTGCAACACATCAAACTGAATACTCGCATTCGATTAGCTAGTTATGTGAGGTATCCTCAGGCTTTCTCTGCTCCTCTGCATTTTAATAATCTCTTTTTAATTTCTGGCTGATAGTATTTTCACCCCAAGTGTATTAGTATTTCCACACACCTATGCTAATTCCAACACCACAAGCAGCTGCCCGTTCTTCTTCACTCTCCTGGTCTTCCGACACTTTCCATCTCACAGCTGCTGCTGCTGCTATGTCAAAAGCATGCTCAATTTGCCATCTTCAGATAACTGGGTATTACACACCTTATGCCTAGTTCGTCCAGGCCGCTTGTTAATGCATAGAAAACTTCACAGAGACGGTATCAATATTCTTTCACACTATACAGCCACGTCTCAAGATTTTTCATAGCTTGAGCACAGATCTGCACAAACTATGTAACCAATGCATTAGTGCCATAGGAAACCCAATTTTTTAATCTTATTTTTCTGCAGAATTAAAAATACCATAATGCTAAGCTTGAAATAAAATTATTATTTGTACTTTAATTTTTTAAGTATGTGACTATTTTTCCAGATTTTGCTTTAAGCCCCCGCTGGTGCCTGTCATTCCTTGGAGCATTCTTACACTACACCATATGAAAATAAACTGCATTTATCCCCTGCAGACTCAATCTGCGCACCAACAATAAACACCCTAAGCCTGCCTCTTTTAATATGCGAAACTCTGACCTCAGATGTATATGCAAGGTTGCCGCTGACTTTAATGAAGACAGGAAAGTATATTTAAGGGCAAAATTGGAAATACAGTCTGGTTTTCTTCAACATTTCATATAACCACTCCACCAGATTCCTAAGGGTCTTTTTACCCAGGCATCTGTAATGAGCTTTTGTGAGCTGCATCTCCCAGTAAGCCCCTCTCCCCCCTGACTCCAAATTTCAGAAACCTTAATTTAACTCGGAATATAAACAACAACTCCAGAGACCATTTGTAACCCCATGTATTCTTGTGATGCTGCTTCGTCGTGTGCTCTGCTCATCACAGCCTCTGCTCATCATCCATTTGCTGCAGCATGCTGAAAACAAGCCCAGCCGGGCCATCAGCTCCCCCAGGGTCAGGCACGCAGGGGAAGCTTTAGGGCACATGCCAAAACCATAGGTAAAGCAGGGATTTAGGGCAGCAGCACGTGATACTGCTCTTAGAATATGCCTAAAAACCTCGGCTCAGGTGACACTCCTGTCTCGCAAGCCCAGCCCTCCAGATGGAGGTCGCCAAGATGGGTAACGTCACTCCAGGACCTCGCCACTGGCAGGCAGACGATTGCTAGTATAGTTCCTAATGTATGGAAATAACTTCACAGACGCTGGATTTTGAGAAACAATAAAGCAAACAAACTAAAAAATTCAGCCCGATGGAGTGAAGTTGCCTTCCAAGAGAGGCTCCTCCAAAAGCAGCACTGCTAAATTTACATTCCTTCATAAACCAAATCCACATTAGGCCTTACTGAGTCTAATTCCACCCCGTGCTGAATGACCCATTTAAACAATGAAGCCTGTCACAAACCAAGCATAATTAACACAATGCAGAGTTTCCTCTTGAAGGCGTTATGCCCGCGGCTGACGAGGGCAGAGATCACAACACGCTGGAGGGAAGGGATGCCATCCAGAGGGACTGGGACAGGCTTGAGAGGTGGGCCCTTGCCAATCTCATGAAGTTCAACCAGGCCAAGTGCAAGGTCCTGCAGGTGGGTCAGAGTAATCCCAAACACAAATAGAGGCTGGGCAGAGAACGGATTGCGAGCAGCCCTGAGGAGAAGGACTTGGGGGTGCTGGTGGACAAGAAGCTCAACATGAGCTGGCAATGCGCGCTTGCAGCCCACAAAGCCAACTGTATCCTGGGCTGCATCAAAAGAAGCGTGGCCAGCAGGTTGAGGGAGGTGATCCTGCCCCTCTACTCCACTCTGGTGAGACCCCACCTGGAGTCCTAATTCCAACCCCCCTGCTATGGGCAGCAACACCTCCCACTAGACCAGGTTGCTCAAAGCCCCATCCAACCTGGCCTTCAACACTTCCAGGGATGGGGCATCCAAGCTTTTCCAAGCTCATGGGGAGCACGGTCTCCCAGGGTATCCACCTATGTCCTACTCCTCCCTCGGCTGCCACAAAACATCTCCCTCCTTCCATAACACAGGAATAACAAAGCTTTACTGTCTCACAGGGAGATGGCAAGGAGGCAAGATGGGTTCGCCCCAGCGGCAAGGTGTGGGGCAAGCCCCTGGACGTGTCCCAGGCATGGGCAGCCACACACAGGTTCAGCTCCCACAGGAGCGGCGCTTACTTTAGAAGGCATTTCAAGGTTTTGTAGAGATGCCTGCTGCTGAGAAAGCATTTCTATTGTGCAGAGGGGTGGGACGGTGAGTAAGAGCCCTTCATCACCCAGCACAGCTTTGCACTGCTTCCCTGCTTTCTGGGTGGAAGGCCAACTAGAGATAAACCGGGCTTCATTACATTGTAAGTTATGATAGTGACATCGCAGAAAAAGAAATGAGTTTTGTTTCCTCCAGCTCCCTGCTGTAGTTTCCATTAGGCACAGAAAAAATTCAGATAGCACAACCATTTTCAATTCAAATGCTCCTGCTGTGCCCTCACCAGGACAACTCCCCTGGGAGAATTTTGCTATTGCCAGCAACTGATAATGAAAGAGTAAACACCATACTATCCCACTTTCAGGTGTTCAGCCAGATGGTTACCTGAAAATAAAAAGCGAACAACAATCAAAACTCCACTATCTTTTTCCAAAATGCTTGCGACCTCTGCATCGAAGTTTGCACGTGCGCTTTGAGAGAAAGGTTATTTGAAAGACTTACATTCCAGGAATGGATGCAAAGTGTACAGGTTATCTACACTGCTGCTTGCACAGGTTAAAAATAGCAGCTGATAACACGATACAACACTTCTGCCCAGTACTCAAAAACCAGAAGTGACAGGCAAGGTGAGAGAAGATTAGGAAAGTGCAACCGGAATTCATATTTTAGTTCATTAGGAAGACCAAATCCAAATCTTACATTCAAATCCCAGGAACCATCATCACAGCCTCAGGGCATTGCCCACTTGAATCTGACATGGACATCGCCTCAAACTCCGCTTGCACAAAGAGGCTTCCAGAAAAGCTTCGAGACTCAAAGAGTTACTAATCCACTGCCCTGTTAAACTGCTGATAAGCTAAGGCACAGACAGGGCTGGTAACTGGTAGGTGTAAGTGAGCTGAGCCCCTTGTTCATGCCTCTAAGAGCAAGCACGTTGCTGCCACACTGCTTCGATGCGGTGCTGGGAGCAGGCGAACAGGGTACATCTGCCCAGTGCTGGTATGGGGCGAGCTCTGTGCCCACTGAAGCACAATTTCCATTCACAGACTGGGGGACACACACACACAGCCCTACAGATGACAAAAAAGTGTCGCTTAAACTGAATAACAATTCACTACTCAACTACTTATACATTTTTTTTCAGCAGGTCAGAGCCTCCGACAGAAGCCTCAGTGATTGCATTTCAACTCCAACTGCAGCCACGTGTGGAAAATGGTGCTGGGGCTCCCTGCACTGAAACCAGGTGGATGTCCTTGGTGCAGCTATGACACAAACCTGCTTGTTTTCATCGCCAAAAAATCTGGATAGAAAATAAACTTCCAGTATCGAGCACCTCTTCTGGCTTCAGGGTAGTGACAAAAGGTAGCCGTGTAAAGAAGGACGAGCTATGAAAATAACAATTTAACTCTCTCATAAATAAAGAAGCACACCAGGGACAACTCAAAACCATACAGACGGTGTAAATCACCTGGATTTCAGGAAAGATCTCACCTGGCATCCAGCAGCCTGCTGGACTGAACAGCGGCCGCGCCGAGGATGGCTCTTGTTCCTAAATCTCATCCCACCCCTCAATAATGACATCTTGTGCTGGCGTCTGGCATGTCACTTAGTCTGTTTCCCTGAGCTTTTCCATCTATAAAATGGGAATAATCACATTTAATTTCTTTGCAGAGCTGTTATTACGGTTAATTAGCTAATGTTTGTACACTGCTTTGAAAAATGTAGGAGTGCTCCCTCTCTCTTTCTCTCTCACTTTCTCTATATATAAATATATGATGTCCTATTATCATAACCATCTGTGCCAGTGGGAAATTTTAATTGCTGAGCTAGCTCTTGGGAAAGACCTGCCATTCTGTAATATATAGGTCAGAGGACTTTGTGAACTGTGAAGGTAACGATAACACGTTTCAACGGGGAATGCAATGAGACATGAGGTAATGCTAAATTTGGTGCTAGCAGGGAGGTGTTCACTAAAAACCTGGAAGAAAACTCTTGGTGACCCTTCTGCATGAACTGAGAACTAAGGAAGGGACTTAGAATCACTTTTCAGGAAAACAAATTTATCTTCAATTAAAAAAAAAATTAAGAAAATAGTGACCTGCATTTCAAAATGCAAAAAGGATGGGATATCCTAAAGGCTAACCTGGAACAAATACATGTGAAAGCCATTCCATTGCTAGAGAGAAACCAGTGCATCAAAATAAATGGCTCCTCTGGCTCTTGGCGTGAAGCAAGCTCATTTCTCAAATGAGAAAAGAAATGAGAGAGGAAGCAGAAAAGAAGTTATGAAGTCTGAACATACGCTGGAGGTAAAATATTATAAGGCATAAAGTCAAGGGGACAAACAGTAGGGTTTTTGTTTTGCTTTTAGCTTGAAAGAGTAATGGGAAACAAGTATATGTTTTTATAAATATAACCAAGGAAAATACAGGGGAGAGAATGGGTCTATTGTTGAACAAGGCAGGGGATCACATAACAAGAATCCAGATGGATGAAGCACTCTAGTTATTTCCCTATGTGTTCTGTACAAAGGACACAGAAGTATTAAGCAGGAGATAAAATTCATGATCTAGATAAGCCTGGGAAAAAAAAATGAAGAAATGTGAAAGTATATTCATTTAATCAATTCTTTCTATAGCAAACATCTACTGAAGTCAATGGAGTTAAACAAGGGATAAATTTAGCCTACATTTTATAACTCAATAAGACCAAATGACATGCACAGAAGGGATCTAAAGAAACCAAATATACACTGAGACCATAAAACTGCTGTTGAGCAGTCTTGAAGCTCATATGGAACTAGCAAGATACGAGCAGTCTGGAGATAAACAGTTTGTAGAAAAGAGGTATGACATGAGGATGGGCTAAGACATACAGTTAGGAAATTCCAATCAACTGCTTTATTAGAAGAAATAAAATATACAACGTAAAACAGCATGATGTGTAAAAGAGAGGTTCAATAAAGAATAATTCTGCCCAGAGAAACCAGAATGTCTTCCAAACGTGCAAGTGTCTTGGAGGGAATGAATCCTAAATTACTTAAGCAGTCTTTACTACTTATTCCTGTGGGATTACAAACGTACAAGAGTTTGCTTTTAACAATAACCCCACAAATCCACAGAGAATGGGAAAGTCCTAGGTCATATTCTACGCTCATCTACGCTGGTGTAAATCTGGACAACATTCACCAGCTGCCACGGATTTAGCTCAGCAGAGCTGGAGCCAAGGCTGAGCCAGCCTTGGACCTCACCCGTCACTCTCAGGAAAGGGGCTAACTTAGCACACGGGGATAACAACATTCTCCGCTCGTCCTGGAAAGCAAACCACCCCTCATGCCAGAGGAACCATAAATCACTGAGCGTGGTCAGACCTCAGGCTGCCAGATGGAGGAGCTGGTTATGAAGAGATTGATTCAGATGAACTCAAACCTGAATTTGGATCATGGACTCTTTCCACTGGAGACCAGTGTTACTACTGGGAACAGGCCTGGAGATTTTCAGTCACCTATACGAATGACAGATCCACATCATCTGTTAGTGTGCTTACTGTGCGCTTCAATAACCCAGATGTATCAGAAATGTGGGTAAACTAGACAGTTGGCAATTTAGAACTAAATCGTGTGCGCACACACACACGCATATATATTTTCACAATATTTTAATGCAAAGTTTTGCCTTTTTACAGCAGTGGTGGAAGAGGAAGAAGTTCCTATAGCACCCACAACCTTTTAACAGAACCACTAGATCTCCAAATGCTATCACATGAAGTACACTGATATAGGCTGTTTTACAAAAAAATGACTTAAAAGACCAGAAATATCAAGCAAATTTCAGAATCAAATCACATTTACAAAAGGTAGTGAACAGCACCTGATGACAGGAAGAGGGCTGATGCGCATCTGCTCCAGCCCTCCTCTTACAGCCTGTTTAGAAAACCCGCTTCACTGTGATGAGCGCTGAGGAGGTCACCAGGTGATGGAGGGCCACCAATACAGGGGAAGACTGAGTGCAAACCATGCAACGAGTCCGCAGCCCGGGGAGATGCACACGCTCAGGAAGGATAAGCCTTTGTTCAGCCAAAGGGCACAATTTTGTGCCAAAGGCTGGAAGTTTGGGGGGAGGAGGGGAGGAGAGGCGCAACTGGGGAGATGCCACCAAGAGCATCAGCAGGTTTAGGAGGCACAGGGGACTTTGAGGAAATTCATTTATAGTTCAGGGAGAGAAGCGGAAGTGGAGGCAATTTACATGTAATTGAAAAATAGCAATATATAGCAGCGAGGGGATGGATAATGTACAATAGATGAAAAATCATAAGCAGCTTGAAAGAAAGATTTCTGTAGGTTACAGTAAACCAGTCTCAGACCAAGCTGCCAGAGTGCGGGCTTCCTGGTGCTTACCCAAACAGCTCCTCCGCTGGCACCGTACCTCAAAATCGCTTTTTATTTGACGTTATCTGCCCTGCCTGAGGAGGTACTTTACAAATAAAACCAACCCTAACAACACACAAGCAAGCGACAGCACTGCAAGCATTGCTGAGTCCCTGCACCGCTGCAAGTTGTCTACTTCAGGGAACTCCCCATCATGCTCAACTCATCCCTCTGCCTCCCAACCGGCGCCTAACGCACATGGGAGGGGACTGGACCTCCACACCATGGTGCCCTCAGCTTTGAAGGGATGCACTGATGGCAGGTCCAACGCCTGACGTTTGCCACGGCTTCTGTGTGACCCGCTCAATAGCTCTGTCAAGCTATAAGGCACTTAAATGCCAAGCCAGGGCTTCCGCAGCAGCTGTCAATCAAACAGCCCATAACACGGTCATTTCTGTTTCTTGGAGGAGAAACTACAAGTGCTTGTTGTACGCTGTGTGTTTTTTAGAGGCGGCTTACCTTGTCGAGACAGGAACGGGAACACACATTTATTCAGGTTCACCCATTCTTTATGGAGTTCATGGCCCTCGTGAAAATACCTTCCCCCCCACCTCACTGCGTATAGATGATGTGCGTTTCCAGAGCAAAGGCTGAGGGGGTGGATTTGCAGTACATCTACCCTTATTAACTCGACTTCTCAGGAAGTCCCAGGCCTTGCGGAGAGGCTATTTCCAACTGTTGTATCAGCAGCCCAGGGGATAAGCCTGGTGCCAGGTGGCTTAGTCGGGGATTATCAAAAGCTGGGCTGCTCCCCATGTCTCTTTTTAGCTGCCTTTGTCTGCTTTTGGTGAAGTTCCTGGGACTCCTTCAGCTTCTCCAAGAGCAAACACCAAGCATCCTTTCCAGAAAGCCAGGCGATGCAGGCTTAGAGATGATGCCAGGTGATGCATCAGGAGACACTGGCCACATGCTTTTAAGAAACCACAGCACAATGGTGCCGAAAGCCCAGTCCTTCCCAGTGCAACAAGCCCTGGCACTGGCTGTCCTACCGGCAGCATCGCCAAACGAGCTGCAGGAGGGCACACCCTCCCCATCAGCCTTGACTTTGACTTCCTTCATCGTTGCAATTTTTCAGGGCTCTTGTAGGCCACAGGACTGGGAAAGCAGAGTGCTAAGAGGAAGGGAAAGCCTTTGGAAATGCGGTTTTATTAACTTGGGGCCTGTATGAGCATGTATCTTCCAGTGACAGTACATGGACTTACTCAAGGTGGTCACTGTGCATTTCCTTTTTAACAAGCTGCACGGTGCAATGATGTTTTGAAGTAACTTGGTGCATGATGCATATTCAGCAACTATTTATAAAGCACAAAGGTAAGTAGAAGAGGAGACAAACCCACTCATCCTAGACTATTTGCACCTCCTCCACTGGTGCTGCGGTGGTGATTTGCTTTATCCCTTAATCTCCCAAGCTAGTCCAATGTTATACACGTTAGAAGTTTTCATCTAACCCATACGACCATGCTCAGTAGATAAGATTTACCTGAGTAAGTTTTGTGGCCCCAATTAGGAAAGAACTTTTGTGACTCCTCCACTGTCCCCGCACAACACAAGTTTCAGTCCAGCTGAAGGATGAGATAGAAGACATGCCAAGAGAAAGCGGAGGCAACTGGCCAACAGAAGCCAAACTGCAAAAGCTAAAAGCTGCAAAATGCTACGGACACATTTTGTGTCATCCCAAAGTAGCAGAAAGAAGAGCATCCAAAGAGCAAACTATTTTCAGCAGCACTGATAGGAACTTGGAAATTAAAATACCAGACTATGGAGTGCATCCACTTGGTCTGCCGGCCCATATGGCTGAGGCAATTATCTCCACTCATTTCACCTCTCCACTCACTGGAAAAAGGACAGATTTTGAAAGAAGGATGGAAAAATACTGCTTAAAAAGAGCAACAATTTTTCACAATCTCTAAAAACATTTCTGTATATATTATCTCAAAAGGATATCAAATAGTATGATCATAGGCCATGCTAAGCTGTGCCATCTCATAATATGCAATCATCGCTGTGCAGAACCTGTATGGGGTAGATCAATCGCCCAGCGGGGCACCAGGGACATCAGAGCATTCTGGGGCACCGCAGCGCAGCAGGGACAGCCTGCTGCAGCAATTTCGGAGAACTTCAGAGGTTTTTTTAAAAAAAAAAAAAAATATATATATATATATAAGAAAAGTATGTGACTAAATGCTTCCTTTCCTGTTGCTGTTTGCATATTGTTAAAGGGACAACTCCATTTTTAAAGCACTTTTCAGGTCACCTTCAAGAATTCACCATATATACCCACACTTGCTTTTTATTTCATAACATCCTTTAGTTCTTGATGAGATTGTACTGCACAGCCTGGTGTTCCCAACTTTCCTTGGCACCAGGTTATGATTCACAACGGAAGTGGCTACCTGTAATCCTCCACAGCTATGCTTATAGGGATTTCACATTTTTAAAGCCAGGGAAGTCTTAAACTTTGGGGGAATAGCGGGAGAGGGGAAACAGCTGCTTAGCTCTAATTCAAAATAAACACCACCTTCTGGTGGATGCCCACCCTATGGACAACACATGGGGAGCACCAGAGACCACCAGCAGCACCATGACTCCTAATTAGCAACAAAGGGCAATGAGAATGTATGGAACGGGGCTGCCTGCACCCATGTGCAATAATTAGCAACACGCTGCACCAGGCGTGGTATGTGACACCGTCACTCCAGCAACCTCCCATGCGGTGAAAGAGGAACAAGGTTTGACCTCCCAACCCAACACACGGTTTTAGTTTCAACAATTTATTGGAAGGACGCATCACAGTGACGCTCGAGGAACATCCAAGACATCCATTATGTCTCAGGTGAAAACCCCAAGTCGGCCCCACCACTTCCCGCAGCCTGTGGATTTTAAATGAAACCTCACGATGCAAGTTGAGAAGTACAGCAGAAACCTTGTGAAGAAGCCGCTCCCTGGGAGAGCCCTGGATGTCGTAAGGAAGGTGTCTAGCACCAATGCAGGCAAACAGGCCATGTCGCAGCATCCCTCGGAGGAACGACAGCAGAAGGGACACGGCTATGGGTGTGCTAGGAGAGACAGCTGCTGCTATCGCTTCCAGTCAAATGCACTGCAGCTCCCGTTACCGTCAAGCAGCGGAGAGCATTTTTACGTTGTCGTCTTCACCCACCATTAGTTTCGACACTGCTTTCGCCTCCACTATTTACACGTTGAAGAAAGAGCGGTGCTGGGAAGACAATTCACTCGGAAATGCCTGCTTTTTAAGAACCCACCCTTCTTATTTTCCCGCAGCATATGCATGGGTAAAAATAGGCAACCGGCCTTGATAGCTGGTGAAGCTCTCAAACACTGAACAGATCTGCTGCAACCTTCCTGGGCACCGCGCAAAGCCCATCCTTCCCTCCAGACCCCCCTGAAAGGAGTGGGAGGAGAGTCGCACAGTGGATACACTGACGTTTCTAACCACGCTGCTCTAGGGGTATTGCATTAGATAGGGGCAGAAGGGCCTTCCTCCCTCCCCCTGGCCCGTTCTGTGTTTCAGTCTCAAAAACCAACCTCACCATGAGTTTACCGAGGAGGACAAGGGAGGAGCGAATGTGGCAGAGGGCAGCACCTGATAGCTTATCACCCGCTCTAACTGCGGCTGCAGAGACTTGTAGTTGGCACAGCATCATCCTGACAAGAAAAACAGGACTATCAGACTCAAGATACAGCCGCTACTTGAGCGGGAGTGAGACAGAGGGGAACTTTAATTCCCATGGAGCTCAGTTGGTGCACAGCCACAGAAAAGGAGAACTGGAAGGAGCCTCCAGAGCTCGCTCCACACATGAATTCAGCGAGTGCTTTTGTCACAGGAACATTATTCACTCCTTCCTGCTTCCCTTTTATTTTCTTAACAGATTACAACCCCAACAGACATCTACGATGACTAAAGCAGCAATTATGGGCATGTCACTGAACTACTGCGCGGACAGAATTACTCCGGATTCACGGTACACCCTCACCGCTCGCTGACGACTGTATGTGCTTCAGACCTGACTCTGTTCCCGTCGAAACCCTACTAGCACACACCCCACAAGGCGGTGGAGCAGAACCATGCCTCAGGTACCGGCAACACCTTGCAAACCATGGAGGCGGATGCTGGGCCAGGTTTTCAAATGTGGGCAGCATGGTATCATTAGCCAAACCCGTGCAACTAACAACTGGGTGCTTGTCTTCGAGGCATATCAACGGTGGGCCCGGCTGAAGATGTGATCTAAGACATCTGCTACCCTCATTTTGAGGGGGTCCTGAGCTGAGCAGATACGGAAGCTACTCACTGCAGTGTTTCTGAGCAAGCAAAAGTGAAATTCAATTTAGTTGGTGAATCAGATCTCTTCATTTCCACAATGCTCCTGGCTAGATGCATTTTCTCTTCCACACGCACACGCAATTCCAGCTGCTTGGCCTCGCAGTAGATAGCAAGCAATCAAATACAAATGCAGATATTTAAATCTCAGGCAAATTCAGATCCATGCAATGCAAACATAGATAACCTCATAGAGGCACACGCACTTTCCAGCACCTTAATGATTCATTGCAAAGGAACAGTCTGTTTGGGTTTTTTTGCTTCAGGAACAGGTATTGACCCTGACACCCAAATGGTATCTTCTCAAGAGAGCAAAATTATTCCCACTTGTCTGTGCCTTTTTTTTCTGGACAGATGTCTTGGCCTGAAATGTTACACTGATTCCGGGTGTCTTTAGAGGTTCAGTACACGCGCGCAATAACAGAAGGGACAACATCCCTCACAGTACAGCAATTGCTGCTCCTGCAGGGATCTATCCTTCTTTGCCCCTTTCCTTACCCCTGACTTCCTCTCGAAGAATTACTCAGGTACGTGCAGGACAGCAAACGACGCATAAATCTCCCCTCAGTTTCCACCGAGTTTAGACATTCACTTCGCACAAGTCAGAAAACGTATTTGGCTTTTTATTATTTTTATTTAAAGGCCCAGAGAACAACATAAATCCCTCCTTCCTTTTCTGGAGGAGCCAACAGGACTCGTTAAGCCTTCTGGTTCCCTCTGCTGCCATAAAAAGGTGCAGACTTTCTAAATGTGATCAGCTGCTGTGCAAAGGCTCTGCTGCGGTCTCAAGAAAAAATTCAGAGTTCAAGTACCTCCCGACGGAGCTTCCTGCGGGATTGCGCCAGTCTCCCGGCACTGCCGAGCCGAGGAGGGAGCCAGCGCTGGCGGTGAAGGTCACCTCTAGGCAGAAAGGCTTCCAGAGACCCTCCGCTTTGGGCCTGGCTCTTTGGAAACAGCTAGACTTCAGAAGTGACTGTCTACACAATGCACAGGCTGAAAGGGGTAGTCTGTCTCCACAAGGAAGATGCAAGGACCACAAGGAGGTCAGAGCACTTGCTTTCTACTCGGCTTCCAAGATACTGTCCTTGAAGCCATTAAAGCCGAGTGTCCCGCTAACAAAGACATAAAGCTAGACACCAACCACAGCATCTTCTTACAGTCCCATCAGCTCCAGAGACAGACTCACAACTAAGGGGAGCAAAGAGGCCCCAACCATCCAGAACCTCTGCATGGTTTCCACCTGGCAGAGCCCAGGGCTGGAGCAGGGCACTGAGCCAGGCTGGGCATGCCAGGAGACGTGGCATTTCCATATGTGAAGGCAGCACCCACCCCTGCTTTACATCCCTTCCAGCTTCCCAAGAGTCAGGGAAAAGAGCTCCCACAGTCAGGCCGCTGATGAGAGGTGTCAAATTGACTATTGCCATAACCAGCTACAGCTGTACCTACCCGCGGGTGCTCTCCTGCACCAAGAGTGAAGTGACGGGAAACCTCGACATCTCCAGACTAAAATACATGCACAAGTACAAGGTTGGTTTGTGCATGCTCAAGGCAGGTGGTGCTTCCCAACACTGCATTTACACATGTAAAACAGAGGCAAATTATCCAGTAGCTGACAGCTTATCCAGCACCTCGAGGCAGCAAGACTGCCTGAAATGACTCCCTGTCGGAGAATCGCTTGCGTTCACTGCGAAAAGGCATCAGGCAACCTGATGGCAATGGGCTACGGCATATTGGCTATATCTGGACAGCATCCCTTAAGCTGCCCTCGAAAATGGGTGGCGTGCCAACGCTGTGACATACTACGCACGAATGTGCCCATCAGTCGTTCATTTGGAGGTAGTTCAAGCGCTGTGTGTTGTTAAGGGCAGCCTCCATCAACAGCGGCACTTGAAACACAAAGGCTGGTAGCACTGAAAATTGTCTAAGGAGGGAAACGTTATATGAAAGTTCAAATACAAGAGATATATTTCTCTGACAAGCACGCTCCAGGAACAGACACCACAGTAAAACACGGTGATTAACAGAAGGATGTATGTATCTTTTCTAGGTCAACTCTCAATAACTTGAGAAGATACCAGGTCACAGACTCATTTAGTGGGTTGGTATTTTTCTTTTTTTTTTTCTTTTTTTTTTTTTTTGTTTAAAAACACAGCTATACTGACTTCAGTTGAACTTTTCCACTCTTCAACCACTAGATCTACCTGATACTATATTTGACCTAAATGTAACTGAAGTCGCTTTCCCTCACAATAATGATAAGCCTAAGAAGATCATTGCAGCATGTCCTCCTCAGATATTAGCAAGCAGAAATTTAGGAAAGGTTTACAGCAAGACTCGAGGCCATGAAACTAAATTTTGCTTTCATTACCAGCTGCAGAGTTTTAAGATTGGACCTGCAGCTCGGAGCCCATGGACTGGGTAAGAGAAAAATCAGCCAGTATTTCCATGCTTCTCTGTAATTTGAAACCACCGAGACATATCTCAGGGTATAAATCACACAGCTCTATAAATAAAATAAATTATGATTTTGTACTCTTTGGAAGAAAGCTGACACCAAATTCATGTAGCAAACGTAAGAAAAAAAAATAAGCCTGGCTTGTGGCCCAAGCACACAAGAAGCTCCCCCTTGTTCCCGAGGAGGAAACTCCACCACCACCATTAGCTGGCTATGCCCTTGGAGGCCCATGGCCACAGGTAATCTACAATACACTAAACGTCTGTCTGTTTGTAGCACCTTCAGGTAATGAGGTAAATATTTATTAACAGAAAGGACCACCGGCAAAATTCCAGCAAACTCCCGTGAAAGGGCGAGCTCTTATTCTCAGGTAATTAAATGGTGAATCTTCCCAGTAAAGTCCCAGTCCCAAGTTCACATCACACGGATACCTATGACTGCTTCTCTATGCTGCATAAAAAGAAGTGTCCCACTTTTTAAATGCACACTGTCACTTCTGTGAACTGAAGTACGACCTCTCCCTGGCACAGCCTTTTTAAAACAAAACTGCTACATACATGTGAAAAAGCAAGTAACCCGCTACCGGAAAATACTTAGTTTTGTATAAACCAATTATCCTCTGTGGCAAAAAGATCAGATAAACACAGTTTTGAAAGTGTGTGGTTATGAAATGATTGAATGTATCACTTTGGCTCTTCCATAACAAATTAAAGATAAAATTGAACAATTCTTTCATTTCATAATAGGAAATAAATCTTCTAACAGACAACTGTCACTTAAAATCCCTTCAGAAACATCCTGTTCAGTTTCAAAGTGGGGACAAAGGTGGATTATGAAGTGCTTTAAGAAATGTATTCCCTTCTATTCTGTGTCCCCCCTTCTCTCGACAATACATAGCAAAGAAAGCAGGACACATCTTGGAGCTCATCAATACAAAACCAGTGAGAGCTTTGCCTGACAAAGACATCAGGATCCCTGGGGGTGCTTATAAGCCACCACGTTTGGAGCCCGAGCTGCAGTTCCTGTAAGTCTCTGTCTTCCGTACATGACACGAGTGTGACTTTTAAGTGAATTTACAAGAAATATGAATGAGCACATGAAGACCATTTCTCAAACTCCTTGCAAAATGGGAAGTTGCATTTCTTACATAGTTCCTACGAAAAAGAGATTTACATAGTTGCATGTGCGTGCCAGCCCCTTCACTGCCCCCAGCAACCTTCCACCTCACAGGCAGGTTCCAACTAACTCTGGCCAAGGACTACGGCAAAAGAGATGGCCACTGACAATTGCATTTCCGCAAGTGTTAGGGAAGCAAAAGATCTCAGAGGGACTATACCATTTTCCCCCATGGAGGGGAAAGGTGGTGGCAAGCTGAACCTTTGTTGGACATTGGAGGAGGGTGCTGAATGATATGAAGATAGAAAAAGCTTTCATCGACCCAACCCCAGCATGAAGCCCTCCTCATCCCTTCACCCCTAGGGTTTGGCCACGATAACAAATAACTCAAACACTGAATAAAGCATGGAGTCTACTCACTGCCTTGGCAGCCCATCCTGCTTCACGGCTTGCACAGCCCTCCCCAGGGCCTCCTCCCCATGCCATGCTTGGGTACCACACAAGGTGCCACCATGAGCCAGCTGCCTTCCTCAGTGAGATCAAACACTTCCCAGAGCATAGAGCGCTCAGGCAAGCTTTGACAGCCTCTTGGACAAATTCAGTGCTGTCAGAAAGATGACAGACCTCCACCAAGACCTCAGTCCCATTATTCACAGTTCCGCAGGGTAAGACTTAGGGGCAAAGCCTTGGAGCCCACAGCCCCTCCACAGCACTGGCCACCAGTCAGTCCCCACGGTTATCAGGGAGGCACAAAACACAGGCCTGAGAAAGCAGAGCACCAGCCTCTCGCATGCTGCTAGATGATGAATGGAGAAACCCATTCCCATCATTTTCAATTAATGAGTCCCATTTTTATTTTTCTGCAGATTGTCCCAAGGGGACGGGGTAAGGTACCGACCTCCTTGCGCAGGGAGGAGGTTAAGCTCAAATGCCCTGCATCCAGTTGTTTGCAGCACTTAATTCCAACAAAGCCACAATTAATTGTGCTGCGGTATCAGTAAGCGCACTGGCTACACCATTAGAGCCCATTATTTTCCCTCCAAGACATTACGTTACTACATTATTGATGCAACAGTCCAGTGTAATGAAGCGGTGCTTTGCATCCTTCTTCCTACTCAACACCAAGCTCACAGCGCTGTAGCACCGACGCCAGATTTAGTAAGGCTCTTTTTTCCAGTAGGTCAAAAATTCCAGTCAACAACATAAAAAAACAGCTGTGCAAAAGAGTTAAACACCTGTCCTCAATCAAATGCAAATGCTTGGGTTTCTATTTGGTACAACTCAAAATTACATCTATTTCTAAATACTCGGCTTCAACAGTGAATATTTTTACCTCATCTGGACAGACTATTTTCAGAAAGGCATTCAAGGGAGATTAAGCCAGAATGCAGTAAATTTGCGAGCCACTTACATAAATACTGAACTTCTTTGAAGTTAAGGGGGGGAAAAAAAGCGGGTCTATCTAGAGGGTCACCACTCCTAACGCAGAGAGCACACAGGAAAGCCAGGAAAGGAAGATTTGCCGATGTCAAAATTGCAGAAGAAAACCTACAGAAGTTATCACAAAAGGAGCTTAAAACAGTAATCATTCAGTCCTGCGGCTCTTAGTCATTCGCAGGACTATTGAAACGAATAAAGTTTATCCGCGTGAACAACACTGCAGTCAGCAGCGAATGGTTCTGCAGCACAGAGGAAGGCCGGGAACACCCATCGCATCTTGTGCAATGCCTGGGAAGGCTGTCCAAGCGAAGCTCGAGCTAAAATGTGAAAGAGTACTTCCTCTGCAATTATTAATATAAGACAGAGTATTAATATAATCTTTAGAATCGTCCTCCTTCACATGCATAACTCCAACAAATGCTTCCCAGTCATTCCCTGCAGCATTCAGCTCCGCAAACCCCCAGTGCGCTGCGAAAAGGAGGGGGCTCTTCAAAGTCATTTTAAATTTACTCTCTTTCAGTTTCATTTAATATTCTTGCATCCTGGCTCCCTGCAAAAAAAGTAGCTGATCAGTTCCCGCTTTGCCACTCACTCTCTTGCACGGTGCAATCACAGCTTCTCCTGGGCGCCTTCTTTCTAGACCAAATAACACCACTCTGGTTGGTTGACTATCGCTGTACCGAAATATTCCCCTTGGGACCCCCAGCTTTCATTATCTTTTCTGCTGTTTGCACTATTCTTTCTCTTTCTGGAAATGAGGCTACTGAAACTGAACTAATTACTCCAGGCTCAGAGGATGTTTTATGGGGGTGCTGAATTGTTCTCATTTTTTCCCTCTGCCACAGCCAATACCGGTGTGTTTGTTTAAATAACGACAACTATTTTCAGTGTATCGGTGCAACGCCAGCAGCACTGCGAACCTTCAAGGGGAGAAAGATCAGAACTCATCCCCGTGATGCTCCTCAAGCCAGAGTCAAGGGGAGAAGTAAACTAAGAAGTCCTCGTTTTCTCAACCCCTTTTCTCTTGAATGCTGTCCCTACCCCCAAAATGGATGCTTTCCCAGGGGCTCATCCAACTCAGACCCTACCAGTCCACAAAAGGTGTGAATCCCAGCCCTAAAGAACCCGGTGAACCCACCTTCTTACTCTAGCCAGGGATGTCTCAGCAGCGCTGTGGGGAGTATGCAACATGGATTGCACAAGCTGCCCGTGGGCCTCGCAGCTCCTTTCCACGGTACAGGTCTAACTCTGCTCAGCAACTGGCTTTGTAGCCAGTTTTGCAGTTTGGGTGTGTTTGCGCTCTTTGCATGAGAAGCAGCTATTAAGCAGGCAGCAGCATTCCAGGTGACCTCCCAGGGAATCCCAAAGCATAGCCTTCAGTTGGGCAAATCAGAGTCATCTCATCTCAAGGTGACAAAGGGAGGGTAAGGGTGGCAGGGTCCTTTCCAAAGGAAAGCCTTGCCACCACTGTGCCTCCTCGCTCCGAATGAAAGAGAAGTCACCTGCAAGAGCGGCCGACGCCTGAGCATCCACAGCCAGCCCAAAACCTTAGAAAACACTTTGTGACTCACCAGCTCCTGCCTCATGCCAACACAGTCTGTAATTAAAGGTGTCTCGATAGAACCTCACCAGCCCTGATAAGGCAGTGTTTTCCCACCCATCTGATAACCGAGTCTCTCCATAACCTCAAGCTCCGTCTCAAGCCCTTCTCTCCCCGTGACATCCCTGGTCAGTGCAGAAGAAGCAGAGCCGGCAGACATCAGCATCCCCATCTGCTCTGGTGGTTTGATGGCTCTCCTCACCACAGGTCTCCTTATAAAACCCGCCAATTATCCCACGCATACGCAGTTCCTATGTGCCAAAGAGAGGTGACAGCCCATATCCTTCCTGAAAATCAATTAGACTATCTGTACACTTAAGGGGGAATAAGCTTTGGGTAGGGTATTTTTCTCTTGTTGTATTTAATCTTGCTTTAGAAGCATTCAGCCACCACAGTTTAAACTGCTGATGTATGTCAGACAGACAGCGTCACCGACTTATCTACCTTGGCTCCCAGCTTTCGGCTGCAAGAGCGTTGCTCCATAAGTTCAGCATCCTTTGCATTAGACAGGTGTTTATCTCATTCCTACATTTAAACACATAAAGTAGTTCAAATCACTCCTGCTTGTCTTACCTGTGGTTCACCAAACATGCCCTTTAAGATGGAAGCCAAGGCATCGTGTGCATTCACACAGGACGGAATTTTTCGTTAAAAATGGTCTGCACATTGCTGGTGTCTGCCCCTGCATTCACTCAGCTTGCAAAACTCTTTTTACCATCCAAACCCATTTGATGCACAAGGCAATTTTTTGTGGTATAACAAAGAACTACTTAATAGGTAAAGCACAACAGCAAAGCAACAGCGGGTCCTAACTACCAAGCGGCGGCTTGTTTGGGGTTGTGGGTTTTTTCCATGTTAAAGGAATTGCATATTTTGAAAACCCTCCTCCTTACTGAAAGCATGCCAGATAATTAAACCGAAGCTCTTATTTTTAAAATCTAATTTACTTTTGAAAACATAAGCTGCTGGACTATTTTTAGGATTTTTCTTATGTGGGCCAGTGGAAATAGGCTAGCCAGTTAGCGTGAGGGCTTACAGACTGCGCCGCGCGGAGTTCACTTTCCAGACTTTAAGCTGAACACCATAAATCAGTAGAACAATGAAAAAAAAAAATTCCCTTTCAAATTATAAATAAATATGTGCAGTGAAGTACTGATACTCATCTTTCGTTCTGAAAAAGTTTATTTTTAGCAACACTAAATCTGGGCCTACAGCTTTGACTCAAGAGTTTCTCTAATTTGTTACCAACTGCTAAAGGTCATCCTGGTGTTGGAAGTGCTGCCCTCACCACCGAAATCAGGCGAGGACTACTGGATTAGATTTAGCAATACCTGTGGAATATCTTGTATCATACATCACTCCACACAAAATGTATGCTAGAGAAGGGAAATAACACCAGTAGCACAAGGATAATTTTTCTGAAGTATAGAGTTTTGTGACCCTTACTTCACAAATATCAAGAAAAGTAAAAGAATTGGAGGTACCTGCATCTAGCCCCTACCAATTTTGTTCACTATACTGTAACCCAGAGGAAAATAATCTACCTACCCACACTTACAGTGAATGATTCAGTGAAAGTCATTTCTGTGATAGGCTGGCATGCAAAAAAATGCCCCTGGACTACAAAAAAAAAAAAAAAATTAAAAAAAATCTTCTTAGAATCCTCCACAAAAAGCATCTCAGCAGGTAACCAAAATGACTCTGACCTCTGAAATCTCTCTCCTTTTTGTTGGCAGCACTTCCCACCAAAGGGCTGGGAGTCCAGCATCACTCCCTGGGGCATCTGGCCCGCCTCACCAGTGGCAGCTTGCCTTGCTGCCGGCCACGTCCTCTTTGAGGTGATGGAGAAGTGAAGATGCTTCACCTGGGGCAAAGGACCTGCAGCCTGAGGACTGGATATGGCCCTCAGCCCCATAACCCATGTTTTTCCAAATCCCTGCCGGATAACATCCCAGAGAGGAGTTTGCAAGGCTTGCTCAGCCCTCCGCAAGGAAAAGCTGACCTTCCCCAGTTCTAGCTCCTTGTTCACAGCCAAACACAATATATTAGCAAAGGCACTACAGCCCAGCAGTGTTTATCCAAGACTACCACGGGGCCAGAGAAACTGCGAAACACTGCGGGATGCAAAGTTTCCTCCAATTATTTGACCGCCTCGAAAATGCAAATGCATTCACCATACCTCTTGCTGCAACCCCGGCCCTGCTCGCTTCCCCCACCTGGGAGCAATATTTCATGGCAGTGCAATTTAAAGGCAGGGTGGTTTTATTAATTTTAAAGCCTCAGACTCTCACAGGTCCAGGTGCTACTCCACAGCACTCGAGGACAGAAATCCGGTCCTTGAAGAGGCCTCTTCTCTAATCTTCTCGGGGGTTCCTGTTTGCCTGCTGACTCACGAGCCTGTCCCGAGACCTTTATGGGCACGTCAAGTCCATGTGCTGTTCACCGGAGTGAGATCTACCCACGTAAGGGCTCTGGGAGCAGGCTCCAAACTTGCTGACCCAAAGGTATTACCCGTCCCTGCCAGCTTGGCTGCGACGCCTCTGTGCACTCCTATCTCCTGGCGAGCATCCCGCCTCCCACACGTCCTGCAGCCACAATCCCTCCCTGCACTTTCGCTTTCAGCTACCTTACAACACCGAGAGAAAAGAGTAGATTACAGAATCACAGAACGGTAGGGGTTGGAAGGGACCTCTGGAGATCATCTAGTCCAGACCCCTGCCAGAGCAGGGTCCCCTAGAGCAGGTTGCACAGGAACGCGTCCAGGCGGGTTCTGAATAGCGAAGGAGACTCCACCACCTCTCTGGGCAGCCTGTTCCAGTGCTCTGCCACCCTCAAAGGAAAGAAGTTCCTCCTCATGTTGAGATGGAACTTCCTATGTTCAAGTTTGTGCCCGTTACCTCTTGTCCTGTCACTGGGCACCACTGAAAAAAGACCGGTCCCATCCTCCTGACGCCCACCCTTTAAGTATTTATAAGCATTGATAAGATCCCTCCCCTCAGTCTTCTTTTTTCAAGACTGAAAAGACCCAAGTCCCTCAGCCTTTCTTCATAAGACAGATGTTCCAGTCCCCTAATCATCTTCATAGCCCTTTGCTGTATATTCACTATCAACAGTTCCATATATAGTATCAACACCCACAACTGCCTTAAGCACAGCGGTAGGAAGAGCCCAGTCCCCAGGTGTCACAACACCAAATTCGCCACCAAGCAGATCACGGACACCAGACAACCTACCACCACCAAGCAGACTCACACCAGGTCTGTGTAACAGCCACCAGGACCTGAATCTGGCCCAAAATTTTCAAGCAAGTAGGATGCCATTTAACACAGTGCTTTTACATGGCCTGGAACCAACTGGGGTGAACATGCCCCTTCCTCCCTTACCCGCCTCTGCCTCCTCGGTTCAGCAGGGACATGATCACCTGCCCTGAGGCCTGTCGGTACAAGTGCTCTAATTTTCTTCCTGTTCCTTATTACCAATCCAGTATTGTTTAACTCTAAGTCAAGTCAAAGCCGATTTCCTTATTGGTGACGAGCCAAGAAAATCCCTGTGGGAAACTGCCAAGGGTCCCAGGCACCTTCTCAGCCTCCTCAAGCTGGTCCACGTATTTACCGCAGGATGCCAACAGGCCTCTTACAGTATCATAATATAAAATCTCCTGGGTAGTTTCCAGGAGGAATTACAACAAAAAAAAAGGAATCAAGGAAGAGATGAAAATACCATCAAGGTGTCAGGCACCACTTAAACGGAGACCAAGAAAATGGTCACGTCCTATAAACCACGCTGTGCAACTTCTCCTCACCCACAAACTACCCGGTGAGGGACTGCGATGATTCAAAGCATTAGTTCAGTATTAAATTAAATTAATTAAAATAACCAAGACAAGCCTCTGCAGCCTCAGCAAGATATCAAGTGCCTGTAACCCGTCCGTTCTGCTGAACTGATCCACACCAACGATGGCTCCTTGTTCTTCAGCTGCTCCCAGAAAAATATCCCTCACTCCTGCTATCAAAACAAGCCTTACAACTCCCTTCTCACTGACTCACTGCACCTGATCAGTGGCCTGCTCTCTTACGGGAGGGAGATACAGCTTCATGGAAAGCAAAAGGAGCGACTGACCACCAGATTATATCTCCTTGCAGCCTACAACAGCAGGACTGCTGTATTACCTCCTGGGAAAATGGGAAGCTTACGCGCTGACAGACAAATGTGGCCACACTGAGCCCACTGGTAGGGACTCTTTGTTGTAGGAAATCCCCGAAAGGACGGACAGATTGAGAGCCACATAGGAGGCTTCAGCTGGCGTAGTCCTCTAAAATGTCTGGGGTTTTTTTTCAGGCTGTCCCCATTTAACACCTCTGGCAAAGTAACTACAGGTTACGCTGACCGCACAGGCTCTGGGGTAGTTTTGACGCCATCTTTGAAAATCTTTAAAGTACTTACCAGGTGCATAACAATTATAATTACAGATTTATATGGAGATGGTGCAGTAAGTTGCTTTTGGTAAGGAAGAAAACAAGGAGAAGAGCAAAGGAAGAAAAAAGCCGCTACTTTTTCTCCGACACCCAGGGCAAAGGAAAACACCCTGCAGACAGAGCCACAGGCGGGAGCACTGGGACAGAGGGACTGGCAGGACGGCACCTCTGCCAGGGCTGGACATGACGGCCCGGCCTGGGACACTGAGAGAGGCACCAGCAAAGTCTTGAGACTGTGAGGAGACTGGGAAGGTGAGCAGGCACTGATGCAGGCTGGGAAGATCATACCGGTGCTGTGGGAGGTGAAAGCATTGGGAAAATCATCCCACAACACCAAGCAGATGCTGGTTTCGCTGCCCAGCAGTTAATGCTAATGTTTGGTGTGTTAAAGGAGATACAGGAGCAGTCTGACGGGCTCCAAGCTGCTGTCCTGACCCCTGTGAGTGTGCAGAAAGCCAACCTGCTCAGGGACACAAACGGTGGCAGCACTGCTGCTCGTGATCCCCGCAGCCAGAGAGCACGTCCTGGTGACGATGAACTCCCTTCATCCATCCCCTCCTTGCTTTTTCTGTACAGCCTCTACTGGGCCAGCAACAGAGCTATTTTGGGTAGAAGCTGCTAGTTTGGGCGAGCTGTCTGAAAGGAGCCCCCACTCTTTTTGCACTACACGTTGGCCAGAGGAAATTACTCCGGGCAGAGGATTTAATTCCCAGCGCCCACACGCTCCAGGAAACAGCTCTCTTCCCCTCTGGTGTCATCTAATTAAGCGTGGCTTTCTCCTTTCACACCTTCATTGTGGGTAAGGTGGGGAGAAGACCATAAAGCTTTCCTCTAGCTCCTGAGAGAGGACAACCAGGTCCCTGTCCAGGATAAGGGAGAAAAGGCTCAGGCTTTACAAGTCCTCAAGCTGGTGCACCCCTGGGTAATTATTCTGGATAACGTGGAAGATTTCCTACTTATAACTGACACCTTGGTTTGATACGCACTGCACAAAGGCCAACACACTAACCATGGTGTCTTGTTCACTCGAAGTAACTTTGAGCAGCCACGGAAGAGAGAACGCATTTGCAGCAGCGTTAGGGAAAGGTCCAACATTGTCCCTAACGCTCACCTGCACCTTGTGTCACCCACTCACAGGACTGAAGGGCGAGGTGAAGCCCGCTAGCATTCAGCAAAAAGAGCCAGGAACACAATATACTGCTAAAATTATGCTGTTATTCCCCTAACGTGCTCCTCGTACATACAGGCATATTTCCCAATCATAAGTCCAAAGCCTCATTTACGTCAGAAACTAAGCAGTATGGCTGCAGCCCTAAAAATCCCTAGCGCGGCCACAGCTGTAACTGCTATTAAGGTATTTTCCAACATGATAAAGGGAATAATCACATTGGCATACATCATCTTTATGATTATTCTGTGTGCTTCTGGTATAACCATTTCTGGGAACTATTTTTTTTTTTAATGTTATACTCATAACCGAAACAAATTACGTGAATAAAAACGTCCAGAGGGAAACAAACCCTCATCAGCCAGTCAGTCAAACAACAACCTCCCAGTGGGTTTCTACTTCCCGGTCCCACCATTGCTCCTTCGCAATCCTCTCAAGGCAACGGAGGTCTGGAACGAGCGCACACAAGCTGAGCGTCTGCCTGTCCTGCTCCTACCAACACCAGGAACATCAAGCAACGCGCGTTCCCCAGGGAAGGAACACAGTTTCTTCACAGCCATCCCAGTTCCCACCAGCATCCGCAGCCACAGGCCACAACCAGGCACAACCTCGTACCCTGCGGGCAGGCGACTCTCCCTCCCACAGGGAGAGGGCACAAATGCGCAATTTGTTTAGGGAGGCCATGGAATTTTGCTTGGAAGGCTGTCAGGTAAGAAAATCAAGCAAAAATAGGCATCATTTGTTGCACCGCTACTGAGGTCAACCTCTGGGCATGGGACTCAAGCGCCAAGAAGCAGATGGGGAAAACACAAGAGCAAAGACCCCTAAGTATAACATACAGGTGCATGTAAGAAACTTCAAACTGGATTCCAATTTATTTTTTTTTCCTAGCGAAAAATAAGATTGAAATATAACGAGGAGAAAAAAGGATGTTCTTGAAACTGCAGTTAAAAAAGCCCAGGAAAAAGGCATGAAATTCCATTTTGTGCCCAAATATTCCTCTATCATCCTAGCTGAAATAAGTTTTAGATTGATTTTTACGTTGCCCCTAAAGCCATAATAGCATCTTGAATGGTTCAATTACAACAGAAAGCAGAGAAATAACAGACAAGAGTATGCTCGCCAGTAAAGGAAGGGTATGGTCTCTATATACACACACGTATGTATACATATGTATCAGAACTTAAAAGCATTAACTGATTTGGTTAAGCTGTGCTAATATATTGGTATTGCTCATTTGCTTGGAGTCCCTCTAGTTCGCCTGGATCAGGAGAAGAGGCTGAGGTTAAACTGAGGTTAGCGGACACGTGTCAGCCAAGCCTGACCTAATCCTGGGTTTCTTCCTACTTGTTGTGTCTTCCTCTCTAAATAATATTAAGAATAGGAAGAAACCACAGGGACGCAGTTGGGTTCCAAATAACTATTTTTAGTAAACCGTACACAAACAGACGAGGCTGAGTTGTACACGCCGGCCGCTCCGCAGAAACCTCCTCACCGTGATCCCTGGCTCCCTGGCTGTCTCCCTCACGGACTCTGCCCTTCCCTTCCCACCACAAGTCCTGCCCTGCAAGATAGGGAGATCCCCCAAGACTGAAACAGAAACAATGCTTTTTCTGAATTCTGTATTGATCTAAGTGTTATCTAATACCATTCCTCCACCTGGTACAAGAGGACCTTGATAACACAGCGTAGGTGACTTCGAGCTACTTGGACCCGCCATGCCATCTAAGCATCCCCTGTGAAAGAAACGAAAATACTACAGCTTAAAGCACCGAGGTGCTAGCTTTTACTGCCTTTCATCGAGTACACAATATTTTGCTCCCACTATTTCCAGGGAAATAACACTCTGTACAACTGTTATAAGATGTAAAATGTGTACTGTGCTGTTCAGAGGGAGCTCGTAATTGAAACATTTGAGCGCCAATGAAATCCCAAACGTAAAGTTTTTAATTTTCATTCAACCATGACATTAAAATTCTGGTTGTGCGGGGGGGGGGCGGAATTACTACCTCAGAGTGCTTTTAAGATCTATTCTTTCTGATATAGTAACTGGGATAAGCTCAGCCAAGATGCCAGCAGCTGCTGGCATATACTCCAGCGGCTTGTTCCCGACACCACTGCCTGCTTCTCCTTTGTCATCCCTACTCCCGTACCACACCAGAGGTTGTCAAGAGGCTTATCAAGGAGATGTGGCCTGCTGCCTGCAATGCACGAAGGAGTGCCACCACCTTCACCCACGTGCCTTCAACCCCGCACCAGGAATGAGCTGTTGGAGAGCGGGGCTCCTGTCGCAGCTATCCAAGCTAGGGGCAGACGTACTCGAGACAGGCCCAGCAGGGTGAAGCACCCACCGAAAGAACCGGCTCAGACATCTTTGTCTGAAGGCGCATGACCATCACTTATAGGAAGGAGAAGGTTATCTTGCAATACTGATCTTATTCAGCAGCTTCCAAGGTGACAGGGTATGACACCAGGCTAAAAAACCTCAGCTAAACCACTGAACGCTCTGCACAACTGACGGGGAAGCCCTGAAAGGCCTGTTTGTGTGTTGCAGATCCTCAGACCATCTTCCCCAACACTCGTGTTCACAAACTGTGTAAGAGTGATCTCGGACTGCATCACGCACAAACTCATGTCCCTCCTTACTTGCATCCCATGATCTTCATGGGTTGCCTGTTTCACTATCCAGATGGAATTTAGGGTGTTGAATTTAGCCTGGAAAATTTTTAAAGGTTTGACATTTGCCTGCCAGAGAGACAACATCTCTCCCCCCAGAAAAACAGCCTGCAGATAAGGTATTGCTAGGAGCTTTGCTTTTTGCACTGCTTTCCTTTCCCCCCCTTCACTCAAATCATATTGGCCATGGTATCTCCAGAAAGGACCCAGCCACGACTTCTCATCCACATCTGATGGATCAAATCCACCAATTTCAGTACCTGTGTGTCCACATGCCACCCAGCTGGGGAATGGCATCCTGATTTATCAAACCTCCAGAGTACAAGGCCCGTCTCTTCTTCTGGAGTAGTACAGAGAGATGTGAGGAAAAGTCTCCTACCCATTAAGTTGCTTTATCACGGTGTTTCAAGAACTGAGCACAGAGGAAGGATGAGCTTGTGGTAATGCCGCTATATAGAGATGTAGCTTCCAGCAGTCCTAGCCTCCTACCACAGATTGCCCAAATAGTTTCGAGGAGGTCAAATAATCTCTCACATCAGATTTCCCCACCTTTTAAGTGCCTGAGAAGGAAACATTTGCAAGCAACCGTGGAGCACTCAGACATCAAAATGGTGAGGACTATATAAACAGATACATATCTCACTGGTGAAGAAACAGACTGATGTGTTTAATGGTTTATAATGGCTGTTTTAGTTGCCATGAAAGTACTTAAGCACACGCAACGCGTCCTTGGATTAAATCTAAATAAACATAAACAGCAATAAAAAATGGCTTTTATTACAAGAAGGCCTGACTCTTGTTTGCACCTGTAACTCTAAATATATGTTAACAGGATGTCAAACTCCGTATTATAAGATGCTAAAAAGCAAAACAACATTACAGTCATTTGCATAGAAAACATAACGACACGGGGAGAGAGGTAAAACAAAATGGACAACTTGCTTGGGTCTGATTCGAACGTCTTAGAAAAAATGGCATTTGCTGGAGTCAGGACTGAGCTACCGAGGAGCTTTGTGCCAGGTAAAGCTATAACAAAACGGAGATGAAAACACCAAATCGGGTCCCTGGAAGGGAGATAAATGAGGGTCAGAATGAAGTTAATTTAAATCCAGCGAGCTGATACAGAGGGAGTTAGAGAGAGCCGCAAAACAAAATGAAAGGCTCAGTAGGAGCCTGCACAGCCAGTGCTGCAGTGTCAGAAACGCAACACAGTGCCATCTGAAACCTACAGGCACAGTACCAGGACTCCAGGAAAAAAACCCAAGGGTGGCACTCCTGGGGAAGACATGCCTGCCTGAAACAGCCCCGGAATAAAGCGCAAGGGTCCTGCAACCCATGGCCCCGACAGCAGATGCATGTCGAGGGGAGGCTCAGCAGAGCCTCTGGGGAGGGCATCCACGGCCAGAGTAATATAACAGAGGAATATAACGGAGCCACATCTGTTTACACCGGGGAGGAGGATTTGCTCCTTTCTTTTGGTCCTGCTTGGCATCCTCCTTTGGGTCTCTTATGGGAGAGAAGGTGTCTTAACACAATAGATAATTAGCTGTAACGCATCCTCTGTGGCTGTAACAACTTAACAGGGCTTATCTGTAGACCTGGTCTAGGCTTCCAGTTATCCTTGTTCTCCCGGTTCCCTTCCCGCCCCCCCCCCCGACATTTGCATCTCAGCTTGACAGATATTTTGTATTTAAGCTGAATAAAAGTGTTTGCATGTGCCTGTGCACGCTTAGGAGAAGGAAGGAGAAAACCACCCGGTTTCAACTCGGATTCCCTGAGACACGGCTCGTTCCATTTTCCCTTCCCTGACAAACAGAGGGAGCTGAAATAAGAAACGTCAACTTCGGGATCCTGCTCTACCGAACGACAACTCATTAGAAATATCAGACTCTACGGTTTGGTTTTTTTTTTTTTTAAAAAAAAAAAAAAGCAAGAAGAAAAAAAATCCCCAGGAAGTTGATGCATCGGCGTGTTGCATCTGTGTCAAGCTCTGGGTAAACAAGCAGCAACATGAATGAAATCTGTCCAGAAAGACTGCATTTCAGCGCCAACCACGCAATCTCTGGCCAAACCACTGCATATGTAACAAAGTTTGATCTCGCTTGCGAGCGCTCAGCTGCGCTTCTGCCATTTCCTGTGGAAAACTGAAGCTCGGAACCGCGTCCGTCACCCAGCCCCCGCCGACACCCCTCTGCCAGCTCCCCCCAAACACACGCACCCCCACCCCCGCGAAGGCAGGCGGGCAGCCCCGGCAGAGCCAGGCGGGGATGCTCGGCAGCTCCCTCCCCTCCCTCCGGACCGGCAAGGGGCAAACCCGCCCGGCTGCCCTCTCCTCCCTCCCGGGCCACCCCGGCGGCAGGTGTCGCAGCCCCTCGCCCCGAGGGGAGCGAACAGACGGACGCCGGGGAAGGGGGGGTCCCGCACCGGCGCCAACAGGTGGTCGTCGGCGCCCGGTGCCGCCCCGCGGCCGCACTCACCGCTGGCGTTCTTGCCGCAGATGAGGTGCTGGTAGGGCTGCAGCAAGCCCCAGAGCTCGGGGTCGTTGTTGACCGTCTGCTCCAGCGCCTCCAGGGTGAACCGGGGCGCCTCGCCGCCCTCCTGCTTCTCCTTCTCGGCCGGGGAGGCGGCGGCGGCCGGCGGGCGGCCGGGCGGCGGGAGCGGGGCGGCGGGGCCGGCCAGCACCCGGGCGTGGATGTCGCGGAAGAGGCTCTCGGTGCCGGCGGTGAGGTAGATGGCGGCGTGCTCGTGGATGCGCAGGGCCACCCGGCTGTCCACCATCCAGCGGTAGAACTTGCCCACGGAGAAGGCCAGCCCGCACCGCGCCGACTTGCCGCGGCTGAAGCGGTCGCCGCCGCTGCCGCTCATGTTGTAGAGGGAGAGGGCGCCCAGGGCGGCCGCCGTGCAGCGGGCCGCCAGCGTCCAGCCCAGGACGATCTCCATGGCGCTCCGCACTTCGTGCTTGGTGCACTTGGCGAAGCGGAGGCTCAGCCGCTGCGCTTCCCGGGCGATGCGCACCAGCGCCCGGCTCACCAGCGTCGAGAGCCGCGCCGCCGCATCCCGGCTCCCGGGGCTGGAGGCGGCGGCGGCAGCTCCCGGCGCCCGCGGCTCCCGGCGCGGCGGCGGCAGCAGCAGAGCCTCCACCTCCTCCAGGCTCCAGGGGACCTCCTCAAGGTCGGGCAGGAGCCGGGAGCACTGCTGCCCCGCGCAGTCCAGCACCTCGGAGTCTTCCGCTAGGACGGTGTTGACGGTGTCGAAGCTGTTGTGCCGACTGTGCATGGAGTCAGTTAGATGCGGCCAGCAGCTTCCTCCATAGGGGTACGCGGGGTGCGAATCCGAGCAGCAGAGCGACAAGTTGGAGGAACGCACCGAATCCGCCGCGCCACCATACCCGGAGTCCAGCGTCAGGTCTTCCAGCGTCCTCACCCCCGTCTTACCTCTCCGGGCCATCGCCGCACTTCATGCTGCACCCGCGGGGACCCGGGCACGGGGAGGTGGGGGGGGGGGGGGGGTGGAGGGGCAAAAGAAGAGAACGGGGAGGTGGGGGAGCAGCGGCGAGAGACCCGCCGGCCGCAGCCTGGCTGCCGCCCCGCAACAGACGCCGGCGAAGCGGCGGCGGTGCTGGCCGCGGCCCCCGCTCCCGGTTCCCGGCTCCGGGGCTCCTGCACTGCGCCGCGCCGCCGGCCCGACACCGCACCGCAGCGCCGGCCAGGCGGCGCGCCGAGGAGGGGGGGTGGGCGGGACTATGCAAAGCGCCTCCGGCTGGCGGCCAATGGGGCGGCGCCTGGGGGGCGGGGATATGTAAAGCGCCGCGGACGGCGGCCAATAGGGGCGGCACCGCCCGGCGCCAGGGCACCGCCCCTTCGGCTCCGCGGGGCGCGGACGGGGCGCGCCGCACCGCGCAGCGAGGGGCGGGAGGGGGGAGAGGGACCGCCTGGTGCTGTCGCCGGCCTGTCCCCGGTCCCATCTCGGTCCCACGGGGACTGCAAGCACACTTCCGCCTGCGCGGGGTCCCCGCCCGGGCTGCAGCCTGCGCGGCCGCGCAGGCTGCAGCCCGAGCGGGGACCCCGCGCAGGCAGAAACCCCGCCGTTCAGTCCCGAAAATGTTATGGTTTGTCGTTTAGATAATTATTCTCTCACCCAATGACCCCTCCCCAGCTGGGGAATAAAAAAAAAAACAAAACAAAAAACCACCACAAGGAAACCCAAGGGTCCAAGGGTTGAAGTATAGACAGAATAAGATTAAATAATTAACATCAATGACACTAAAGAACCGATATCGACCCCGCTACCGGTGTAAAATATACAAGGATTATACTCAGCCAATTATATGCTCTGCACTCCCAGCAGTGGACAGCAAATGTTGGACACTGCGAGTGCTGGCGGCTTTGGGAGGCCTCAAGGGTCCATCACCAGGGCAAGAAGTTCTCAGGATCGCCAGCCATCGTAGCAGAGGAGAAAATCCTCAGCGAACTTGCTGATTTATATTGAATGGGACGTTCACGGTATGAAATAATCCCGTTGGGCAGCTTGTGTCTCGCTTCTACTCATCCCTGCACCTGGCCAACTCGAAAATACCAAGACCTTGAAACCTGCATACCATAGCTGGCTATGAAGTAAGTATTTTCACAAATTCAGACGCTAAAGTCTTCTAAAAATGCTGTTTTCCTTAGCATTAGAAGAGACCTTACTGAAAAGTAAAATCACCGAAAGAGGAAATTAATCCTGTGTCGCTCAAACCAGGACAACACGTTAATTCAGCATCAGTCCAGTGAGGCTCGGGAGATGTGTGGCCTACCGTGTCCCCGTGCACTGAGTCCTCTGTTCCCTCCCGGCTGGGAAGAGCAAGGTGTGAAGCTTGTCTGTGTTACATCCACCACCGACGGCTCCTCAGGCACATAAACTGGAGACCCGCTCCAGCCCTCACTGGTTTTTCACAGCAGCAGTTTCCTGGTGTTGCTGTACAGGAATGAAAGGCGGCACAGGCGCACATACCAACGGTGCAAGACAGTCAAGATGTTTTGAAACCGAGCAGAAACTGCCACGTAAGAATACCAGGCATCACTCGAGTCAGGAAGAGGGATTTCCAAATAATTAAAACAAGTACAATAAAGCCCTTAGATATTCTTGAAATTAACCCCCTAAGTATCACGGAGACTTTGACAAGTAAGATTTGTATTGGGCTTAGGGTGCATTTCCTATGCAGATTAAGATTTCTTGTGCAATATACGGACAATTTGCCCACAACTAATGTATTTTAATCTTACATTGCTAGGCTTTAGTGTTATTAGGAGTCGCCTGGCTGATATCCCAGGCAACAGACTGAGAATGTATACGCTTGTGCGTTTTGGTTTTGAAGAAAAGTTGTATCCTTTTAAGTGTAAAATACCAGCGAAATTCTATCCCTTTAAGGATAAAAGCCTAGCAAACACATTTCTCTATCATGCCAAGAGAGGCAGCCAAAATTCTTGAGCAGACAAGGCGAGTCATGTAAGAGATTTCCCCGTCCAAGTGAGCGAAGCCTGGCGATCCTTCAACACAAACTTCCTAAAAAAAAGGTGCAGACGCAACTACAGGTAGGCTCATTTGTCAAACAGGTTGGAGGAAACTTATGACGCCACCGAAAACAGCGAGAGGGGGTTGTCTTCCAGATTAAGTCAAGTGCTGTCAGAAACTGGTTTCTCAGCATAGCCTTGGTCCTTCCACAAGATACACTGTGCTCAATGGGTTTCCGCAGAAATCCTATACGGCACCATATCCTGATAAAAAAATAGCAGAGCTGAGGAAAAGAGCAACCTGATCTAGAGCCACTGTCATGTGGCAAATAAGAAGTTCAAGCCCACACTGCCGGCAGAAGCTAATCTTTGGTGGGGTGAGGGGGGATCATCAAAAATGAGAGCGTGCCTTGAGAGCAAAACGCTGCGGACTTCGTGGTGATCCAGCTGTACGTCTCGCAGTAGAGCCCTCTGGTGTCTTCTGCACTTCAGTGCAGCGGCCGTTCAGAATTCACTTTTCCATTTGGTAGGAGAAGGAAGGAACCACCAGGACCGAACCCCTCGGGTTATTTATTTTTCTATCTATTACTCAAGTGATGGTACTGTACTCGAGTATTACAGTACACAAGACACACGTGAGTCTGTCCCTACGCTTTTACAAAGTGCCACAACTGCTCGCGCTGAACACACGTGACGAGGCCAAACTCAGGGAAAGTCCACGTTGGGGACGTTTTGTAGCAAACGGTTTGTTGGGCTTCATGAAGCCACAAGGTGGGCATCCAGGGAGGATGGAATGAGTGAGCTGGGTGGTTTATTCACCAGCCTTTGTGAAAAATGGTGCTTCAGAGGTCAATGCCAGCCCTAGGCTGTCTGTTGACCTCTGAAGCATCGTTTTTAAGCTACAGCATTAACCACGCATTAAGATGAAGAGGAGAAATGAGAAGTAGACAGTTGTCTCAGTCTGTGTGCAGACTCAGGCATTCTTATTTCTGACTCAGAGCTAGTTTGTACTTTAAAAGAGGTTGTTTTTTCTTGTTTTAATTCAGAAAGCAAAATATTGGGCTTTTGGAGCTACTGGAGATTTTGTAGTTGCAACGAGATGTAGATCACCTCGCACATGGTTGTTTGATTCCCAGTCCCAGAGACTACTAGTTCAGAAGATGTTGCAACACTTGGACACAGCAAAGGCTTGTCAGCAGCACCGGGCTGGTTTAAACCTTCAAAAGGAGCAGCAAGAGCTTCTGACTCATTTCTTCAGGAGATTAATTACCTTCTCATTGAAAGGGCTGGAAGTTTGGATCAGTGCAGAGTGGCCATTCTGGATCTCTGGTGATCTTCAATGCCTGAAGGATCTCGCCTGCCTGGGTGCGGGTACCTTGGCTGCTGCATCCCGGAGCGAGCTTCAGCGTGATTTGGAAGGACATCTGAAAGTGCTCCCGAGACAGGGTGACTTGGTTCTTGAAACCGCCCTGGGAAAAGACAGGATCAAACAATTTGGAGGGAAACACACCCCTGCAACAAGTCCGGTGCCCGCATGGGGTGAGCTCCAGAGACAGTCCTCAGCTTTAATCCAGAAAGGGCACCACACCTCTCCTGCCCTGGGCTGAAAGGCAGGTGTCTGCAACTGTACCCCGCTTGCAAACCTTACAGCTAGGGTCATTTCCCTATTAGACAAAAACATCCACTGCAGAAAACAAAGTCCCTTTATATGTCAAAGGCAGGGGGGCGGGGGGGAACAATTTTCAGCTTGTTGGAGACATGGACATCAATTATCCTTGCAGAGAATTTAGACAGGGGCTGATTAAGTACCATTCCAGGACGATAAGTGCCAGCAAAAACTCTGAAAGAGGGAAATCGAACCACGTTTTAAAAAGGTGCTCAGGGCAAATTTAAGTGAATGGGAAGTTGGAGTTTGTATGGGGAAAACAGTAAGTGCACAATTATTTCCTTCCCCACCCAGTCAACTGCCCGCAAATGGCACCTTCTTGAGAGCTGCAGGGGAAGACGCGGCAGCAAACAGGCTGCCGGACAGAACAGGAATGTGCCTAGGATCGGGCCCACTCAATGCGCTGTTTATATTCAAAATTCCCGCGCCATGCGCCGCAATGACAGCTCAGATCAAAAGCAGCGTTCGCAGGATCTCCCAGTGCTATCTCCGACTGCTAGGAACAAGCGGCGAGCCTTGCTTATATCGCTGGGGAAGCCGGAATGCTAATGTCTCTAATCACAGGGGGTTAATTTACAAAGCCAGGCTGTAGTCTTGTACCCGTAAAGCAGGTGTGAAATGCACATCCCCGGCAGAGGAGCCTTCGGGGCTGCAGCCTGTGTACAGTCTGCTGCAAAAGACATCGCCCATCCAAGAAGGAACCCAGCGCTGGCATCAGGTAGCATCGCCCCTGCAGGGCCACTGGGCGACTGCTGCCAACTCTTTAGACAAGCAGGCTCAGGGACATGACTCTGGTGTTGCTCCTCAAACGCTGTACAACACCGAAAGGAGCGGGGATGAGTGACGCAATGAGGCCACCAGCTCGCTAGCTGGGAGGGAGGCACTGGTGGTGCCTCCAGCCTGAGCGGGAGGGAAGGACACCCCACGGCTGGATTCCGCAGCACCCTTTTTTTCCCCGATCAGCTCCATCCTGCAGATTTCAGCATTATGACCCCTGGCAAGGACTCAGCAGGAGCTATTGCCCCACAGAGAGGCAAGGTTCGGCCCATCAGCTGTTCTTCTTGCCAATACTGAGGAAAAGGGCTGCCCCTGAATTTCAGCTTATTATTGCTTAGCCAGGGGCAGCCGCCCGGCTGTACTCCTCTGCTCTGCAAAAGCAGCAGCTCCTACTTCCCCCTGAGCTCAAAACCCTTCTCCCCTTTCTTCCTGCAGTCCCCATGTCCCCGTGTGCTGAGTCCATTAGAGACGTGTAGACTCGTGCCCGGCGTGGAGGGGAACGATTACTTGGGATTTCTCAGAAGCCACTAAGCGGGGCTGCTCAGAGAAACTGCGGGCCAAAACCAAATCTTACTGCATATAATGAAGCTGCGGAGCCCATGGCCATGGTATGTTTTGGAAGCCAAGAGCATAAATGACTTCAGAAAAAGACCTGACAACTTCCTGGAGGGTAAGGCCACTGGTAACTATTAAAGACAGTGATGCACATGCAATCTTCATCTCAGAAAATTTCTCAACAGCTGTTTGCCAGAAAGGGGGAGGTTATGTCAGGGGAAGGAGCACTTCGTAATCGCTCATTTCCTCATGGGTCTGTCATTGGTGGCCATGTGAGGCAAGATACTGTGCTGCAGAGATGGGACCAGAGCCCCAGGGCAGTTCTTTAGTTTCAACCCTTACTCCCACACCAGCCAAGGGCATTACCACCAGTTCGGTTCAGAACTACAGCCAATGCAGCAGTCTTTACCAGATGTTAGATCTTGTCCTTTGTTCTAAGGAAGGATCGCCTGCAACCTCTACATGAATCCTGACAGGTTTGAATCTCTTCTTTTCTTAAAACCACCCATGATGAAGACTCTACAGCTTCCCGGGATGGTCTGTTTCCAAGTCCAAATAATCTCACTGCTCGAAACAGCCTTCCTAACGTCTAATCTAACCTTTTCTTTGCTACAAATGTAAAGAATAAAAAAGATGCTCCCAAACGTTCTTAGTGGACTGGACTTCCACCTCTGTCTCTTTTTATTTTAGGCTGTACTAAAAGCTTATAAAGTATCAAGCAGAATATATATGTTGTTATCCCCCAGCCTGCAGATGTAAGTGCTTCTCAATTCACTATACCACTCCCAAAAAGTGCAATAGTGTTTGCATGCTTTATGTGCAATGAGATTATACATACCTGCTACGTTTTGATCAGAACCAAAAGAAACAGGAATAGCAGGCTTCCTGGAGGACAGAGACAAGGAAAGACTCCGCTCAGCCAGTATTAATTTCCATTCCCACCCAAGACACAGCAAACCTGCATAAGGGATATATGCATGGCTATATGAGAAAACAACGTACAGGGGAAATCTAAAGTGACAAACGTGCTTGAGATCAGCGGTGGCTGTAGAGTTAGCCAGCGCTTTACTCTCAGCTTGGGAGGATGTCCAGCATAAAAATGGATTAAGTTACTCTACCGTTTAAAGTAATTGCGTCTCTCTGTGTGTCTATCACCACTGAAATCCTCTTCCTACTTGGTAGTTCAGTTGTGTCTCCTCAAAGACGTGTTGGCTGTTTGCAGGAGCTCAGCCCCAGTTAGGCAACCACGCTTGCTGCGTCCTGGTGCTGCGAGGAAGTGACAAGCTGGGTCTGGTGCTCACTCGGCCCCCGGTGTGTCACGCGACGTGTCTGCTCTCTCCTGGGGGTTGCATTGGTTAGTCCTTGTTTGCAATTTAAGTCAGTCCTGGTTTTAAAAGAAAAGAAGTATTTTGGGAGGTTTCAAATGTGATTCTTCATGGTACCATAGTCCACGCATAGTCTTACAGGCAATTTTAGGAGGTACAGTTTCTACAGTAGGACCTTCCCTCTGGCAAAGGTGCAAAGGGAAGGGTGGGAGGACATGAGCCGCAGTCTCCACTTTCCCCATTCGTGGGGATTTCTTTTAGAAGAGAGAGGGGGAAAAAAAGGACTACAGAAGGGTATCTTAAAATCCATTTGCACCTCTGCCTCTTGCCAGTACTTAGGGCTTACCTATATTTCCACTATTAAAAAAGCATGGTGTCCTTTAGGCCTATTCCCAGATGTTGATATTTGGCAAAGGAAAGTCCCACATAAAGACTTTCTCAATTTCCCCATCTAATGATTTTTATTTTTCCTTTAGGGGGCATTTGCAGATAGACAAATAACCTTGCCATCCACGTAGGAGATCCCTTCTGCACCACCAGCTTCCATCCCCGCCCTGCACGCTGCCATGGCTGAGGTCCCGCTCCCTGCGTCTCCCGTGGCCTCCCTTGCTTTGCAGAGCTCACTTGGTACCCCACCGACCCGCGGGTGGTTGGGTGGATGAGTGGGCAGCAAAAGGAGAACTCCAGGCTGTGGGTCAGCTGGTGCCATCCCAGGGGGCAGCACCTCTTCCACCACCACCCTCCATCCCAGTTCCAGGAAAGGGGGGCTTTTGCACACAGGTTCCCAACCTCACTCCTTATTGAAGCAGGCGGGGTTTTTTTTCCCTTCCCCTCCCTGCAATAATTGTGGCAGGCACTAGCGAGCCGCCAGCCTACGCAATTACAAAGCATAATTAAGATAAGAGACTAATACAATTCCCTCATATTAAGTAAGAACTTTCTATTTGTAGGCAAACCACTAGAAAAGCACACAAAAGAAGTAATTTTAATATGAAGGGGTTTTTTCTTCCAATAATTCATCCCTTAAAAATAAGGAAACAAAAACTAGGCATTTTGGCACAAGATAATGTTTAAGGAACTGAGCAGTATTGTGCCGTTCCCTTTCCTTTATCCTAGCACTTGCAACTTCTTTTGCATGTTTTCCTCACAGTTCCCTTCAAAAACTGATCAAAGCTCTGTTTTTTTAACATTACAGCATTCTGTTCATTCCTTGACTGACCAAAGGTATTGCTGAAATGCCCATAAATAAATTAGAAAAAAAAAAAAACAAAACCCAACCAACTTGCCTCAAACCTAATAAGAACTTACTCCAGAAAAACTCATATTGCTGTCAGCGCGTTTCCTTGCAGAGAGATATTACATCACTGCAGTCTACCAGCTTCAACAACAAACTGTATCTTGATACATGGGAGAGACAAGGGAGCATTCCTGCTAGAAGTTTACATTAAAAAAAAAAGGTTAAAAAAATTAAATTGTAAATATAGCAACGTAGAACAGAAACCTCTTCAAACCTCTTTTTTTTTTTTTTTTTTTTTTTTTTTTAAGATAAATAGTAATTTTTTTAAGATTAACAGTAGAGAGCACCAGGCAATAAGAACTGGCATTTCCCAGCTCTGTCTCAAGGTGCGTTTCATCCCCTGTTCCGTCATCCCGTGGGGCCCCCATCCCAGTGTGGCGCAGCGCCGTCCAGCACAGGTACCCTGGTGACTTGGAAACGGAGGGTACAGCAACACGGGAAGCGAAAGGCCAGCTATCCGCTTCGGGGAATGCCGTTACATGAGGTTATGATCAGTTTAATGAAATGAAGGATTTGCCCCACGAGGGTGGTGGGTTCCATGCGGGAGCAGACATCTCCTTGCAAACCCGCTGCGGCTTCTGAATTAAGTAACACTGTTTTCAGGAATTGCAAAGTTATACATCCCTGATTTCACACATGGTGAAGGTGTGAGCAAATCATAAAACATTTGTGGGAAATCTCTCCCCCTAATCGACCCATAATCCCCGCTTTCTCCACCCTCTTTCCCTCCCATTGCCAGGAGTAGACAAACTATTTACGGTCTGCGCAGGGATTATGCTTTATCCACTTTTACTGGAGTTTCACGTACTTTAAGAAATATGAGCTACCAAAATGCCTCTTCCAATTTCTGTAATTTCAAGTATTTCTTGCATTTGCAGATGCCTAAAGGCTCAGGAAGCAAGCAGGGAGCAAGCAGAAGCAGGGGGAAGGGCTGTGAGCCATTTCTGCTTCCCATTGCAAGCTCTCAAATGCCCTGTATCATTTAGAAACCTGTCAAAACACCTTTCCAAACAAACAACTTTTTCTCCTTTCACAGTCCCCGGTTGGATATCTTGATATACGTTGATGCCAGGCATACGCTGATGTCAGCTGCAAAGGGAAAATAACATTTCCAGTACCCAAAGCAGGGGCTGGGAAGGGCTCACGCTTGGCAGCTGCTGGATGCCGAACCAGGAGTCTGTAAATACAGGACAGGAGTCGACCCCGGGCCTGGGAGGAGGTGTGTGTTAAGCACATACAAGGTTTTATCCTGTAGTTACAAGGACTGTGGAAGGGAAAAGCTAATGACACACTTAGACCGTGCTCCTGTCCCCTGTGGGCAGGGCTTATGCGCAGCAAAGTGCCCATAAGAAGCTGTCAAGCATATGCTGCAAACACAGCACAAGCCAGGTGCGGCCCAGTTTGTAAACACGGATGGTTTAGAACCTATTAAAGACTAATTTTCTGATTTGTTTAATTTTTTTTTTTAACTCTGAGTTTAAGGCAGTAAGATAAGCTCTCCACACACTCTGAATGTGCAAAGTCTGTTGCCCCCAAGCACAGAAGCTCTGTGGTGATGGTGACAGCCCACCGCCTTCATCTGGATTCAGATCTTAATTTCAGCTTAATGTTAGGAAACGCCTGGATTCTCGCACCTCACCTCATCAGGGAGTTGCTGCGGATGGGCTGGGAGGGATGGAGTTGTCACAGGTGGCCGTGCTGGGATGCCAAATCCCCATGGACTTGATGAGAAAGGGTGTGAGGAAGGATGGGACCCATTTCCAATGGAGGACACATCTGCAGGAGAGGTGAAAATGCAGTGAGCCAGTGGAGGAAGGAGCTGACAGGGCAGATATCCCAGACACCAGTAGGGCTCCAGTCAAATCTCACTGATGGGACAACTGGGAGAGGAAAGACACAGATGCTTCCCTTTTGCACCCACCTCCACGTAGTCGTTGCAGTGGCCAAAGGAAAGAGCAATAGTTTTTTCTTGGAAAACCACATGGTCTGTAACCTTCAGCAGCCATGTGCTCTTGGGGAGACATTCCTTCTCCCAGCGCATGGGACTCTGGTGTGGGCGCTGATCCCGCAGCCGCAGGGGGCTGACCCCGCTCAATCCTACCTGGATGAAAAGAGAGGGCTCGTTTTAGTGGCATGGCCAGGATGGGCCAGCCAGAGCCCTGCTCTGGGCCTGCAGGGACCCAAATCCTCTCCCTAGTCCCATCACTGCCATGGTGCTTGTGGACCTGGACAAATCACTTCATGTCTCTGTGCCTTTATTTTCCAGCTGTAAAATTGAGATAATTATATCAACCTTCTTCATAAAATGCCTTGCAAATGCTAGACAACAGCTAAGTACTATCATGACTATTGTATAAAATAGTCCATTATAGCCTCTGGATGCTGAAGAAGAAATGAATGATGGCTGGAGTCCACATAAACACTGTGTTAGATCAATGCAGGGACTATTACAATGTTGATCTGGTCTCCTAGTGCGTGTTCCCACAAATCCACATGGGGATGAAAAATCCAAACATATCTCTTGGCTGACAACTGACTGAAGTTATGTTACAGGGAGGAAGAAAAATCTAACCCCATTGCACAAACCAAACTACACAGTTCCTGCTTTGATCACAGAAGGAAGAAAGTTTTTTTGGCCAAGTTTTCTGCATATGAAGAGAATTGTTTTCAGTTTGTTTTGGGGGTTATTTTTGCAGATGAGCCATCTGAGTTTGATATGAAGAAGGCACCCTACCAGTGCATTTAAATGTTTAACACTCTGTCAAAATGAGGCACTCATCAGCTTTAAAAATTAAAAACTGTCTGGGAACAAATGCACCGTCCCATTTGCTGACAACGGGAAAGAAAAATCCCAAACTAACCTCCATGCAAGCTCAAATGAACATCTCCTGTACTCCATCTAGCAAAGATGCAAACTGGAGAACAAATTCAAAATTCTTCTAGGAAAGGTTAAGAAGAAACCAGCTTAATTCTACGCTGTGCTAAAAGCCAGCCCAAAGCTACTTGCGTTGTGGTTGAGAAATCATTTGCTTCCTACTCTCCATCTACACCCCGGCCATCATCGGTCAATGCCAATTAAAGCCTTAAAGGATCTACCCACAAAAGCAAAATACACTTACCATAGTCAAACAGAAATGCATCGATTTCTTTTGTGTAATGCCACAATCCATGCATTTTTAACAAGGGTGCGCGACAGAGGTGCTTTACCTGCTGGTGAGTGGAGAGCAGTTGTGTGCTCCAGACTTGCCCCGGCCGGTGGGTACCAGCCTCTGCCACGAGTACCAGCATCTGCTGTTGGTACCACCATCTGCCACGGCCCCACACCACCTGGCTCCCGTCCCAGCAGGCACGGAGCTGCAGGGTGGTGGGTGCTACAGCGAGGAAGGAGAGGAATAGGTTTATAAGGACATTTCTTCTAAAAAGAGACCAGTGGAGAAGCTGGCTCCACAGCCTCCGCAATCGCAGGGCACTGCATTCACTGCATGGTGCCGCTGGCTTGGGCATCTGGATGAGCCTTTAGGAGACGGACTCCCTGGGGTCACCATCTGTACGGTAAATCTGTGGTAGCCTCACCAAGCACAGCAAGGACGGCACGGTAGCTGTCTTCAAGGACAAGCTCAACAGGGTCCACGTGACATTTCACTTCAGGGAACACACAGAGCTTGCCAGAGGCTGGCTCCTTTGTACCAAGGTGGCTATCACAGTCCTTCACAGGGCATTTCAGCTGCTACATACAACTTTGCAGAGCCGTGGAGCACAGCACCTAACTAATCTCCTAATTAGAAACAGAAGGCTTCATTTTAACATGTTACCTTAGTTGTACGCTATGTCTTAAACCTCATGACACATTTCTTGAGGAGACCTACGTCTTCCTGGCACATTCTCATTCTGTGAAAGAAAAATACCCCAACAACATACCAGCAGAGAGAAAGACTATGTATCTCAGTGAGACTTTTGACTGCAATAACCCGTCATCTTATACAAAACAGTGTATAGCCCAATCATCCCCCAGAACAGGATAATGGGGGGTAAAATTCCAGGATTCACATTTTCAATCACGTGGCCCAAAATCAGAGGCCCAGCTTGAGATTTTGTTAAGATTTCTTTTTCCCCTCAGGCATCACATACTCTCCTTGGTCTCAGGCACCGCTTTAAAAAGCCAGGGAGGAAAAAACCCATCTGCAGTATTGGGCAGTTAAAATCTGCCAAAAGTATGACAATATTGGGATGCTTCGTCTGCATATATCTGAACATCTCTGCCCAGTGAAGGCACCGAGTTCCCGCTCAGGATGTGTAGAACTCATTTATACAGTGAAATACTTCTTCTGCCAAAGTCCAAGTTTCTTATTTGAAAAAGAGATGACATTTATTCAGCCAGTAAAATAATCCGGCAGCACATATTGTGCCCCTCTCACAGCTTCTGGAAGAAAACCCAATATACACATTCTTACCGATATAAAAGCTTTTCTGCAGTCGCTGGCAAAAGTATTTGGAAAGGGTTTCAAAATACCCGTATCAGCAAGATGCATGTGTCTGATTTCTGTTTGCATGGTTCAGACTGTAGAAAGCAGCCGTCATGTAAAGGAATGGTAAAAAGGCCTTTAGTTACATGTTAGAAAACAAAGTGATTGCAACAAGATTTTAAAGTGGCTTTGCTAATGGGAACCAGGGGCTAATGTCAGCCCTTTCAGTTGTTTGACAGTACCTAAACCTAAAGAAGTTAGATCCAAAGACATATAAAATAGCCCATGCTTCACGCATCCACCCACAGGCACAGAAAATCTTCCATTCCCTTGGGACATTCCCTGCCCCAGCCTGGTAATCCCCAGCCACGCTGGGGCACTGACCATGCCGCAAATGGGATCAGGGAGCTGAGCTGCTGGGAAAAATAACGTGGAGAAAACAAAAGGGGAAGAGGGAAGGTATGACTTCCACTCTGTGACACAGCTCAGTGCTGGGACAGCCCTGTACATGGACACGGCCAGCCTTGGAGAAGGGTGGAGAAGCAGTGAAGGCACAAACCTGTGTGGCCAGAAACTACTTTCAAAGCCATAGCCGCAGTGCAGCCACTTCTTGCAAAGCCATAGCCGGAGCGCAATTACTTCTTGCAAAGCCATCGTCTCAGTACAGCCACTTTCTGTCTCTCCTGTGATTTTCCAGGGTCAGGCTAGAATCACAGAATGGTAGGGGTTGGAAGGGACCCCTGGAGATCATCTAGTCCAACCCCCTGCCAGAGCAGGGTCACCTAGAGCAGGTTGCACAGAAACGCGTCCAGGTGGGTTTTGAATGTCTCCAGAGTCGGAGACTCCACCACCTCTCTGGGCAGCCTGTTCCAGTGCTCTGCCACTCTCAAAGGAAAGAAGTTCCTCCTCATGTTGAGATGGAACTTCCTATGTTCAAGTTTGTGTCCATTACCTCTTGCCCTGTCACTGGGCACCACTGAAAAGAGCCTGGCCCCATCCTCCTGACACCCACCCTTTAAGTATTTATAAGCATTGATAAGATCCCCCCTCAGCCGTCTTTTTTCCAGACTGAAGAGACACAAATCCCTCAGCCTTTCTTCATAAGACAGACATTCCTGTTCCCTAATCATCTTGGTAGCCCTTTGCTGCACCCTCTGCAGCAGTTCCCTGTCCTTCTTGAACCAGACCAGAACTGGACACAGTACTCCAGGTGCAGCCTCACCAGGGCAGAGTAGAGGGGGAGGATGACCTCCCTCGACCTGCTGGCCACACTCTTCTTGATGCACCCCATGATGCCATTGAGCATGGTTAGAGACTGGAAAAGAGACATGGACAACATAAGACATGCACCGAGCTTCGTGGCCATCCTGTTCAGATCCTACTGCTACATACATGCAAGGGACCACGTTGCTGATGCAAAAATTCTCTCTCCGTAATCACTTAATCCCAGCTGTTCCCACAGCAGCAAGTTTTTCATGAAGAGGTACCCTTGCCATACTGGCTTGAAGCATGAGAGCGTTTAATTGAATATCTGATTTCTGGCAGTGGCTGCTCTTGGCTTCTTCCAAAGAAATGTTAAATATGTTCCGTAACACATGCTACTGGGCAGCAATATGTTATGGGGAAAGATTTTATTTCAAAGATGACTAGGGCTCAACATGTCTGTGAATAGATAGGATAAACAGTGTAATTGCGCATCTGTTTTTTCTATGCAAGCGTCTCGACCTGACATTTCCAAAATTTAAACACTCTAAGCACTGACCTGGGGGCAGCTAGGAAGAGATAGATTTTTTACAATTTTATCAGCATCAAAAAATCTTTTGGCTGGCACCCCTAAAATTGAATGCACAAGGAAACCTAGAGGCAAATCATTTAACAAATTTGGAAAGTGGCTAAGTAACCTCCCCTCACCCTGGTAGCAGAATTATTTATATTTTTGTGAGGTGAACTGGAATATTTTTGTCACATCCTTCATTGAAGCTTTGCCCCTCCTTGATTTTGTATAAAGGCAGAGAGTACTCAGTAAGTCTTTCCTCGTTGCCCACTGTTTGATATCTTCCTGCCCTAATTATAGATTTCACAGACTCTGATTTCCACCTTCTACCAAATTCTACAACATATTTTGGCTGATACACAAATAAATATATATATATTCCATTTTTGCATTATCCTTTTCACGAAGAAACCAAGATAAATGCCATAGTCAAAGGAGTGCTGATTTTCCAAGTAGTATTAGGTTTCTCCTCCCATACTGTGACCAAGGGAGTTGTTTGCTTTTTGCTTTAACACAACTGCACGCTGTGTTTCCACCACTGACATACCTGCGCTCTTCCCGGGAGGCTGCCACTAATTCCATCACAGCCAGATGAGAGAGCAGCGAATATCGTTCCTGACAGGGTTATTACTTTGTACTTGGGATGCTGAAACACTTAGAAAAATTATTCCAATCTCAGTGTTTATTCATATTGTACGATATTACCGTTCACCTTTACTTACTTTGCTTCCACAAGCGACGCCACGCTCTGCCATTAATCCTGTGTGACAGGGCTGCTCTGCTGCCCCTGTTGATAGCATCTGTATGAAAGGAGGAACAGATGATCAAACCACACATAAACCAACTCCAGGGCTGAAATTAAGAACAGCCCATCCAATGAAACGATAAAGGTTTGGAAAGAGTTGACATTTGAATAATGTACTGCTGATAAGATAAAAATCCTACAAAAGCCTCTCAGTTCAAGAGTATATGGAGGAATGCTGAAAGTCGTAATACACGGCTCTTTTAGAGCATCCATAAAGGACCCAGCTGCTGAGAGCCAAGGTACAAATGATGAACTTTTTCTCCCTTTTCAGTTTATCAACTTTTGCCTCCAACTCACCCAGATGCTGCAGGCAACCAGAACAGAGCGAGGAATAGATTTTCAGTTTGATGCCAGTTCTAAAGAAAAGGAAAAAAAAAAAAATCTGTGGGTAAAGCAAACATTTTGTTCAGTCTGAACATTTTGGCTTATGAGCCTTTAAAACTTCCAAACTGAACGTGAAGAATCTTGAAATAAAGTTGTAGCAAATGAGATGATGTTGAAAGGAACAGTTCAGCTGCTTTGAAGTTTGGGCGCTTGTTTCTCCCCCCTTTTGTGCATATGAACAATTTGACTAAACTGACATTTCAGTCTCCAAAGTGACATTTTCTTTCAAAGAAAACTTTTGGCCAACAAATTGTCATCTCTCTGTGTAGCAAGCAGATACAAAGAGAAAGCTCTCCAATTTGTATCCCTTTGAGTGGCTCCAATACATCCTCAGAAGTAAAAATGAGATGTGAAACCCAAAACCTGTCACTTCAGTCAAAGTGAGGTACCTATAGACAAAGTAAAGTAATGGAGACAGCTTTGGGCTTACAGTAACTTCCGACTTCTGGTATCCACTTGCTAAGCTGAGGTGGAAAAACCACCACACTCCAGAAGGTAAATTCAATATAAAGCTCTCTAAAGATTAATTCATATAGGTCCTCCCTCCTGGGGAAGAAGCTCCCTGTTGTGAAGTCCTCAACGAAAAGGACTTGCATGGAGCTGGGCAGAACAACTCCTGTTGTGAGCACCATCCCCACCTCGTCCCATCCTTCTCCTTGCATGGCATCCTGCACCCCAGGAGAGCTGGAGGTGCGGGGACAGGCTAGTGCAACCGTCCCCCTCGCTGAGGAATGAGAAAAATCAGGAAAATCCCCAACAGTGAGGGCCCCCTGAGACCCACATAACTGTAGGGACCATGCCCCTGCTGGCCAGATGTGGGCAGAGGTGAGACGCAGCCCCGTGTGGGCACACTGCTGCTCGGTGCACCCCGAGTAGCTCTTCCACCACTGCTGCGCTTCACCGGTGACATCCACTGCAGCACCCGTCTCAAATGGAACAGGCCTGAAAGCAGGCAAATGGCTCTATTTAAAACTAAAGAGGAAAGTACAAAGCTTTGAAGTCAGAAGACCTATAATGAATTCAGCAAAACTTTGTATTTCAAAGCCGGTTCAGTTTGCAGAAGCCATCTGCCCAGAGAAAAGCTTGAACATGCACCTCTGACAGGAGTCAAAAGAGTTGAGGGAAACAGATCTCATTGAGGATGTTTCACATCATCCGTTCCCACAATATCTGAAATGTCACTTTGTAGTGGAGCAGCTTCCATCCTTATATCAATTACAACATTTACATCCAGCTCCCCCGGGGTTGCTGGCATTTGAAGTGACTGTCCAGTCCAGTAGCTCCCAGCAATTTCTAATGAGATATGCCAATAAGACATCACTGCTTGTCCCTCCTAACGATAACTATGAGCTCTCTGGAGCTTTCCCTTAAGCCACTGTCTTACTTATCCCTTTATTGAGGATTATTGATCCTCCTCTCTCCCCTTGCCAGCTCGCAGCTTTTAAGGCACAAAACCAGAGATGGCTCCATCCAGGAGGACAAGGGGCAGTGCGATGTACAGCCCTTTCACAGGAAAGGAGCAAACCCCTTCAGACAGGTTATCATCGTGAGCAGCAAATGCAAACCCACCCCTCGGGCAGAACCAGCCACGGAGGCAGCTTCTCCCAAGCACCATCTCCCCAGAGCACCCATCAGCCGTACCGGTTTGCAGCACACAACTAGGGCTTACATTTCTGCAGCAAGGCAAAAAAAAAGACATCGTGTAAAGCTTGGAACAAGTCTGTTTAAGAATTCTCTCTGATATCACTAGTCTTTCATACAGCCCGTAAGAGCCATTAAAATTCTCTCTGATAACTGGCTTCCCGAGAGCATGAGAGCCAGGCGAGACCACGCCAGCCACAGACTCTACCAATATTTCTCCTGGCTTAAAACAGGCCCTAAAATAAGCCTGGAAGTAATCTGTGAAACCAACCTATGTTGTAGACTTTGAAGATTCGTCTCTGCATCACAAGGAAGCGGAGAAAAGCAGAGGCCACTCCCATGGGAAAAGGGTGAAAACCATCACTGGAAGCTCACATCAGCCAGCAGCCAGGGCGGCTGTAAGGAGGTTGGCCATGGCCACTGGACCCCGCAGAGCCTGGAGCTGTGTGAATGCTGACTGTCCATGGGCAGCATTTCCCCAGGTCTCTCCCCAGCTGCATTTACAGACCTGGTGGGATCATCGCTGTCTTTGATAGTGGACAGTGACCCTAATGGAGGCAAAAGTTATCGAGGAGAAGAGGGAGGGTATAAGCAGGCAGAGAGACACAGGTAACATGACTGTGTAAGCCTTGTTTTATTAGAAATCAGCTTTAAACCAGTTTCCTCTTGTTCCTGAAATCCTGGCTTTCTTGTAACGTTCACTGGATACAGCCCACTGCAAACAGGTACTGTTATCACTGCTGTAGCGTTTCACCTCATCACAATCTTTAATGTATTTTGCTTTAAGTCATTCCTGCCAAACAGTTGTTTCTTCATCCGTGCTTGTTTGGTTAAGGAGTACCAGCCTTTGCTCACCTGCACTCATGTTTATGCCTGTGGCGTCAGATGGGAAACCAGCCCCAGCGCCCTATTGCAGCAGGAGGAGCCTTTCTAGGAAAGGTTCTGTAGCACACGGAGGAAGGCAAGTGCAATATTTTCCCTTGATGGCCTTGAAACAGAAGCTTTTAGCTTCCGCAGTTTTGTCAGCCCAAGAGATTGATTATTTTTCTGTGCCTGCAGCTGTGAATGAGTGTGGGGATAGAGATTCTCCTCGCTGTGACAGCAGTTCAGAGGGGTGCTTCAGAGCCCCTGGGCCACACAGACACTTGCAGAGATCCAAGGCACGTTTATAACCCTGCAATTGAAATTAGGTTGCAGGCACTGGCACACAGTCCCACCTCTGATCTGACTGTGACTCCAGGAGAGGAAGAAACTCCGTGCTTTCATGCAACTGCTCTGATTTCAGCCGGGCTCTGTCTGCACAAAGCTCTTCTTGGGTAAGGTTTGCTAGTGCTTGCATCTTCCAAGTCAACTTTCTGGTAGTTTTAGAATAGGTGATGTAAAGGAAAGAGCAGACTCGCTCTGCGACAACTCTAATAATTAAAAATAATTTTTTTAAAAAAAATTTATATTCACAGAAAGAAATTCAAACTGGATCCTTCCATTAATACTGCCTGAATTAGCATAGCATCCTAACAGAATTCCAGACCCCACCTGAGCCACGTGGCGCCTTCTCCAGCTGGTGTCTGCCAGAACAAATCCACACAGGTACAATCCCCTCTAAAACGCTGAGGCTCAGCTGCTTCTCACAGCCGCGCACTCTCCACGTCCATCCTGCTGGAGCACCTCCCAGGAGCTGGTAGAAAACTTGCTCTATTGCTACTGATGCCTAGTGCTAATTGCAAACAGAGAAGGCTGCTTAACATGGTGTAATCCTGTCCCTTTAGCTTCTACTTTTTTGGACAATGGAATTTCTTTCTTCTTGTCTTTAGTTTTCTAAGGGCTAATTTATTATCTGGACACCTTCTCCCAGCAGGTTACCTCCTTGTCACTTTCAGCCCAGCTGCCATCTTCAGAGGCACCGGGCAGCCTGATGGGCTGAGGGATGCGCATGCCTATTCATCGGCATCGCTTTTCGTGAAGGGTAAGAGAAGGATATTGCCAATACCAGTGTTTGGGGTTTTTTTTCCCCTACCTTTTCTTTTTAAAATGGCAATATCACACATATTATGGGGCTATTCCAAACTGAGCATTTTTTGCTTTTTCCTTCTCAGATACAAGCTGAGTTGGCTGGCGGACCAAGTTGCTGCATAAGTTGTCATTACTAGTGGTTAGTGCATTGCTGGGGTTTAATGCATAAAGTTAGGCAGAAATTATCCAGAAATAGATGCTTTTTGGCTCCCAAACGCTATATGGCAGGAAGGAAGAAGGAACAGGAGCATCAAAAGTTGAAACAATTTCCAAAGGTGGACAACAGCGGCAACCCCTGGTTCAATATTCTTGACTGCAGGGGCAGAGCACACCCTCTTCCCAGGGCAAAGCTGCCTCACTATGGAGCCAAAAGCGTTGGATTTGGAATCCAGGGCACTTGCTCCCAAGACTTTTTAAGCACATACACCAAGAAGTCAAGCAAGTAAAACAACAGCCGCCAGATTATTTGCATTCCAGCGATATAAAACTGAAGTGCTAATACCCATCAGCTGTACCCACGTGTCAGCTTTTTGAAACTAAGATCATTTCTTTGTTGTACCAAGAGGAGGAGGAGAAGGTCAGCAGAGACACACTTAGTCCAGGCTCTGCACTGATAAGAGGGCTAGGGCAGGCTCTTCCCTCTTCCCTGCTTCAGGAAAGCAGGAGCCAGACTCTGCTTCAGCACAACCTGGCATTAAAACAGCATTCTTCGAAAACTGCCTGCAATAAAATAGCATCTTCTTACTGAGAAGATGTGCTCCCAGCAAGGATCAGGGTCATAGCTGCTGATTTTAATGACAGAAAATGAGCTTGTGACATATTACTTGTGCTATCATTGCAGAGTTAACTTGGCCAAGAGATAATTAATGGAAGATGTGTGGTTGTGTCCCCTGTGCTGCTCTGAAAGTCTCGGGCTGTAATTGGTACCATTGGCTCTTGTAAAATAAAGCGTACTCCTGATCCAGCTCAGAAATCAAAACACGGCACTCCGAAAGAAACATTTTGCTTTCGGAAGTGGCCTTCTGATAAAGTGATTTTAAACCTCAGAGTCTTCTGGGCAAGTTTCTGGCTTCCAGTGCTGTTACTCTCCTCAATGTTGTGCTATATACTCTCCGATTTCCCTGCCACAGCTCCGTGCTTTATGTAGCTGGTGACTCTCAATGACGCATTTTGATGCATTCAGCACAACCACACACTAGCATAAACCAGAGATCACCATATTTCTGGCTGTGGAGCTAGTGTAAACATGGACCTGTGCCCAGACAGTGTTGGCGGTGGCTGGAAAACCAAGACTGAGAGTCTAACAAGAGAACTGGGAAAAAATCTGCTCCACTGCAGACATGGCGCTGGAGCAAATCTGTCATCGTTCAGTGTACTGAGGGCTTCAGGCAGCCCAGTTTTCGTGTTGGGAGCAGGCACCACTCTTCCCATTTCCCCAGCTCCTTCCCATTCTTCACAGTCACTCAGGAGCCATTTCCCCATAATCCTACTTACACACACATATCAGGCAGAGCTGATAAGGAAGGAGAGGAGGGTCTGATAGCCAAGTTGCTCTGCCACAGGCTCCCTGTGTGGCCTCATCACGCCGTGGCCCAGTTTCTCCCCATAAAATGACTAACAGCACTTCCTTACCTCCTGGGGGCGGTTGGGAGGATGAAAACGGCGACAGCCACAAAGTGCAAAGTTATTACAACCATCCGTCCAGAGAGACTGTCAGCTTTAGCACGTAGGCTGCTATAAGACGTGGTGCTGAGAGCATTCCCAGCGGCTGCCCTGTCGGATGGAGCATGTGGTGCACTCCTCTGGCATAGGTGCCTCTGGGCTCAGAGGGTTGAACAAACTATTTTCTGCCTCGGAGAGAGAAAGTAAACCTCTTCCACCAGGTTCTTCCTTCTCTTCCAGGAGAAGACGTCAAAGGAAACCTCTGCCACCCTGGGCACACTGGGAGAAACAGAGCAGGGGCTCCCGCCCTGCTCTGCAGCAGCCCCCTGATAGGAAAGAGCTGAGAAGCCGTACTGGGATCCATACTGGGAGCCCCCGCTCCTCCCTCCTCCACAAAAGCAACAACTAGGTGTGGAAAGATGCTGTCAAACCCTACACCACATCAGTTCTTGCCACAAGTGCTCCCTTGCCTCCAACCACCCTGAAAGGAAGCACAGCGTAAACAGTCTAGTTAGATCTATTCCAGACGCCTGCTGTGGTGCATCATGAGATTAACATATTAACTCTGAAAAGCTCACTAATTTTAAGGAAAACTCTGTACTTAAACTGAAAGAAGTTTTGCAGAGATCAGCAGTTCATCTAATGCCAGGGAACCAGGGAAACCTGTTAACAGCAGACCCTGTGGATAATTGAGAAAAATATTCAACGCTGCTTTTAAAGGACCCTGGATTACAATATTGCATGGGTTGGTAATACTTTGCTCCTAATCTTTTCAAATATACATTTGCAATGGTTTGTTTATCACTAGCTTTTGCCTTGCAATCAGACAAACACGGGCTTTGCTCCTACTGGAGCTCCAGCTAAGCAGGGTAAGCCAAGTCAGACATTGCAAGAAAGATTACGGACAACTACGTCTACCTGATGCAGGAGGTTTGTTTTATTGGTGGGGGTTTTTTTGGACATAAACTGGACATGGACTGTTTTACACACAGTCAGGCACTGAAGTTTTACTTGCTAAAAAGCAGGAGAAGAAACCAACAGCTCAAAATTATACAAACTAAACTACAGCACCTGAGAGGGAGACCAAGGCAGCCCACGGGGCAGGGAGGAGGGGAGGCAGGGACATGAGTACACGAGGGAGCTCAGCACGGCGGGGTGGGAGGGATAAACCTGCTGAAAGAAACGGGACTGGCACTGTGCCCGACATACGCATCCTGGAGCCTGGCAGACCTTCCCTAAGAACCAGTTCCACGAGCAAAGCTCCATCAGTCAGACCGTCCTGCCACTGCGGCTGATTGAGAGCAGCCTGCCTAGGGCTGGCCACGTCCTCCAGGCAAAGGGAAGAGGAGTGCATTCCGCCTCTTACACCACAGCTTATTTGTTTATGTGGCTTCAGCCATGCTATGTGCATATGCTTACCGAGCTCTACAGAAATCAGCAGGGACAATAAATAATGCTTTCACAGACAACTGCTCCCGTGCCTCCTTCACTTGACCAGATAAACAGAGAACATATATTTCTTTTTTACTATCAGGGAGCAGTCACAAACAAATGCCACAAAAATCTGGCCCTAAAACAGCACGCAGAGTAAAAATTAGCCCTGGAGCAACTGGTTGTGTGGGCATGTTTCCCACTTTTTCATCCAGACATACTAAGGAGGAAGAAAGCTGGTGAAAATGGAGAGCTAGGAACTCCCCTGGTGGAACAGAGACCTGGCTGCTGGAGCTCTGTGGTGGTTGCTGTGGTGGTCTGCCAGGGAACCACAGCAAGGACAGCGTGACGTGGCTTGCAGACATTAGAGTCCCAGCTTGCCCTAGAAACCATGTCCCCAACCCTGGTGTGCATCTGCCCTCTCCTCATTCCTGAGCAGGACGACATGAAGTGCCCACCTGGGACAACCACCTTGATTTAAAAAAAAAACAAAAGAACCAAACCAGCCAAGAATTCAGGAGCCCAGAGCTACTGCCTTTCCTCAAGCTGTATTTCTTTTGAAGCCAACAATTCTTATTTCTCCCCCTAATCTTGTCAGCAACGATCCAGGCGCAAGCTGTTTGGTTAAGGTGGCCTGTTGCCCCAGTTTTGTCCTGCCCCTATCTTTCACCTTTACTTCACATGAGGAAGATGCATATTATATTTCACATAAGCCCAGACGTATGTGAGTGATTATGTGTGACCAGCTACATATAATTATCTTAGATGTAGGCCTATAAATGATTCATTAAGATCCGTATCAGCTGGTTATTTAACATGTCCTGCTAATTAAAACTTTGTGATAAAGATAACTACAGCTTTCTGTAATTATGCCTCTGGACAGTGTGATGCAGTTCCAACTAGTACTTGCAATCCTGGGTGTAAGTTGACACTTAAAGTAGGGTAGAAAAATATAGGTTAACTGCTGCTCTTAATTGGTCTTCGTTACTAAGATTGTTGAAGAATTTAATTGTACAACACCCTGGGACTCTTCTGCATAGTGCACATTACAGGCACCGTTACATGATGATGCTGTACATTGTACTATCCTTTTGTATACCTGAGAAGCTTGTGAAAAACAAACAAACAAGACTATTTCACCTAGAAGGAATGTATCTGGCTTGGCTCATCTTGGGGGGGGAAGCGGGAGTTGACCAAAGACACGTTTGAGGCAATGTAGTGTGTTTTACCCTACAGGATCAAATTTGGCATTTCTTGCTCAAGCCAGAGATCCTCTAGGCTCACTCTAAGCTTCTCCTGAGTAAGGTCCACAGATCTGTGGTCACCTGGATCCAGCTTCCATCAGTGCCAGTAGGAAGAAACACAGTGACACAGAAAGCCCATTAGGTGCTTGTTTTGTTGGTTGAAAAGGGGGCTACACTAAGTTTACTTCAATGTAACTAAGTAGGTCTAACTCAGTTTGTCTGCAGTCTTGTTCTCTCAAAATACGTTTGGCGTTGAAGGAAATACGCCTATGTATGAAACAGGTAGGGTCTTTAAAACATTTTCTTGGGATAGCTATCAATGTAATAAAACATCAGTAACAAGTGATAAATGCTGAGTAAAAGAAGCTTTTCCTAAGCAGCTTATGCTAAGAAAATAAATCTTGCCTTACTACCAAAAGACTACACTAAGAGTCGTCCTTCTAATCTCATTGGCAGCCTGATATCACCTGATATACGCTAGGATAAACATAAGATCAATCACCTCAGTGGCTCTTCCACTGCAAGTTCTGCTTGGTTCATCACAATGGGAGATGACTGCCCTTGTGTCGACACTTGGTGTCTCCTGGGAGGATGCTCCTGTTGTCATTGGAGCAGGGCATGTTTCACCCAGGGGCATGACTCAGGTATAACTTGTTGGCTCTTGTTAGCCACGGAGCACTGCCTAAACCCTAAAGTCTGCATCCCATGGGAGCAACACACTAACTTAATCTGTGGTTATTTTCTACAAACACTAATTTGTGAAGACAAAATGAAAACTATAGAAGATAGACCTATCAAATGCATTTGAGTCCCCAAAGGTGACCTGGTATAGTTCATACCACCGTGGCCAGCACCAGTACCTCACCAGGGTAGGAGAAGCAAGAAGTAAACTCTGTGCCGACCCTAAATGCTTTCTTCTCCCCACTGTCTCTTTCCAGCTTCTCATATCCAGCGTCATTCATGTGGTGTCGCATCCTAGAAAGCTACTGCAGAACAGAGCTAGAACAGAATAGGTAAAGAAAATCATTAAATACAACTTTGCTTCAGTTAACAAGGTTTTTACTGACTGACTGACCTCGTGTCTCTAATAGCATAAAAGGTGTATCTAAAAACCTTGGCCATACCAAACAGGCTGTCCGCCATACAAGAAAGTTAATGAAGCCCAGTTTCCTACAAACCTGTGTCTCAGACCTCATTATGGTGGCTCCTCTATTTACTTTTCAGTTATTCTCACGATACAGTGGACGCGATTAGTCCTTAGTCACTCTTGTCTCAACTGTTCTTTGGCATGTGTTGATGTCTGAGTTTCAAGTTAATCTCTTCAGTGCCCTGTGATACCAGCCATTGCTGATCACGTTGCTGATAGCAGCCTCTGGTGATTACTCAGGGGAGCACTCATGGTGTAGCTTTCTCCTCTATGGCAGCATTTCATGGGGTTTCTCTATCCAGTGATCTACTTTAATTAAACTGATAGGAAATTAACTACGTTTGAGACTCCTACTGGTAGTTTATCAGAAGTGATTCAGACTGGTCAGTCTCAAATAAGGAGGTACAGACCAAGTGAGTGTTTAAGTTTCAAACCTCCCATGAGACAAAGAAGTTCACAAAACAGGATTGCCTTGCATCTGCCAGCTCTAGCTTGTTACGATGCCAGCAGACAGTTATCAGTTTGTAGAGAAGAGATCTGGTCTTAGAAAAGAGGGAGACGAAGCTGAAGCTCTTCAGGAGTTCCTCAGCAAGCACCGCCCTTGCTCCTGTCTTTGAGGGATGCTGCTGTCTTTGAAAGATGTCTCAGACATCTTTGTTCTTCTTTAGAAGCATCTTGCAGAGTGTCCCCACTGAACACTTTTCCCAGCAAGGGAAATGGGGCAGCATACAATCCTCAAAGGGCTCATCTGTCCATAGTTCACCTCCATTTTCCCAAATATTGGTATGGCCACCTGCTGGGACAGGCAAGAGGCGGCACCATTTCTATGGGGTGATAAAATCCAGGCAAGCTCACCCTGACCTGAAACTATAAGGAAAGATAGCTTATCCTTGTCAAGGTTCACACTTGAGCAACATCGTAGGTCAGTAGCTGCCAGTGAGTGAACGGCAGTGTAGACAAGGCTGGGGGTTAACCGCAGACACAGATGCATGGCTGTGGCAGCATAGAGATGGAGCACAGACAGGGTGTGATGGCATCTGGACCCAGCAAGTTTTCTTTCAGCATGAAACGGGAACAGCAGCAGGAACGCCCAGAGCCTGAAAGGACAGGGAGGAGGAGAGTCTGTCCCGCATTAGGACGGGAGCCATGTGCAGCACAGAGAGGGGAGAGGGAAGGCTCTAACGCCATTTAATGTGCTCCTGGCTCAGCAAGTGACTCCATGGCTGCAAACAGCATTGGTGCAACTCAAGACTTGCTGCGTTTTCTGTTTTGCATGTCCTTTGGGTGCAGCAGCTCCACTGGAAAGGGCACAAATTCCCATTGCAAAACCTACTTCACTGAATAGGAGAGGCACTCGAGCAGAGGAAATGCTATTTCCCTCTTGCGCTGCAGTATTTCCCTCTGCCTCTGGGTGACATCATCCTGGCATTCTCCTCCAAAAGCAGGTGGTTCCAGGCACTGACTGACAGTAGCAAATGAATTATCATCTCCTCTGAAAAGATATGGAAACAGAATGGGATTAGGTGCCTTACCCAAGGGCCATGAGGAGAAATGGCATCAAATCCAGAATTAGAGCAAAGGTGCTCCAACAATAGGCTACAAGCTATAGGTTTGCACACTGCCTAGCACAACGTGGCCGTAATCCTGCTGAGGCCTCCGGGCAGCACTGCAATATGTATCATCATAATAATGAGTTTCTAATCCCAATCAAATGCCCAACCCAGTAGGCACCGCCTGACTCACAGAAAGGATTAGCTGACAGATTGTAAACAATAGTTGTGGGAGTTACTGGGTCCATTATGCAATCCTTTTATGCTGAATATACGGGAATAGCTGAGAAAATTAGGAGCTTTTGCTGAGAACATAAGTAACTGAGATTTTCAACTATAAGTAATGGGTATTCTCATTCTTCAACCCTAGGGATAACCCATCGAATATCATTGCACACCATTCCTAACTCTTGAATCAACCAGATTAACAAGGACAGGGACTCATGTTTGTATTGCGAGACAATAAAGACAAGCTACTTACAAGATGATCCTCTGAAGTATCCAGACTGTGCCTGCTTCTTCCCATGAATAGGTCCTACTATCTTTTGTCACAAAAGTGCCTCTGTCACAAGCCAGAACACGTGGGAGAAGCAGGAGGTGCATGGGAAAAATCAACAGAAATTAGAGAAATTACCGTTTCTTTGTGAGAATGAAAAAACTGGAGATCCAATAGATTTTTTGCTGTTAAAATCCATGCTACTAGGCTAGAATTTAGTTCCAGGAAGAGCTGAGAGCTGGGATCTAGGAGACAGACAGAATTGCTTGAGTTACCGTAACTCAAGAGAAACTCATCTGAGGACAGACAGCCTGGCTTAGCCACCAACACTCAGTCTAATCACTGCAATTTCACTGAGCTTGAGCTTCATTGTTCACCTCATGAGGGAGCTGCTTAAACCATCCCCCAAATCAACTTAGAGGGGGAATGTATTAAATAGAAGTCAGCTAGGGACAGTCTTCAGGTTATACTTTAAGCTAACGATGAAGGAAAAAAAACCAACAGTTTTTTTTTATTAATTTTCCTCAGTATTCAGACATTATAATTTATGATGTTTTCACACAACTTTTTTTTAATTTCACCACCCTTTCCATAAGAAAAACAAGGTATAGAATAGTAAATCAGACCTAACATTTGCCAATCCAGATTCTTTGGTAGAGGAGACAAAACAAGCTTGCAGAATGAAGGTTTGTTGCTAACCTTGTCAGCAAGCATAACGAAAATCAAGGGGAATTATATGTGCTAATTTTGTTATCTTTCTGAAGCTTGTGATCTCAAAAATCCTCTGGGATTTTTTGAGATGCTCCCTCTCTATCAGTTCCAAATAGGAAAGCGTGCTTCATGCGCATTCCTCAGATGAACAGCAATTAACAGCAAAACAACAATTATGATAAATGATGAACAATAACAAAAGAACAATGGAAGGAGCAGGCCTCTCCACCTGTCTTTTATGCACCATTGCAGCCGACTCCTCTGTTTTTGGCTGGGCAGATACATATTCCAGCACAGCTGAAGTCAAAGGACTTTTGCCATTGAGTTTAGCATCAGCATCAGGACAGGGGCAAAGCAGAACTAAATGAAAGGGATTTCAGTATGATCGGCTGAGGCCTGTCAAAGAGCCCTTTAAGCTTTGCGCGCCGGATGGTGGTGGAGCTGACGGCAGCAATGAGGACTTTGTTGGTCGCAGAGTTGGGGTCATGCCTGCCAGACGCGCATGGGGGCTTATTGCTTCACACGAGCATCTTTGGCAGCCTCTGATCCATGGGGTGGCCCATGAACAACGAAGAAGATATTGAACCAGATGTGCACTGCCAAGGTGATAGAGGGAAGGGAGGACAGTAGTGTCCTATCTGGGAAAACTCCCCTGGCACCTCTCAGTATGGACCAGTTTAACTATAACTAATGGAATTAAGTATTAAACTGCCAAAGCTACTTGCAGTTACAACGTGCTGAACTGAAATCCCTTTTGGAGGAAAATGATTCAATTTACCCCTCTCTTCAAGTTCCAATTTTCAGCTTGCTCGCATGCCTACAAGGCAACCTTCAGGTAGCTTCAGGTCTACCTTCAGGTCTAGTCTTGGTGGGGTTCTAATCACGGGGGTTGAACATAAGAGAGGGGTATGCCAAGTTAGGGACTATGATTTAAAATAAGCTTACCTTTTGCAGAATGGAGAAGACAGCTAGAGAAACATCAGATCAAGTAGTTGTTGTTGGATATAATTGTTGGCTCTACTTGACCCGAGTCAAAGCCTGCACTCTGAGTCCAGTGCAAAGTCTTCCACTGACTTCAATTAAGGCTGAAGCATGTTCAGGTTAGCAAGGACAACAAAAGAAAGCATTGGGGCTGTTCATAAAGACCTGGAAGTAACATGCCTGAAGTAACAAGAGTAATTGACTGTGCTCTAAGTATCTATCAGACCTACAGGCCATTTTCATAAACCTAACAGCAAGGGAATGATAAAGGAATTTTGTCATTAACTGTGAGGTTTAGCAATTACTTTCTTCATTTCATACTAGGCCTGATAATGGAACATGAAAGCAGAGAAGTTTCTCCTTAAATGTAGTGCTGCCCTGATACAATATGTGCTGTACACCATACTTCTGCACACTGGAGCATCTTGCAGTCCATTTGTTTTCTAGAGAATGGAGTGGAAGGCTGCAGCTGACTGAGCAGTTAATTATTCCCTTTACCCTCGTCCTTTCCCTGCATCTTATTTCCAGGTGGGATTATTTTTGCGATTACTAGGGTATATTTATAATGGAGAAAAATCAGATGCATCCATACCTGTTTGGTAAAGCAGAGGAAATGTTAAGCAACAAAACGGCCCAGTGATGGCGAAAGCCGAATGTTCAGCTCTGATCACAAGGCTGCAGAAAGTCAAAGAATGTGTAATAAGACTCCAAAAAATGGTCCTTGAGCAATGCACGAGAACAAGACAAACCCCAAGGCTTTGCCAACTCACCACATGAGGAAATTCCTTCCTATCCCAAACATAGCCAGAGATTCAGCAGCATGTCTGGGAGCAAATATCATTAGGGCTGATCTAGCTTGTTTTTATCCAGGCGTGACACTGGCACTCAAAAGACAATGTTGGGTTTTGATCTTGCCTTTGAATATTACACAAGGAATCCCCCACGGCAAAAAATTCCAAATAGTGATTAACCTTTTAGGGCAAAAGCCAGACTTTTCAAGTGTTTGATCTAAATTCAGTTATTTTTTAATTTCCAGGAGTAGCTTTTTTTCTTCCTGTTGGTGCTTAGTTCACATAGATTCCTGGGCAGGTCCCGAAGATCTCCTGAAGACACATCAAATCCTACATAAAGACCTGAGGTCCATTAGGGGTTAATGCATTTAAGCTGTGAAAACATGTTTCTGTAAGTGGCAGCACAGCTATGTAGAAATCTTGAATACGAAGTAATTTAACATACAAGGAACGTCTTGCAGTTCTTGATGGAGTCAGGTTGCTCCTTTAATTTCCATCCTTGAGGTGGTAGTGGCTGCTCACTGGGAGGGAGGGCAGCACGGGGCTGTTACGAGATGCAACTCCTGGGAAGCCGCCGAGCATGTGGGATTTCAAGGGGTGCAACTGGAGTTGAGGACATTCAACACTACAAAGGATCTGGCCTTTCAAATGCTTCTCACTGCTGCAGGCCAAAATAATTAAAAAATCAGGGGATATCTTGTTTATGCACTGATGTCTCTCATGTCCAGACACTCTATGATAAATCCTTGCAATGGTCATATAAACTGCTCCTAATCTGATTTGGCAAGCTGGCCCAGCGATTCCTGCTTCTGATTAAAAGTGTTTCCTTCTCCACTTGCTCAGTGAAGGCTTAACTCCAGTTAAGCCATCACACTGAAGTGGTGAACAGCAGACCCAACAGATCATTTATAGATACCAAACCGGGCTGTTTGGTGGTACATGGCACAAACCAACTTCACTGGCAACAGCCGTCTGCTCTGGATCCACCTTTGAAGACAGGGACTTTCTGGAAGCTCCAGGTGTCCCGAGAGAGTGGGAAAAGCAAGTCAGGTCAGAAATTCAGCCTCCATAATCATGAGGTGAAAAACTGGGCTTAGTTCTACTAAATTAAGCAACAAAGTGGAAACCTCAGAGAAAAACGAGCAGCATTTTTCAGTCTCCTTGCAGATCATTACGCAGCCTGGCAGCACTGTTCTGTGTAACATAGCTTTTCCCAAACCAAAGCTGTGCCAAGGTATTGTTGAAGGGAGACAGTCCAAAACAGCATTTGGGGGTAAAAACATACAGACATTGCAATAATCCAAAATCTAAGCATTAGACGTTCAGAATGAAAGATGCGCTGAGAAACAATGCAAGCCCCGCTGAGCGTGGAAATGAATCGTTACTGCAATCAAACTATCTTGCCTCCGCTTCAGAGTGATTCAATATCATGACCATGAAACTAAACTAAAATTACAGGCATATAAGTGTGATCAGAGTGTTATAGTCTGACTATCTTACAAAAATTTAAGGTTTAAAATGTAAAAATGATAAAGGTAGAGTCCAAACATTAGGTGGTAGGACAAAATAATATTACCCTACAATATATTTGTAACATGCTTCGACAAGCCTCTATCCCCTTCCCTTGTTCTATTGCCTGAGCTAGTGTATAAATATTTTTCTAACTAAAGAATAAGATACCCTGGTGCAAGGTGGGGAGAGATTGGATTTTGATTAACTACTTAAGAGACCAAAAAAGGGATGGGTGAAAGAGCAAGTCTGCTTCCCCATATCTTTTATTCTATTCTTGACCACAAAGTAAAGATCAGAAACTTTGCATAAGTATCCGATCCCTCACCACACGAGCAACGTGATAGACGGACACAGAGAGCAAGACCCAGCTTCTGCATCTTGCTTCAGGAGTAACTCCATGGAGTTGTCTGGAAGCTGGTCCATGGTAAACCACATCCCCCAGTGATGGCATTAACGCCGTGGCCAGCAGCAGTGTGGGGAGAGGATGGAGAGGAAAACGTCAGTACCTGAATTGCAAGAGCATATGTAATGCTGTTTCTTCTCAAGTCCTCAGAGCATCCTGCAGCAGTTTCTCCTTAAAACCAGACATGCTGAAAGAGCCACAGCTCCCTTGCTCTTTTTTGCTGCAGTGCAAAGCCAAACTTCTGCATGCACTGAGCTTCTGTCCTTCCTCACGCGTTCGCTAGTCGCCAAACCTGCCAGAGCTGGGAGCAAGAAGAAACTCAATGGCAAAAAATGCTGATCACACATCTGTAACAACATGGCTGACATCAGCGATGCCGAATCTGCTTACGGAGTATCCACTTAGCATCCTGTGAGATCTCCATGTCACATTTAGGACACTGCAATTTCAGTTTAACTTCTTTGTTTTCATTGTGCAAAACAATGTAATTTAAGATCTGGGAATACTGCAAAGCTAGTACACCGCAAACAGCATCCAGCATCTTTCTGCGTCACTATACCCCTGGAGCTCAGGCAGAGGACAAATCCTTCCCAACCTATGGATTTCTCCAATCGTTTTTCCCTCTTCAGACAGGGAAACATGCAGAGCTGAGTGTTTCATTACATGCTAAGACACAAAGTACAATAAATTATATTTACTTAATCTCTGCTCAAGGGTTCATGCATTCCTCTTTACTCCCGTGCTGCCCTTAGGAGTCAGCCTCCCTTGTTCCTTCCAAGGCTATGAGCATCCTTCAGCTCCTGCACGTAATCCTGATCTCTCACGTGTGTTTCCTGCCTGGCATCATCTGATGCAGGACTTTCAGCCTCCCCAAGGTGCAAAGCCCTCAGATGTTTGTAGGCAGTTTAAATATCCAGGAAACAACTAGGGAGGATTGCAAAGACTTTAAGAAAACCTCTTCCTAAACAAAACCAAGACATTTATAGATTACAGCAAGGAGTCATGCAGCCATGAAAGAGCAAACAGCTAAGCACAACTTTCTTCCCCCCAGCTACCCACGCTGCCATCAGGTCCCTGGTATTTGCAGGAAACTCAGGGACTCCCAGTCTCCTACTTCTGCCTCTTGCTCCAGAGAGTGCCTGTTCCTTGGTGAAGGGCATTTCCCTTTAAAAGAGTCAGCCTGTGGCACTTCTGCCCATTCCCCTTGTACTAGGGTTTTCCATGCACTAGTCCTCAAGGGGAAATGCTGACAGAGCTACTTCAAGTCAATGACTACCAGTTGCTGCCAGCGCTCTGCCAGGGTGGAGTTTCTCAAGGTTGATGTGCCTTGCCTCAGTGTCTAAGACCAAACTGGTTTCCTGCTGCCAAAAACCTCACGATGTTCACCAGAACAAAAATGAATTCATAGGCTGCCACTGACTCCCTCAAAACCCTCGCTGTCTTTCCAACTTAGGAAATGGAAAATAGAGGAGTTCTCAGAATCTGCTTTCCCTACGTAGGGTAAGCGGCGTACAAATTGTACCTTACTGCTCTGGGCTTTAAAACCTTTATTCTTCTAAGTTGAAACCACAGCACAGTTTCCCACACGTACCGTATGAGAGCAGTTTCTAACCAAAGATGCATTCCCACTAGACTCACCCCGTTCTTGCTGTGGGTACTCAGGGTGGGATGCATCCACAGAGCGTGCGCACTACATGTACAAAACAGTGGATAAATCCCTGTGAAGGAAAAGTTAGCCTCCTGTTTATATTTAGAGCTAGTATTTCATGTAAGCTGTGATGTTACAAAGTCAGGCATATATAGTATTATAAACACATTTCTCCTTGCCCCTTTGTACATAGCTTGACAGAAGCAAGCAAAAGTCTCTGACAGATGCTGATGAAATGAGCTATCTGGTTACAGAGCTGAAATATTTGGAAAGGACACAAGTGAGAGCAGAATCTATTGCCTTTCTGAAAAGGGGATTTAATTTCTAAACTAACCACACGTGGCAATGAACAACCTTGTCTCTGCCCTCTGGTGACAGCCTGCAGGCACCGTGCAATTATAATTAAAGCCTTTTATTGTTTTTGTCCCAGATTAGATTAAGTTGGTATTTAAAGATACAATTTTCTCATTGTGCTGTCACGCCAGGACAGAGATGTGGCTGGCTGTGCACTTTTTTACTGGGGAGCAAAAAAGAAATCTGAATGCTTTGAGGTAAACATGGCTGTCAAGACTCCTACCTTTCAGGAAGAGCAGGAGAAGGAATTACAATGCTTCTAGACTATTATTATTATTGATATTAATTCTTAGTTTTCAGTTTAACTGGGAAAACAATTTGAATAAGTTCACACAGCCACTATAGACAAGGCAGGGAAGAGAAGGCCACCGTGCCTTCTAGTGCTGCCTACAGCAGAGGTCCTCTCCCTCCCTGGCCACAGCAAGGTCAGCATCCCTGCTCCCGAAGTTAAGGTCACCTCCACACACAGCCATGCTGGGCACCTCCTCATGCTGCAGGATTGGGATGTTTCTCAAGAATAAATCTTTTCATACAGCATCTAAAGCTCTGGGACTTATGGATCAATTTACACAGCAAGACCTATGATTGGGTCAGATGATGACCTACACAAGGATCATTGAGTTATGCATCCTTTGTCACATAAAGCAATATCTCAACTATTGTTGTTAACAGTATTATGATTTTACACACACAGTAGCTCACCTGAGGGCTACAATGACAACACGCAGACAACGCAAACCAGAGTAGCTCAGTGATACAGCAAGTGACCCATTGGTACCGAGCCACCAGCTTTCTGGTTAGCAGCATCTCCACACGACAATGTGATCTCTGGCCTAGGCATCGCATGGGCTCTCCAAATCATTCTTCATTTATCTTGTGATGATTTTATCCAATCAACATCAGTCTCTGGCAACCCTTGCTTTTTTGCTGCTGATTTCAACCCACCATTTTAAAGGTCAACATTAATTTGTCTTACAAACTAATTTTACCAATCTTTTTACATTTCAGACCAATCACCTAGAGCAACAGTTTGTGCATTCACCTCTGGCAGCACTTGGGCATCAAGGGAAGGCCGTGTGGACTCCACTGCAAAAGCAGCAATGCCTTTCCCTTTTCACCTGACACTGCTGTCCTTCAGAGGACACCCTTGCTGGATGGGGCTGGTCTCAATGCCATCCCCAGCCCCTGGGAGCTGAGCACACACCATCCCAGCAGGCTGAGCTCGCCCATCACCTCTTGAAGCTGCACCCCTTGGCATGGAAAACTCTCATTCCCCAGGCCAGTGAGAGTGCAGAAACAGGGCTCCAGCCCTTCTTTCTGTGAATATTCAATATGAAATATGTAACCATCTGCAGGGACAGGGACTGAAATTAACAACCCCACCCCTCTGCTTTGGATGGAAGAGCATCTTAATCCGCAGACTAAGAACTTGAGTTTTTTTTTCTTGTGGGCCATGGGGAATATGGCAGTATTTGCATAAAGCAAAGCAAGTTTGTCTGGAGGATTAGCCTTCAACAGGGTAAGGAAGAGTCCCATCTTGGAAGTGGGAGGTGGGGATTCAGCTGCTCAGAGGTAGAGGTTAAAACAGAGCCCAACTCTTGCATAGTCCAGGAAAGCACCTTCAGGTATGACCGACAAGAAAAGCCCAACACAATACCAGCCACAAGCTACAAACCTGAAGCAGAATTGCCTCTGGCAGGCTGTTGGGTACCCAACTCCCCACCCATGGCCCTGCCTCTGCATGATGTGACAGCTGTCTTGCAAACCCTCCATTCAGGCGTTTGGGACACCCCTCCTCAGGCACCTAATACTTTGCTCAGCCCCTGCTGCTGCGTCCCTGGCTCTGGGGTACCAATGCACATGTCAGCGTACAGCCACAAACCTTCCCAGAGCAACAGGGCTGCCTCACGTAATCTCTCACGTAGCCTGGGTGCACGGGTCCCTGCTCGCTCATATATTTTCCTCGTTACAGATGTTTGAATCATGTCACACCAATTAGCTGTACAGGAGGGACAGTGGAAGGTGACTTAGTTTTGACGTCACAAATAGCCTCACCTATCTAAGCTGCTGACCTGACTGTATTTTAACCCACTATAATTATAGCAATTTAATGCAATTTTTTTATAACTAGGTTATTTACAACCTAATATTTTTCAGTGTCACATGGACCCAAGATTTTATTTTTATTATATGAAGAGTGTAAGGTATCTGTGCTACTCTGATATCAAGAGTACTCAGTGAAAGATTTGACACAGGTATTAGCTTTCTTAAAGGGACAAACATATAACTAATTTTAACTCCAAGCTAATTAAAGGATACACCTGCAAATTCTCAAAAAAAAAAAAAAGGTCCTATTTCTACTCAGTAAGTGTTGTAAAGTTTGTAGAGGACAAATTGTATTTTTCATACAAATAGCTTATGAACCCCAGCCTTATGTACAAACTAGAACTCAATTATAACTATAGCATCGTGACTATTAACTCAAAAATACAGTAGGAGGGGTAAAAATAAATAATAATGGCATACTATAGTTTGGATAAAAATCATACTGCTTATTAGCTCTATTCCAGTATTACAAAGCAGATGGGTCTTATTGTGAGACAGATCTAAGAAATGCCATCAGAGCAAGGAAAGAATGACAAAGAGCAACGCATGAGTACTTGCAAGTATCTAACATTCCCAATTTTAAGAAAATGGGCTAAAGGTGACAACAAATAGCTAATTGCCCAAACAATTTCAGACATACGGGTATGAAAGAAAGGTGAAACAAATAGGCGAGGAGGTTGAGATGGCATGACAAAGAGCAACAGCTGGAAACTGAAAGCACAAAAGAGACATTTTCATGAGCTCCATTTAAATCCCTATTCCGAGAGGCAGTAGATGGGCTCAGAGGGGTTTTTCCAGACCATCACTTATCAAGTAAGGCACAAGGGACTCTGACTGTAGTCTGTTTTACAGCACTTTTACCGTGGGAGTTTCCTATACTTTATACAGGAGTAAGACTTGTCATTTGTTACAGGAGTTGTGGACAATCAGCTCTCAGATCTTTTTTTTTTTTTCTTTTTTTTTCCTGTGTGGATACAGAAAGATGGCTAAGAATTGAAAATCACACCTTTTTACCATGAAAGAGCATGGAAGAATGGCAGTCAGGTTTCAATATGACATTTATCAAAGTCGACAAGAGCTCTGCCAGCAGTCACAATGGCGGCACATAACAGCACGTGCTCAGCCAGTAAACGAGAGACCAGGGGAGCCACAGGCTTGCTGCATATGGGACCAGAAACACCAAAAGGTCTTATATCAAAACAGCTTTTCCCAGCATGACAGGTTTGCTCTGCCTTACATGGGCTGCTCCTTTCAGTCCTTTGGGATTGGCCGCAATGTTTCCTACACGCATTATTTTCACTCACCAAAATGTGTCTAGTCTGACATCAGGCATTACAGAAAGATACGAAATCCAGTGCAGCACAGGCAGCACCTACACAGCCGACTGCATTCACTGCCTATTTCCCAGCCTGTGCAGCCCTACAGCAGTGTCATTGCCTGCACAGCATTACACTCAAGGACTAACTTCAGCCGTACCGGCAGCATAGCGGTGCCCTGAATGTGGACCTGGCCTGGATACCACTGTCTTCCGCAGCATGCTGTGCTGCAGGCAGAAAAAGCCCTCCAGGGCCTTATTATTTCTAATTATAACGCCTGGCAATGGTGCAATGTTTTGGCAAAGTTTGGCATGGTATCTTATGTTGCTTTGGACTGATTGAGAGAAGCAAGCGCCATCAGCTGAGCAGCTCCCAAGGCGCATTCGTCAGCAAAAGCAAAGTTCTCCAATTAGTAAGTCGGCCCCTTCTGCCTGAGCACTGAAGCGCTGCAGAAAGAACAACTTTCCACCAGCAAAGGGCTGAGCAAGCACTCCTGCCTTTGCCACTGCTGTTTGAACCACAGCAAGATGGGGGGCTCTGCTGGAGGGAAACACTAGTGGAAACATCGGGCTGGGACTCGGGAGATCCCTGCTGCTAACCCTGCCTCCAGCACCCAGGCTCACCAGCTACGTGACAGGCCCTTCCTTCCCCCCACACTCATCCTTTGCCTTATATATTTATGGGAGAAGTTTCTCAAGGCAAACAGTGCCTTTAATATGAGACTGTGAGACTCATTACTGGGCACCTGAGGGAGCCCAATTTCAAATGGAGCCCCCATGTGCTGCTGCATCAATGATTATGAATGATCTCGACTTCAGAAAAGACCTGCATCCCTGGTGGAAAATTACAGCTCAGATCTTCCCTCCATTTTAAAGCCACTGCGTATCTGTTAGTTCACGTTGCGGCTCACAGGTGTAAATGAGCTAGCTGGAGCTCCAGTAACAGCCTTCCCGCCCGAGCACAGAGCCCAGCAGCCACTCATTCATCCTGCTGGAAGCATCACGCTCTTGTGAGCAGGCACCTTAGTACCCACCTCAAAAAAAGGCCAAACGGGTTCCCTACCCCGCACTGCAGCCTACAGTCTAGGCATAGCATAGCTCAATGGGCTCCGTTTGCAGGAGCAGGACATGCTTACTTGTTTAAAGAACATTTTATTGACCCCTTCAATGGCATGTCTCAAACTCAGATTTAGGAAGTGGGTTTGTGCCTTTTTTAAATAGAAAATACCTGAGCTGCTCAGGAGATGCTGAGAGTTGTATAACATATGCAGAAAATCTATCAAGTCCCCATAGAAAAGATGTCTAAGTGTGGCTCTACATTCCTTTTTCTTTTAAATGCACTTGAGAACAAGACTTCATAACACACATTGCTGAGAATCTGCAACTGTCACAAAAGGGAGTGGAAATATAAGTACTATCTTAGAAGAGCCTCTCTGACATGCTTAAGAAATAAAGTCACAACAGCCCCTTCAGAGTAATCACTGAAAAATCTAGCTGGAGAGACGTATTTCATACACAGAACATTCAGCTTCTCTCCCTTCCTGGGCTCTGGAAATGCTTTCTTTTGACCTGTCTGAGATTTTCCTTCTACTTCTTCAGCTTCTACCTGATGAGCTCCTGCTCACGTACAGTCCTATTCACATGGTCAGCTACCCTGAGCTCTAGCTGGGCCCCTCTAATTATTTTTTTAACAATCTAGCAAAAGATCTCATAGTAAAAAAAGTAACTTCTGAATAAGAACATCCAGAGACTTAGCACACTTAAGCATATTAATTTCATAGCTCTAATGGATTTGTCCTAGTAATCACAAGCATCCTAATAATGACTGCTCTTCCCCCTTCTTCCCCACCCTCATTTACAAAACAGTGAAATTAATGGAGCCTGTGTTTCTACAGGTTTGCATCTTCTGTTCTTCAGCAATCCTCACTATCCCAGCAATACCCACCTCCTACCCTCTACTTCTGGTGACATATGCATGGGCAAGATGCTGGATCAGCATCGTCTGGACAGAGGTATGAGCATGGTCCCCTTCGTGGGCCCCTGTCTGGGCCCACCTCCTTGATTTAAAAGGCCTCTTCATAAATCAGATGAGAATATATAATTAACTTTGAGACTTTTGAGTTTCTCTCAAACTCTGATGGACTTGGCCAGTGGGATCAAAATTTAATGGTGGTGACAAGCAACCAAGTCCCACTGCCTTGATGCAGGGGGGCTGGAAAAGGTGTCCATTCCATGAGCAGGGGCAAACTCTTCCACTCTTCCGTGGTGCCCAGCACCCTTTGTCTCCTTCCACTACCTCTCCCCATGCAGAGTGTTAAACTGCTGTTGTAACGGCATGTCCCCATGCCCCAAAGCCCCTTTGAGGGGATGGCTGCCCACGAGCTGGGTGGCATTGGGGACTATTTTTGGGGCACAATTCTCAGCCAGCGCCCTCTTCCCTCTCACATTCTCTGTAAGCCTCCCAGCCCGTTTTTTAGTCTCCTGACTTAATTGGGTGTGATCCAGATGGCAGACACCTGCACACACCCCCACTAATTACACTGCATGAATAAATGCTTCATCCAGAGAAAATAAATGAGGAAGAAATTAACTCGTCACCCTCCCCTGCTGTATTACAAACACAGCATCCCTGGCAGTGGCCCCAAGCTCTAGGAGAGACACCCAATAAAGTCACCCGTGTATGACCTGGAAGCTACGCAGCTGCTGGCAGGAGGCCCCAGATAGCTCCTTGGGATGTTCCAAGCTTTCCAAGTGGAAAACTGTCCTCCTCAGCTTCAGCTAGAGGAGCGTCCTCCATGGGAAGAAAACCTCCCTGTAATCCAAGTTGAGGAGGGGTTGCAAACAACCAGCATCAGAGCCAGCCGTCCAGGATGGCCTTCCATGCTCCCTAGGTTGTCTCACTGATACCCGCCACCCCCCACCCCCTTCCCCCACGTCGATCTTTAAGAGACACCTCCTGAGGCTGCCAGCAGCTTGCCTTACTCCTGAAAAAGTGAACACAGCTGCTCCTACCAGAGCTAGTGGACAGACCTGCCGGCGTTTGAGAAAAGCATTTCAGGAGACAGTCCACCCCGTAAGGCGCCAGCCAGCTTTGTGTCCACCCTGGGCGAGTGTGGCCTCTTTCCCTGCCTTCTTCTCTAGCTGAGCTTCCAAATCCAGGACAGACAGCCATATTAATATAACAAATCCTCTGAAGAGCTACGGAGAAAGAGGCTTTTGGAGGAGGAACACCAGTACAGGGGAAATGTGATACAATGAATCAAGTTTTGCAATTCAGAAATTCTCACTTTCGTTCTCTAGCTTACTCTATTTCTTGAAAAATTAAAGAAATAAACCTTTGCTTTCTGAGGAAGGGGGATGGGGGAGGAAGTGTAGTTTCAGACACTGCCTATCCCTACCCAGGACAAGGTCAGGCCCATCCAAGGTTCTTGAGGCATTTGGGAGAGCGAGCAAAGGCTTTGCCTGGGTGTGGGGGTTGGACAGGGCACAGCGCTCTCACCACCGGTCACTCTGAAGGAAAGGGCTACTGAAACAGGCAAATGTCTGCAAAGAGTTTCAGCGAATCAGCGTTTTACAGCAATATAGGTTACAGAGGGGAGATGAATTCAAGGCTGCCAGAGCTCGCTGGTGGTCATGGCCCCTGGTTGCTGTCCTCACCCCACACCTCACAGTTCTCAAAGGGCTCCCAGGAGCTCCCCTCATCTCAGATCTCAAAGTAGAGTCCCAAAACTGCTGCACTAGCTGCTGCATCTGCACCTGCCTCTGCCAGCTACGCTTGACAAGCGGGTCCAGGGACCGTGGGCTCCTCAGACCTGCAAAGAGGTGGTCTGACACCAGGACTGCAGCCCCATTAACAAGAGTTTCAATCACCCAGGGACACTCAGGCATCCGAGAGGCACCTGAACACACACTTCTTGTGTCAGCACAAACCTGCTTGAAGACACAAACCTCGCTGTTTTCTCACAACAACAAGCAAAAAAAAAAAAAGAGAAGCAGCCACACCAGCTACAGGGAAGGATGGAAACAAAACCTCAGAGAGCAACACACACCTTTGCTGGACAAAAGCCCCGAGATAGTCACCTGCCTGGGTACGGCATGTGCTGTACATATCAGAAACCTGGTTTTGCCAAAGAACCAGGACAGTGATTCTGGCATAAGCTCAGGCATTTCTCCTTTCCAAGGGCACCTGCTCAGGAAGCAGGGCCTGGCTGGTAAAGCAAGAAAGATAAAATAGGAGCAAAAGTGAGAAAAAAGTCTCAATACTTGTCTCTATGCTTTGTAAAGACAAAGCATAATTGGGCATGCACACACTTTAACTATTTCATACTCTTAAGATGGGAAAAGGCTTCACTCAAAAAGATAATTTCCTTTAAAAAATTGAAGCATTATTTATCATGGGGTTTTTTTTCTATATTTCAAGGATACTCTCTAAAGGTTCCAGTGTTGTAAGAGTCTTTGACTTTTCTGTCTCTCTCTGTCTTTGCCTTCTGCAGCTGGGAGAAGAATCTAAAGGCCTTAAATAAGTCTAAATATGAAAGTCAAAAAAAGGCTTTGAAAATAAGCTGTGAAGGAACACTCTGTATTTGAACTCTACAGAGAAAATTAAAAACAAGGGAAAACGTAGAGCTGAAACTGTAATACATCAAATTTTTATATGTATTTATATATATATTTTTCAGAGGGCTCAATGTCTTACTGCTTTCAATGGGACTTTTGTTTGTGTAAAGATGGAAGAACAGAGCTCTGTTTCACCACGGCTCTGTGCTTTGTCTATCTACAGTCCCCAGATTTTTACTCCAAACTGGGGTAGGATACCCGTCTCCAAAGAGCAACTAAGCTCATGTAGGACAGGAGCGTCCTCCTTTGTGCGACAGCACCAGCACCAAAATCCCAGACCCACTGAAACTGGTGGCAAAACTCCCCAGCTCCAGAAGAGCTGGCTTTCCACTGCCAGACACACGTGGTCGCCTTGCTGACTCCCCCAGCACTCTGTCACCCCACCAGGCCCCTGTCATGTAAAAACAACTGTGCTTGTGCCCACAGGGACTTTGCCTTGGTGGGTTTCTCACCTAGAGATGGCACTGCTCTTACTGCATCCTGAGCTGCCATCGGGCTGGTCCCCGTCACCTGCAGCATCCCCAAAACCAGACTGGAGGGAGCCAGTGTCAAAGGCTGTGCAGACACAGACCCATGTTGGGCACCACCCTCAAATGACTGCTTTTTCCTCTTCATGGTTTGCCTCCTGATGGTTGCATGAACATCCCTGTGCCAAGTTCATCATCTGTTCGTGGCCAGCCACATCAAGGTGAGTCTTTCCTAGCAAAATCTGATGAATGGCCCACCACCACCACCTACACCCCATGTCCATCAGCACAAAGTGCATGATCCTGCAGCAGAGAAGCACTCCTCCACAAACGGCCCTAACTCAGCTAGGAACAGCTGACATATTCTGCAGGTTTTCTTACATATATATATATATATACACACACATATATAGCCTTCTCCTTCTATCCACCGAGTCTTAAAATATGACCCATCACCATAACATTTGAGCACAACACTATACATGGTGCACACTGCAGCCCCAGTGAAGTGTCTCCCTTTGATGTCAAGGAAAATAATTTATAGGCAAAAAAAGACTAAAAAGTAATTCCAGGGAATGGATAAAGCTTCCTAGTAACTCAAAGGCAGAGGAAGGCACTTCCTGCCACTTTTACTATTGTGGTTTGTAGGAGCAACGAGGAGGATGGCTGGAAAGAGTCTACTTTAACAATAGTACTCACTTACCAGCCAGAGAGGGGAGAAAATTGCTGGAGCTTCAATCAATGTCTTACAGATTTCTCAGTACCACAGGTAGGGCTCCAGGGGACAGACCTACGACCGTGGCATCACAAAATGCCCTTTCTCTCCCCATTTGTAATCCAGAATCTCTCCAACCTTGAAGGAACCTCTCACCTCCATGCCACAGCTTCACCCCCAGGAACAAACACAGTACCCACCTGCAAGAGCCACTATGGACTTCTCTGCTCACCAGCACAGTGTGAATGCTAAGTGCTTGATTGCATCTTTTTTTCTCTCCTGTAAAGGCAATTCTCATTCTACCCAGGTTAACTTTCAGAGTGAATGAGCCCTGCTTTCTGTTCTCATCCGTGTCTCTTCCAGTCACAGAGAGACTGCGGCAGCGCCTCTTCCTTTTGATTAGAGGAAATTTTGGTGTCAATTAAAGTGCACAGACCCAGCTTTTATCTTCTGGCCCCACTGGTACAGCTCTCTTTTGAGAGGCAGGATCCCTCGGTGGAGCGATTACAGCAGCCGAGCATCACTGAAGAGATTAATTCTCCAGAATAAAAGCTAGATGATGAAGGGAGACAGAGTGGGTGACTGTGTACACAAACATTAGACTTTGTTTGCTAATGCAAACAGCTCTCAGGGTGAGAAGGGGATAGCAGAAATATTCAGTTAAACATTTAGCTCCCTGGGTTTACATACAGTGACATACACAGAGGTGGTGTTTGCATGGCTGACACTATTGGCAGCGTTGGATTTTTTAGGGATACTTTCCCAGAGCATTTTTCTTGCCAGGAGAATCTTTAGTGAAATTGTGCAAGCGTAATAGATCCATCATTCACATATACAGAGCCATGCAATTTTTCTTCCTTCTAAAGAACAGTTTCTTCCTCTTTTTACAAGGTATTAATATAGGAAGACCTATTCCTGACGCTTCGATACAGCTTCTCAGGTTTCCCACATGGGTTCAGATCTCAGCTGATGTTAAGTCAGAGTATTTATACAAAGGAAAAAGCAAGCCTGTGGTGGTTTTTTTAGTGTTGATTTTTCTGTGCCTTTGTGGCTGGGCTTTTATGTGATAGCAAAATGTAAATGCAGGAAGCCTTTTCTGTTCTTGGGTTAAAAATGCACAATCACAGAAAGACAGTATCTCCAAGTACTCACATTTTATATAGTATCCGTGGTTATCAAGGAGTCTATCAGGAACGCCAAAAGAGACTGCCCAGCTCCTGAAAGCTAGAAGATTCATTGCTTGAGATGAAGCACTAGTATAAATGAAACGCAGTAAGGTCAACACAAAAAAATTGAGGGAAGTCAGCAGCTTAAGATCCTTTTCTTTAAGCAATAAAAGTGTTTCTTCTACACGTATATTCCCTTAGAAAAGTAAACCCCAATGCCAAGGATTCCCTCAGAGCACTTGCTGCTTCTAACAGTTACAGCGCTGTGCTAAAGGATGCAGATAGGAACCTTAAATTAACCAGAAGCTCTGCAGAAGAAAGTGAAACTTAAGCTTCGCTTTTCTCAACCCAACTGAGACGTAAATTAAAAAAATAACGCAATTACTGAAAAACAGAGCAGGGTCCCAAAAATTTCCTCAGCTTTGCTAACTTTGGTCTCACTTACATTAAGATGTTCTGGTAGACACAATGCTTTCCCTAAACACATCCTGGGATAGGATACTCCAAGGAAGTTAGGTCCCACCTCAGCCATGTGCTTGGCAATGATACATTTCAGGTGTGCATTTAACTCCTAATCATCTGTGTAAGTCACCTGCATAATTGATCTTACAGCTCTGAACAACAGGGCCTGAACTTGCTGCAGCATAACCAACTTCTGCTCTCTCAAAATCATGAGGTGAGGACCCAAAAAAGCACTCGTGAGGAGGGTTTACTGAGGCACCTTTATTTACCTTCTTGTGCCTGAGTCCATTCCATCTTGTCCGCAATTAGAGGCAGAAACTTTTCCCCTCTTTTTTTTCTGAAAAGAACAACTAAAATGCAAGAGGAACCTCATGACTCCAGGAGCTGCAGCTGTAAAAAGAAAAGCACAGACAATTGAGCGCACATGTTGAACCTGTGAGGCCGTTGTGAGAAGTGCCATTTTTTTCTGGTCCAACTGCAATTAATTGGAGCATTGCTACTGTTTCCAGGGCCAGCAGGACTGCCTTTTCCTGCCTGCTGAGCTCTGCGGCAGGTGAGTTTCAAAGGGATGAATTCCAATTTAATTAGAGGAAAACAATTTTCTTTAAAAAAAAAAAAAAAAACCCAGCCAACAAACTGTTCTTACATTTCTCTCAAAATGAACACATATATTATATAAAAACCAAAAAAAAAAAAAGTAAAGCAAAGAAACTTGACTGCCTTCCACTCCTAGGAGAAGCTGGAAACCCATTTGATATTATGTTTTAAAATACCATTTTTGCTAGCATTGGATACCTTAGTTGGAGGACCCCACGATGGATGTTTTTTTCCCCTCTGTGAAAAGCTTCTATTTCCTCTCTTAAGCCACAAATGTAAATATAGAAATAGATCATTCTGAATTGGTCTGTTTGCGATGATTTATTTAATGGCTAACCACAGTGTCTTGGGCTACTGATACATAATTTAAATATGTCACACAAATACAGCAGTTTGTTTTCAATTCATCCTCTGCACATATTCAATAAATCGAGCATGTGAAAATAATAAAGAAAGCGAGGCCTTGGTTATCAATTCTGACAGGGTTCACGGTCCTTCTAAAATGTGTCTTTAAGTAATTTTAGCTTGTATTTGAACATAATGCTCATGACAGGCATGGCTTAAACTGAGCCAACAGAGCTTTAAAATAAATACTGGAAGCTGCTTGCTGAAAGCTGATGCAAAGTCTAAGTCCCATTCCAGCAAACATCCCTGTTTCCCTCAGCAGCTCCAGTCCTGGCATGGCCTCGGCAGGCTGAGGATTCCCAGGACCTCTTTGCTAGCCGGGGTGATGGTCACCAGAGACCACTGCAGGAAAGAAACCCCCAGCCTTGAAATTCAGCTTTTGGCCTCCCCCGCTTCTTCCAAAGACGATTTGGATTTGGGACTTATTTGCCCTTTGCACAGGAGTGAACGTCCCCACTGTTTCCCCCCCGAGGTCCAGACCAATCCTTAGCGATGGGGAAACAATCTGGGGGTGATGGCTTTCTGTTGAAGTCCTCCAGGATCATTTGTGTATCATGCTGTTCTGCACACTTTCTGTACTCATATTAAAGCTCTTTGCATGCGAAAGCATTACAGCACACATTTCACGCTTACACTCATTTAGGCTTTACCATTGGATCCATTACACATTGCAATTAAAAGCTACTCTCCTGTGCAGCATTTTAAGAAAGATGCACCTTTAACATTTAAGGATACCATATCTTGCTGCAGGAAGTCAGATCTTCAATGAAATCTTGTCTGCTTTGATTAATAATGGATGACATTTTTGCATAGGAAAGTAAAAAAAAAAGACACTCTATTGATCTGAGAGACTCAAGTACATGAAACAGATGAACATTTTTGCCTACATTTGTTAACTATTGATACGACAGCAATACTGAGCAGAGGCTATTTCACAATATATACAAATTTAAGGCTGGAAATAGACAAAGTCTTAAACTGCATTGTGTTCAGTTTCTTTGAAAACTTAAACTGATGTTGAACAGACAGAGAATCTGCATATACTGACAGTTCAAGGTTATGCATATCTTACTTGAATATCGCAATGTTGTTAACATACCAGAAGCAGTGGAGACTGCGCAGGCACTTAAATGACTGAGTTTTAAAGACTTGGGGGTAGACCTTGAGCTGGGGAAAAAAATCATTTAGAAAGTACAGTTGATTAGTCTGACCTCATGTTGAAGGAAATAATAATCAAGACGCAGAAACGAATGGAGGCAAAAACACAATGTGATTTTAGGAATGGCGGATTGCATCAGACTAAACTTGTTGGATATCTACATGTCTTGATGAGGGAAAATGGTAGATCTAATCTACATGGACTTCAGCTACATTTGAGTGAGGCCCACATGGGAAGCTATCAGTGGATCCAGAGAAGCCACGTGGGTTGTGTTTTGTTTTGTTTTTAATTAAATGCCCTTGTTCCAGTTCATACCAAGAGGAGACTAGTCCTCTTCTGATTTCAACAGATTTCACGGAGTTTACAGGTTGAGAGTCTGAGTGCTGATGAAGACAGAGGGTCTTCTCCGAGCAGAAGCTGCCATGGCTTCCCTGCAGCTGACAGCAGACCAAATATACCTGAGCAGGACTTGGTGGCCAGCACCTCAGGGCCACAATGTCACCCTCCACAAACCCAGGGAGCTGGCGGAAGATTTGCCCAGGTACGGAGCAGCAGTTTGCAGCATTCGATGTGCAGGAGAGGTCTCAGAGCCAAGGTGGGGGGATTATAATTAACCAGCAAGGACGCACTGGGAGGGCACTTCTAAGCAATGAATATTTAATTAGAAGAGCTGAGAGGCAGAGGCGGTCCATAAAGTAAGACTGATGAGTCATTGACTGTCAGTCTGTGCCTTCACGGTGCATCAATATTTCTATTAGAAGGTCACAAAATTAAAAATATTACTGGGTCAAGTTTAACCCCAGAAGTTTTGAAAAAAGGTAAGAACAGTGGAATTATTTCCATGAGATCATTTTCTCTTCCCAGCTACATTTATCTAGTGGCAAATACTGCTGTTCTCCAATGTTTCTGGTCCTGTCGCTTCTTCCCAAGCTCAAATTCCCCTTTCAACCAAGCGCCCTATGTTTGAGAATGGATGATTTAGTGGATGTGAACATTTACAAACACACCTTCCTAAAAAAAATGCCATTGCATGCAATTCTCCCTAACAGGAACACAAAAAGGAACAAGTCTCATGTGAGAGACACTGGGTACCGCCAGAGGGATGGCAAGTCAATACCATCAAGATGATGAACAATGACAATCAAACTAGCCAGAAGCACCAGCCCCTTTGAGGCTATTGTTTCTTGTATTTCTGTGTCATGCTCATACTTAATGCAACACGTCAGTGGTAGAAAGCAAAACAGAAAGCAGGTTTAAATATATAAAATGAGTTTAGTATATGAAAAGCAGTTAAAGTTGACATTGCTCAAATGAGAAGTGAATACATTCAGATAACTTGTATTTACCTTTGACTACAGCATCGCATGGGCCAGAGCTGGAAAACAAAAGCAATAGTCTCCTTCCCCTTGAGAGATCAGTGGAAAGGGCAGGTATCAACACCAGTAACAGATAAGTTAGACATCCAAAGATTGTCATGTTTTCACACGCAATGTTTTCTTTTATGTTGGATGGTTTTAGCCTGCAGCTTTATACCTAATATATGATTCTGGGCAGAGACGCCTGGGTGTGCACGGGTCAATCCTAGAAAGACCAGTATCATGAGAGCTGCCAGGCTGTGCTTTGGTTTCATGGAGTTAGTAAGTCAGTATCTAGTGATTTCCCACACGATTATGGCTAACAATGTCAAACCAGATGTGTATCTAGGCCAGGGCAGACATAAGCTAGGCATGTTTCATGGTCCTCACCTCTCCCTGCAAATGTAGTTACAACTGAGTTAATCCAGTGCCACCAAAATCCATAAACATTGTGTATTGACTTTAGTACAGACAGGATCAGACTCTACATCATCTTACTGCCTATAACCTACCTTACAAGATAAAGAGTTTTAAAAAAAAAAAAAAAAAATCAAATCAATGACAAAACCCCTATTGATTCTGGAGGCATGGGAACAAGCCTGTGGTGTGAAAAGCCAGCAGGATGCTTTCTGGCTAGGAAGAGCTAAACAGAATTGCTTTTCACTCAGTAAGCAGCAGAAAAGCAGGAGTTCACTGTGGCTACTAGATATCCCCTTAAAAGCTGAATGTACAATTGAATCAATGCTTATATTTTTACAATCTTACACATGCAGTGGGGAAAAAAGTCTGTATTCTGATCGTAATATCTGATGGCTCAACAACAAAGACCATTGAAGCAAAAGGAAAAAAAAGGGGCATTTAAAAATTCATTGGGTGACAGCGGGTACCTTGCCTTTAGGTAGGAATTGTTTCTGCTAAAGAGAATTTAGCAGACTGAACTAAGTCATCGTATAGGTTTGCAAAGCCCATTCATTGAGGTAGCAATTTGCATGAAGCAGTCTTGCAATATGTAGCAAAACTTGATAGGGAAAAAAATCACTTACTGGGCGTATCCCTGCAGATTAAATAGCCTTGGTAGAAGGAGAAGTATTTCTAAAATTTGAATCACTCTTCTTGCCAGCAGTGAATGAGGAAAAATCCTCCCTAGCCACATCCCTAAGTTCAAGCATGTGCAGAAGCTCTGTTTAGGTTGCTGAGAAGCAAGTCTGACCCAAATCCTACCCTTTGAGCAGTTCAAGCCCTTCAGAGAACAAGGCTTCCAGTGACACCAGGGTTTGACCTCTGGAGGGAGGTAACTTGGGTCTCCACACCACTTCTGGCTCGATGCAGAGGATAGGAGGCTGTGGCACACTTGGACTGTTGCTGACTGTTGCAGACTGTGGGAAGCGGTGTGGGGCTCAGCTTACAGCCATCCTAGTGCTAGTGAGCCAAAAATTGGGGGGGTGGTGTCATCTTGTTTATCCTATATTTTGTGCAACTAGGACTGGTGCCTCTCTAACTGCATGTCTGTTGGTGACTGAGAGGCTACAGCAGGGACCCAACAGTGCACTTAAGCACACACTTAAATTTCTCTCTAGTAAATCCTACCCTGGAGTGTGCTGCTGAACCTACACCCTGGTTTGCATTTCTCTACGGATCCCTCTGCCAGGTGAATGAAGCCCTTTTTGTTAGGAGCATTGGATTCAGACGCAATGGTTTGGACTGGGCTGCTACTCCTGTGGGGTCTCAGAAAGAAGGATCAGGAGGAGTCACCTCAGAGGAGCTGAGAGCGTAGCAGAAAGTAAATGCCATACACAAGAGCAAAAGGAATAGTGCACTTTCTTCAAGGAGCGTGACAAAGGGGCATCTTGGGGCCCCGTGTGGCACCGCTGCATAATGTCCAATGGCCTTGCAAGGCACAAATGTACTTACCTTTCCTTATTTTCTAAGGCATATCTCATTTTCAAAATTGGCTTGCAGTGAAAGGCTTCTACAGTAGCTATGTCATTTTTGAGGATGTAGTCTGAGGCTTCCTTCATCATTTCTGAACATTTTTTCATGGAATTACTTGATCCGAGTATGTGAATGTGGGAAACTGGACACAGCTCCTCTGGGATGCAGGTTAGTGTCTTACATGGGCACAAGCACAGGGATCCCGCTCCACACTCCGAATGGCGCTGCCCACCCCAAAGGTGAACATCTGCAGTTTGAAGGGTGTCTGGCTTATCTACAAGAAGCAAAACGTGCAATTCTTTACTGTCTGAAACTCTTTGCAGAGTAGCCATCAGACCCTAGCATTTCACAGCAGATGAGAGCTCGTCTCAAAGAGCAAGCAACTCCAGTGAGTTATTTCTAGGAAAAACTATTTTTTTAAAACACTGATTAAAAGCAGATTTGCGTTCCTAAAACTAACTCATCCTAAAGATCAGGAAAAAAAACAACTGCCATAGATAGAAAACTCTGACAATGCTGTTGCAGAACAAAGCCCGATAGTATAAGCAATTAAATGATCGTTATTTCAGTTGCTGGCTTTCCTTCCTGATAAGCGTGGGAAGCAGCAGTAAAACATCTGCCTCATACAGTGCTGTACTACACAACATGCAAATGCCTTCAGCAGAGGCACGCAGTGATTTGTACTGAGTGGGTACCCATGTACTGCAGTAAAATAAATACTGAGTGGCAGAAAAGGAAAGCTGATGATTTTTTTGTTTTTATTACCACCCTATCCCATACACATTCTTCCCTTTTGAAAGTGCTGTTCCTGGTCAGGGCCAGCTCAGAGAGCCCACATTGCCTGAAGTACATTTTCTTAGTTGAGACCACGGGCAAGACACCACGTGGCTTTGCAGCCCCTACCTCAGGTTCATGTGTGAGCATGTCTTCTCTTGAGTCTCTTTGTCTGCGACGCATGCAGTTGTGAGCTAGATGTGCTCTGAACTGACAGCAGAGTTTTGGCGGGGAGGAAGGCAGCTCTCTGCCCCCCGCAGTCCTCTCATGCAACTCTCTGGGGGAGCATTTGCAGCCACCGTGCACGTCAGCCTTGCGGCTGGTCCCGCACTCCCATGGCTCCCCGGAGAATGGCTCCAACATGCCTGTGGAAGCTCCTCCAAGACACGATACCAGGACCCTTGTTGGTCAGAGCAGGCAGAAAGGAGTTGTAAGAGGAACATGCCCTCTGGAGACCTGCCCTGTGTTCACGGAGGCATGAATGGCTGTGGATCTTCCAAAGTCCACACCGATATTAGGAAGGGCTGCAATCTGCAGAGTGATCTGCTTTACTTCCAGGCCCACAGGTCCCCCAGAATCCTCCTACCACGTGACCTCTCTCCAGATGGTGTCCCCTGGCGTTCCCAAAAAGCAGCAAAGCTCCTTGGGCGAGTCGGTACATGGTCAGAAATACATTGCTTCAGGCTTCAGTGCTGAAATTCATCATGCACAAGGTGCCACTGCTTCTTCCACCTGTGTGGTTCACCTGTGGCAGAGCCCAAGGACATTTAACACCGGTGGTGACGCCTTAACCCTTAGCTAAGGAGCGTGTGTGTAAGTGTTCTCTGTAGCAGCTGCTCCCGGCAATAGTTATAGTGCCCTTAGGGATCAAGGCCTGTCCAAAACCAATACCTTGGTTGTTTGTGTTACCAGCAGCAGCACACACACACAAGCTGTCCCAGAAGACCAGGGATGCTGGGCAGCCTGGAGCAGCAAGCACGTTTCCCCAGCTGCTCTGTCTTAGGGCCGGAACACATGATTTTCAGTTTGCCTGGCACCACCTTACCTTTCTTGGGAAGTTTTCTTTGCTGTGCCAACAGAGCCTCACACTGCAGCAGAAAGAAAAAAAAAAGATTAAAAAAAAAAGACTCACAGTTTTACAGTAGCCGCAAGGACAAGACTGTTTTGTCCTCCTCAGCTGTGCCCTGTTCTGGTGTGCTGACTTGATGAGATGGAAGAAAAAAAGGCAGGACGGCAGATGGTCTCAGTGCCACATAGTGGATCAGCTAATGGAGGGAAAATGACTTTCTGAATGAGAAAGGCTGAGACGATTATAGGACTTGGAGTGTGCAAAGGCTGGTGGTAACAGGAGAGGATAGTGGGATGGAAGAGGAGAAAGAGGCAGTAACCAGGACACGAAATGCTGTGGGACTGGACAAGGCTTTTAGTTATAGGAGCAGAGAGAAAAGGCAACACATCAGAGCAGTGCTGGAAGAAACTGTAAGCTCTGGAGATAGAGGCAGAAATTCCCACAGGACTGGCTGGCAGTCCTCATGGACTGGTGGTGCCGCACTGCTAGATGCTCCACAAACTCATCTTTGGGGCAAGGTCTGCCCCAAAGACCACCTACTGCTCCAAGGGGCACAGCAAGTTTTCTTTGTTTACTCCTTGATGCTACTTGCTCCACAGCTTGGCATCTCTCCTTGCACTGCAGAAGAGAAGAGGTGCTCACCCTCTAGCCCAGGCAGAGAAGACCTTAGAGAAGAACCAACATTTCCCTCCACGACAAAGAGAAATGGGCATTGCACTAGTGGATGCCAGCACTGTGATCCATGCAAAGACAAAACCCTCTTGATGCAGCACGGTAGGGTTGCTGGAGAAGCCTGAGTGAAGAAATGAGACTGGTTTTGGTGTGGGGCCCTGGGCAGCAGGTCGCTTTGGAGAGGGAGCAGTGGCCTTCAGCAATGAGGTGCCAAACAATCACTGCGGCTCTTTCCAGATGCTGAGGAGGGGGAAAAGCCTTTGAGTGAAGTGTTAATTATAGGGATTGCATTCCATTTCCTACAATTAAGGGAACCCATCTGTAGACATTTTAATTAACGGAGATCTTACGAGGAGTTTCAGTTTGGCTGGAGGGTCTTACTGGGTGTATTCTGTCTCCTCGGTATTTTCTGTAATTGTGCAGCCATTAGCATTTGCCCTTAAGGACAATGTTAGATGGCAATAAATAAGGAATGGACAATACAATGATTTTCATACATAGCAGATGTACATATTTGCCTCTTCCCCTGACTCCCACCATCTTTCCTAAATTAATACAACCACTAGCTACAAAAGTCTTATTTTTTTTTTCCCTTAAAAAAAAGGGTGGATGGTACAATTCATGTGCATGAAGCCATTTTCTAAAAATGAAATGAGGACATTTCACCCTGTGTAATATATCATATAAAACCAGGCATGGGGTGGATATTAATAAGAATGATCCAAATAAATCCCTGTTCTATCTAAAGTATTTTCATTCCATTTGTTTTTCTATGTGTTACAATTAAAACTTATCAACATTTCTATTGAACTGTTTTCTCCCAGCTTCCTTTATACATAGTCCCTATTCTGAGATCAGCTATTTTTTCCTCAGTTTAACTTACTGAGTTTCTCCTAAAAGCACCTCAAAACTAGCAATCCCAAGAGAAACAAAAAAATAGTTTAAATTACATATGCCATGTTTAATGTATGCTTAAGACACCCCAATGCATTGACATTTGTGCAGCCAGGAGGAGTGCATAGCCAAAAGCCCAAATCACTGGCCATCTTCTCTTGCCATCAGGGGGCTTTGGGTCTGACCTACACTCATTCCTTCACTCAGGAACTACCCGAGAGGTCCCACACTGCTAGCTCCTGCTGTAGACTATTTAGGTTTTGCTTGGTCTGAACTAATTATTCCTCATGCCCTGGTTCCCCAGACACAGCTGAGTGTCCTTGCATCTGGCTGTGGGCTGGGAGCTGCCAGGCTTGCCGGCCAGGCAGGACTGGCAAAGCCCTGGTGTGAAGGGGGGAGACTGAGCCCTCCTGGCCCACCCTGCCTGTGAAACAAAGCCCTAATGTAAAGCCCAAGGAAAGTGACCAACCAAAGGTTGACCCAGGTCAACCAGGCATGACTGACTCCATCAGGCTCTGCCTCCAGCTTCATCTAGCCTGATCTTAAGACAGGAACGAAGGTCCCAGAGTGAAATCCCTGGAAAGCAAGGGAGGCAGCAGCTCTGCAGTTTCTAGGCTCTGCCTGTTGAATGCCACAGCGTGTGTTAGCCCATGTTGCAGCCCAATCCAGACATCATCCCTCCGGGCCCACTCCTCAGCAGTATGGATGAGGCTGCTCTCACAGGGAGGGTCACGGAGCCGGAGGAAGCCACTGCCCGGTGCTGTGAGCTGAAGGCAACTGCACAGATCTCTTTGAGGCTGTGGGATGGTCCCACAGATGCAGCTGGAGAAGTGTCTTCACTATATAGGTGCTTTGAATTTCCTGCTGCTTGGATTTCCCTTCAGTTCCTTCTATTTTTTTCTCATTTTCAGAGACCATTTTTCATTCACTGTCTTTAATGAGACATTCAGTTCCTCAGCAATATCCAACTCATCAATCTTTTCCCTTCAAGAGCACTGCTGCTTTTATTGATCCTCTATTCCTTTTATTATATACAAGGCTATACACAGACACTCATATATATGTGTGTATACAGCAGATTCTTTTGCTTTTGTCTGTCTTTTTGTTCTTTGCTGTGTTTAAGTTGTTTGTAACATTCTTCTAATTACATGGCTGTTGATTACCTTATTGATTTATTGGGCCCTGAATGATCTCTCCTCTTCTGCTGCAGGTGCTTGAGTTTTCCTAGTTGCTCCTAACACCCTCTCTTCTCATAGATGTCTCTCAGGAATAATATTAACCATCTTTCCTGACATTCCCTTTCTCCTGTCGCTCCTGCTCGTTAGCTGTCCGCTGGGACCTACCCACTTATCCACAGCTTTCTGGTGAAATGTGCTCTGCAGCAATGAAGTATGTCCATCCTGGCCTTTGCAGAGTCAGCCCTGAGTCAAAGTTGAAGTCTAACTAACGTCAGATTAATGTTTAAGAGACTTGGTAACGTCTGGCCTTCTAACGAGGCCTGCCATGTTGCTCAGAGGCCCAGCAGACAGCTCTGCTTTCTCTCCTCTTTGTGCTCATTGCGCTCCCAGTGCAATCCTTCCCAAATTTCCAAAGCTAAAAAGCTTTACATATTGTCTATTCTCTGTCTCAATGCCTGGAACAAGCCACCGCCGCCTTTACCACTCAGCCAAGTGTTACTGAAAACACAGTAGATACAGACAATCTGCTATGCAAACCAGCAGGCCTTTGGGGGTTTGAGGCCCTGAGTAATGCAACTTCTCCTGTGGGAGCGGTGCAGAAAAACAAACCAGCTGTCTGGATTGAAATCACAAGCAATTAACAGCAGTTTCAATTAGCCAGAACAGAACTTTATAAATATTTGCGAATTACACCCTACCTATTTTCACATGAAGAGCGGCAACCCTAGATCAGAGGGAACGTCGTCTGAGGGATCCTGATGGTCCAAGGGTTCAAGAGATATTTCAGAATTATCTTCTTAATTAGAAGCAGCACAGCCCACTCTGCTGTGCGCAGACGGGCACGAGAACTACAGAGAGAAATTAGAGAGGGAGACTGGAGGGAAACTCTGGCAGCGGGTCCTCGTCGCAAGGCACGGCGCGGCAGGGATTCCAGCAGGAGGAGATCCCACCCCTGCCCGCCTCCAGCATCCAGCAGAGACTCCACACTCGTCAGACTGCAGTTATCATCGGAGAAAAAAGGACGCATTCATCTATACTTGCCCTGGGAGAAAGGACTGTTTTGGAAATGAGTGCCCTTGCATACAAGAAAGATTTCTTTGGGTGGATGGGGGGTGGATATGGGTTTCCTTTTCGGGGCACTGGAGGCCAAAGGAAACTTACGGATGGTAATCATTGCCACGTTAAAACACATCATGTCATGATAACGGGAGAGACAGAAACCCACCCCAGATCGTCTGATAAAAATAGCTAAGATACATGGGGAATGGAATCCACCACCACCTCGGTGAAGCCGCAGGAATCTCTTTCCATTGTAAATACACGCCATACAAGGATGCCAGCTCTCGCAGGAGTGATAGCAAAACATAAATCACGCTAACTAGTAACAGGACCCACCAAACAATGCAAAATGCCTAGAAATTGAGGCTTGGCTCTACACACAGAGAACTGTGCCTAAACTTGGAGCATTTTCTAGGGCAGCCGGAGGTGAGACTCAAGGCTCTGCTCCAATCACGGGGAGGAGGACCTAAACCTGGGATACAGTCTGCACAGATAAACCCACACACCTGCATATTTTGTTGCTAGATCGTTTCTGGGGAGCTTGTTAAGTGCTCAGTGTGTCTAACAGCCAAAGCCCAGGCAAAGGGAGTACTAGTTTGAATTTGGGCATGAGTTGCAGGAAAGAGGTTATTGTATCAGTTTCAGATGAGGAATAGTTCAGTCAAACCTGATACTCTGACTACATTTTGCTGTCATTAATTCTTTAGAAACCGTCTAAATCGGGATTTAGATCCTGAGGTTAGGTATGCAAATTTGGAAATCTTGGCATACGAAACACCTCCCAGGGCTTCAGTTTTGTCACGATTTTCCACATACGTTAACGAGAGCAAGAAAGAGGAGAGTGACTTCTCTCACCAGTGCATGCATGCTCTACCTGCCCACTGATTCCAAGGGACGTGCACACGCAGCCTTGAGAATCAGCCCAGGATTTTCTGTCGGTGGTAGTAAACTGTGAATTAAATGAGAGTTCATCAAGCAGTGCTGTTGTGGTTTCAAAATTGCATTATTCTTTATCTGGATCCACAAATACATGTTTGATTACGGCTGTAAGCACATGACAAAATGCCTTGCAGTGCAAATGCTACACAAAGATAACATTGCGATAATTTTTCTTCTATCTACAGACTTTGTTACTTTGGGTGATGTTTTATGGTATGGAGCATAAAGCTGCAATAAATCTTTCAGATACTACCTTCAAACACGCACTAAGGTAATTTTTCCTTTAACAATTGTGAGTTGATCTTTTTTACATGACCACTCAACACTTTTGTCCTTAAACCAGAGGATTAAACCAGTGCTTTCCAAAGTGTGACCATTTACAGGCTCTAAGTCTTGCCTGCAGCCCGCAAAGAGCCCTGTGAATGGCAGCTGTCCCCCAGCGAGCCAGCTGGCTGCTCATGCTACAAGGAATTAAGGAATGGTCCTGAATTCTCCCTACGGTGATTTGGAGCACCGTGGGACAGGCAAGGTGGCTCGGCCTGACACCACAGCCTCCGTTAGCACTTAAAATCACAGCTTGTTTAGCCTCCACACATATGCGGCAGAGAGAAAAAGCCTCTTGTGAGCTCCAGCTTCTCGAGCAGAAGTCTAGCAATGGGAGCCAGGGCAGAGGAGGCATCCCCTCCTCAGTAAGCACTGCAATTTGTAGCATTTGACATCAAAAATAAAATCAAGGCCCGACCGCGCTAATTGCAAAAGAACCAATACACATATGCAAATACTTTGCACAGGGTGAGCTGCTTTCTTAAGCCCCCAGCCATGCCTTGCCGAGCTGGCCGAGCACACAAGGGGGATGCTGAAGGACCTGGTGGGGCAGCCCTGCAGAAGGGAGAGACACTGGATCCCATAATGCTCTTCCCTGGAGGGGCTGGTGGTAGAACTGGGACCAAAACCATCAAAATCCCCAACCACTTGGAAACCAAAACCATATGCATTCTAAGTATTTCAGAACATTGTAATGTTGTGTAGTACTTAAAATACCTGCAAATGATCATTTCTTCCTCTTCTCTCCCCCTCAAAAAAGGCTTGTTTTATAAAAGGACTAATTATCCAGTTGGTCAAGACACAACGGATGCTAAATTTATTCATGGACCCTCATCTGCCAACACACTTCCATTTCTTATCTGATTTTTTGCTTCTTTCCTTCAGCTGGCTACTGACCTTACAGCATCCCTTTAATATTCCTTCTTCCCTCTCTAAGATTTCTGTAAAATCCTTCCCTACTTCCATCACCTTTCTTCCATCCATTCGCCAAGCTGCTTTGAAATCCCCGGCTCTTGTGTGCGTAGCAGTCACCCTGCGGCCTGAATGCAACATTAAGGATGGTTGCTGGGGCAAGCCCTTCCTCAGAGCAGTGCTCTGTTTCTATCTACCACCAGGTACAGTTGACTTTGCTTAAAAATATTCCTAGTGTGGAAGGGGGTAAAAGGCACTTGAGAAACATGCATAACCCAGGTAATTAAAGACCTTGCGATGACCACATGGTCCGAAGGTCCAGAAAGCCAAACACACCTGAGGAAAAATCCTCCTTCTCTGTAATTGCTGAGTATAAATTGCTCTTTTATTAATTATTTAGGTGAGTACCAGCTACTCCCAGTCAGAGTAATCACAGTTAACAAGATTATCTTCTTGTGCTAGCTGTAATTAGCAGAGATCAGACAAAAAGTATAATTTACCTGGCATTAGGTGCACAAGCTTCTACTAACCGCAGGTCCTCAGACGTGATCTCGCACATTGGCTGCACTTCAGCGGTTTGCAGCTCTTTTGCAAGAGTTTCAGATTGTGAAATTTGCACTAAGACCTACTGCAAGCAAGCAAAGGAGCAGCATTCTGAAGAGAGAAGCTCCTTGTGGGCATCTTTTCCATTTTCTTTTCTGTATCTTCCATCTTTCTGTTCTGCAGAAGGTTTTGTAAAAAATATTGAAATCAACTCTATTTGCATTTTTTTTTAATTTAATACTGAAGTAATTTTGCATTTGTGGTGCACACAATTCAAAACCAGGAGCTTAGATCCCATGAAATCAACATTAAGATTACCTCTCTGTGTCTGCTTAAGATTTCCCTATGCTTTTTGGATCAATGTAAATGTCCCCCCCTACCCAGAAATTCTTCCCCACCTTTGACATTTTGAATTTCTGGGGAAAAAATGCAATAAACAATCGAGTTGAAAGCTGAGGTAATGGCTAAAATGTGAGAATTTTGTTTGCTTAGTCCTTTAAGGGAGGGAATTCTTGCCCAAACACTTTTCTATTGAAAATAAGGAGCACAAAGGAGGAAGAGAGGAGGTTCTCTTTCTACCTAGCTTCATCTAATCTAATCTAATCAAATCAGAACAACCCAGTTACATTAGCAAGACCTTGTGGAGGAAGGCCTCAAAAATGGGCAGAGACATACCTGAGGCTGTTTGGCAGGTCTGTGATAGAGCACAGACAAGAACCCAAATCTCGGGGGTCCCAGCTCCATGCTCTTGTCATAAGGGTCCCCAGGGTACAGAGACAGCCTAATAAAAGCTTCAGGTAGATAAAAGCTTGACTATGTTTTTGAAAGCCAATTTTTAAGTAATCTCTAGGTGAAGGATGTTTAAAAAGATAATGTCTGTTTATGCACTCAAGCACACAGGGCAGCGTTCCTGAAAAGCAACTTTTAGAGTAACAGAGAAGATTCGGTTTCCAATTTGGAAAAACGGAGCAGTTACCACTGATGGCATCGATACAGCAATTCTGCCATTTCTATGTATTTCCCCTTCCCTGGCTGCCAGCAGAATATTTTGGATGACTAAACCCACTTTTTTCCTTCTCAAATCCAAACTTCTCCCTGAAGGCCAGTCTCAAGCTCCCGTTAAAAGGCGACCTGGCACGTTTTATCCCTGCAGGCCGTACCCGGCGGCTGCCCTTGCCCCCTGCGAGGCGGCGGGCTCTCCCCAGCCCCCCCAGCCCAGACGGACCCCGCCGGGCGGCGGCGGCCGCGCAGCTCCGCGCTCGCAGCACCATCTATGGAGCGGGAGGAGCACAGCAGCCAGAGCAGCGGGAGGGCTGGAAAAAGGGAATGAGGAAATATTCCTCCTCAGGCTGCAGTTTGCTCCCAAGGGCACAGGAAGAGAGGCCAAGCTGTACGGCAAGCCCTCGAAGGGCATTTAGGTGTCGCAGGCGTGCGACGCCGTGGGCTCACGACTGCAGACTGCTGCGCGTGGGGAATCATAGAACGGTTTGGGTTGGAAGGGACTTCAAAGATCATCTCATTCCAAGCCCCTGCCATGGGCAGGGACACCTCCCACTAGACCAGGTTGCTCAAAGCCCCATCCAGCCTGGCCTTGAACACTTCCAGGGATGAGGCATCCACAACTTCTCTGGGCGCCCTGTTCCAGTGCCTCACCAACCTCACAGTGAAAAACTTCTTCCTCATATCTAATCTAAATCTATCCTCTTCCAGTTTGAAGCTGTTACCCTGTGTCCTATCATTACACTCCCTGATAAGGAGGCCCTCCCCATCCTTCCTGTAAGCCCCCTTTGGGTACTAGAAGGCCGCTGTAAGTTCTTGGAGCCTTCTCTTCTCCAGGCTGAACAACCCCAACTCTCTGAGCCTGTCTTCATAAGAGAGGTGCACCAGCCCTCTGATCATCTTTGTGGCCCTCTGCTAGAGCCGTTCCAACAGGTCCATGTCCTTCTTGCGCTGAGGACTCCAGAGCTGGACGCAGTATTCCAGATGGGGTCTCACCAGGGCGGAGAATCATAAGTGAGCCCCTCCAGGCACCTGTACTTGTATAGCTTGTAACACACCAATGATGTACTTTTTCCTTCCATCTCATACTCAAAAAAATGACTGAGTTTCTCTGACTTTGAAGTTTTAGCAAACAGAAAAAACTGCTTCAAGTACATGTACAATACAGCACATTTTAGTTTACCACAACATTTTAAAGTATAATTTTAAAATAATAAAGCTCACAGAGCTTACTAAATAGGCAATAACAATAGTTTTACTTAAAATATAGATGACATGCAGGGATCTTATTTTTATTTTTTTACCTCAGAGCATCACTTTCAGTTGCCTACACCGCCCATAAATACAGGGATACAATTCTCCAGGCATTTGCAAGCCCTGCTGTGACAGAAGCCAGTCTCCCAACCACCCCCAAGGGGAGCAGCATGGGCACCCAGCTGCCTTGGCAAACTGCCTTATCCTGACATGGGGGGGAAGTGGTGAACACGTGTATTGCAGCCCGCTGTGGTCCAGTACAGACAGGATTGATAACTTACAAGAAGGTTCATTAAATGTCACTTTTCTTCAACAGAAACCAGTCAACTCTGTCACTAAGCCCAGCATAAAACTAATTTCTGACTTCTGACAGGTACCCCTCATTCCAAATGAGCCCAGGATCCCCTCAGCGGGGCCTTCACAGGTTTGCTCTCGATTTAACTCCTTTCATTCTCCTCCTTTCAGAAAGACCTGTAAGCCGGTAGCACCAGTACGAGCCAGGCCACGCAAAGCTCCTTTGGAAACACTCAGTTCCTGAAGGCTTTTAAAGACACTTGAAGTTTATTTTTTGCATCACAAATATCAGCTAGAGTTGTCTCATCCATACACATTATCCTGGGGTTTTGTTTCTGAGAAGGCTCAGCCTGCAACGCTCCTCTCCCCGTCCTCTACCAGCTCAGGGAAGGGCCAGCCAAATCCCTCAGGAACAGAGCTTTCTTGAGGAATACTTTAAGCTCCATTTCTGGAGAAGAGGTCTAGTAAGAAACAATATCCTGGCCTTCATCCATACTGGGTTTATAACACATGTGCAACTCCTCCTTGAAAATCACAAGGGGGTTAGGCAGGGGCCAGGGGAGAAAACCTCTGCATGATACAATACTTTTGGTCAATTTTTCTGTGCAGCCAAAGCCTCAGCCTTTTTTATTTATTTGTGTGGTCACAGCAACCACGGGTAGGAAGGAAGAATATGAGGCAAAGGGCTTTTATGAACTTCCTGCTACTCAGAAGGCAACTTCTCCCCTCTGTCCCACTGACCCACTTACCATTTCTTCCACTGCAGTCCTGACACCATCACTCATACGCGCCAGCACACCAGTGAAACAGCATCTTCATCACAGATTTTCCTTTGCTAATCTAAGGACTTGCCAGCACCAAAAAGAGGAATCCTCCCTTTAGCATTTAAGGAGGGGGAAATTCACTTACCATAGAAATTAACTGCTTGGGAAACGTCTTCTTTCACCTATTGAACTTCCAGCCTGATTGGGAAAAAGGTGATATTTAAGCATACATTCTTACCTCGAGGAAGTTTCTCTGTGGGAGTTTCATAGCCTATTCATTCAGAACAGCTTGGTGGAATATTTCATTTAGATGGTATTTCTTTTTAGTATAAGTCAGCAGAAAAAAATCCAATATGATCTTGTCTTGACAGAAAAAAAACCTACTTCCTAAAAGAGTGTAGGCCTATAGTCTTCCCCCCCCCCCCCCCGCCTACTTAAACAAACAGAATTGTTGATTCTACTGATTGCATATGTCCCTAGGAAACCTTCCATTCTACCTGGACTGATCTGTGGGAAGAAAATACTTAGCATCTGCTTCTCCATTCTCACTGTTGAGATTTTTTTCTTCTTCAAGATCAGTCAAAGATTCTCTGCTTCAAGACAGTAAGCATGCCTGTATTTTCTTAGCAGTACTTTTTGATTTTGCCATCGTATCCAAATCAGTATGCAGAGATATTTATATTAACTATTATCATCTAAAAATCTAGGAACAGGCAGAACCCATGGCAGTTTATTCTGCAGCAAGCACCCTGCTGCGTACATTGTCAACCCATAAATCTAGTCGGAATTTTAAACTGACACACAGAAGTGCCCCACAACTGGAAGTCACCCATGTGATACAAAGATCAAGATAATTAACTCCTCCCACACTCCCTCCTCCCATAACTCCTCCCCACTGACCTAGTTATATGTAAAATGTAGTAATTTAGACTGCTGCTTCAGAGACCTCAGTGGTTGTCCTGGTCTGAGAAAACATTTAGATACAACTCCCCTAAACATCTGAGACAGTACTGACTGAGCAGTCAGAAAACCTGACGTGTTTTTAGAAATCAACATCCTTGAGGAGCAGCAAATTAGCTGCTTTGCAGGAAAGACTACCAAGCTATCAAGCAAATTGCAATTTTAACAAAATAACCCCCTAGATTTCGAAGAAACATTTAAATACGTTGGTGAAAAACATTTAATGGTAAGAATACATACCTGCATGCAATTTCAACAAAAAGGCCTGAATAGTTTGGATAATGTTTTTCTTCAGTATCATGAAACTTGAAGTGAAAGGTAATATAGTTTCACTGTTCGTGGCTTCCAGATTAAGTCTAAAAATTACATTTTCCTTCTTTTTTCCTGAAACAGTTTTGTTTGGAAATATGTACTGGAGCAGTAGCGTACACAAAAGACAGACATATGTATCTATATATACAATTTTCTTTTATTAACAACGTATGTCATTACTGAACAAGGCAACTGGGAAATACAAGGACTGGACATATACATGAAAATTTTACAACTTGACAAAAAATTGGCATATGACTTATATACAGATGCGATTAATAAAGGTTACAACTCTACTGTATTTGATTAAACACAGTCCTAAGCACTTACATTATGAAAATATGACGTTGATCATACAGAGGTCAAGTTCTGGAATCTAAAAATAATAACAATTTAAAAACTTCAAAACCTTCTATGCCCATCCATTTTACAGACCATCACTACAGCTTTTCCTACTGCCATATACATGAAAGATTATCAAAAATATATTGATGGGTCTATCGCTAATCATGAATGTTTATATTTACATTAAGTTAGCAAATTTTTCACCAAATACTTTATATACAAAACTCAATTTTGCCCTTTGTGAAAGTCGTTAAAAAGTTAAAAACCATAGAAATGCCAGTTAGAAATAACGCATTCCAAAAATTGGACTTGTTTACAACAACTGAGAACAATTGAAAATAATTTATGAAAAGGTATGTCATTTTAGTACACGTACTCTCACAACACTTTAGTTCCAATACAGAGTAGCAGGAATTTTGTCCTGTGTGTGTTCTTTGAGTGGTATCTTCTCTTTCAATAATGCTGCAAGAAAAGAAAAATAGAATTATTCTTAAGCAGTTTGTCATGAGTCTTTGAAGAAGGCAGAAATAATTCAAGGGACCAATATTCCTTCTCCCCTTCTCAGTGCAGGAAGCCCTGTCCCCATTTGTATTGGCCCAAACATTCAAAATTCTTATTTCTTACTTGGAGGCTAAAAGCGGAAGAAAAAAAAAAATTAAAAAAAAACCAACCAAACAAACAGAAAAGAGAAACCCAACAGCCTCTGTACTTCAGTGCTATTCAGAAGGCACACATCCTTTTGCCAGCAGTGTTTTTGAATACGAGCTTGGCTGGTTTTTGTATTTGACTAGAATGCTTTTGCAGCATGCTTTGAGCACCCCTAACAAAATCAGTCCTCTCTGCCAAACTAGAAACCCCTCCAACCTGTCTCTCAATTGAAAAAGAGCTTAGACAGGAACCAGACGTTTGCTCTGCAGGCACTTCTTCTACACAGACACGAGCACCTAAGGAATTCTGCAATACTAAAAAAAAAATGGATGCTGAATGAATCTACACATACTAAGGATTAGACAGCTACTGAAACAGGAACTCTCTTGGAATTATGTTCTGCTCAGGCCCACCTGAGTACCAGAAATCCATTTGAGAACACAGAAGCACACTTTACAGTGCTTCCAGTATGTGCGAAAAACAGCAGATGGATCAATCGAATCGCGAAGGTCTCGGCTCACTTCTTCAAGTGACAGGCATTATGGAAACAACGCTGTGGTTCTTCACTGAATCACAGCAGTACAACACAATTGTTCATAAAGCACCGCAATAACTTTGTCAAAGCACTGACACACATAATAAGCAAAATTAGATCTTGCTGTCAAATCCAAATGAAGTGGACTGAATTTCCCTTTTTATCTCTAGAGAAGCTGAATGCATCTTCTGTACTTGCTGTATGGAATCCCTGTCTTCCAATTCCACCAAAGTCTCTCCATGTGCTATTATTTCACATATGTGCTATTCTTACTCATTCTTCAAACTCCATAATGACCAACTCTTAACTTTTTCTTTGTTTGTAAAAGGTAAGGGTGAAATGACATGTCAACCACCTTTAATCTATGCAGCCACACTCCTAGTCTTGAGATCTTGTGCCCTCTTGTTTCAGACAGCCCTCCCTTCTTTGGCTTTCCTCCTAAGTAATTATCCTCCAACTTGCCCTTCAGGTCATTCTTCTCAAACCAAGCTCACTGGAGGAAGGGGTATAACATCTTTGGCCTTCTCTTTTCTCTATCCTGTTCCTAAGTCACTTCATCCAAAACACGAGATCCGGTTACCTTCTCAATATTCATGATTTCACACAAATCAAACTATTTCTCCAGTTTATTGCTTCTCTCTACACATTTTCAGACCTGTTCACATATATCTTTCTAGCAATGTTGCCTTCTCCAAATTCAAGTACTTTTCACCACAGCTTTTCTTCACAAACTTTGGCAATCTGAGCATCCTGCTTAGGTTACAGACCAATGACAAATGGTCAAGTCTTCAAGCCTTTCTTGTCTCTACATCTTTCGCATGCAGTAACTGTATCAGCATTTTGCAAGTTTTCGGCAGTCTTTCTAAAACATGTTCTGCTTAGTCCACTTGAATGTCTAAAACTCTAATCCAGGCCCTGAGCCTTTCCTTTTAAGTTGTGTTAGTCTTCCGATTCAGGTACACTCCCACAAACAGTGCTGCTGGCACAACTTAAGGTGAGGTGTGGGAGGAGACAGTAACTGAAGATACATAAACAGCTCTGCTAATGTATATGAAACTACAGTTTCCTCATCTTCCTTTCACTAACACCTCAAATAATCTGTGTCTGATAATCTTCGGTCTGGTTCTGTTTTTATAACTACTTCCTATCTCGCATTTTGTAAACTCTCCAGAGCTAGGATTTGGTATGGTTCATACAGTACCTGGAACTAAAATATTTACAGCAAAAATTTAGGATCCTTTACATTGCAGTGATAGGAAAGATACCATAGCCACAAAATCTGTACAGGAATTTACTCATTAACAGGATAACTTTAAGGTTTCTCAGATCTTACCAGTTTAATTTGTGCTCTGTCGCTGGACTTTTGGTCCAACGCTCTGAGTTTCTTCTTCTGGATTTGGGCGTTTCCCTGCACTAATGCCAGTACCAAGGGTCGTTCTTCCTGATAATTTAAAACCAGTATTGACATTAAGACTCTGTTGACATTACACTTCATATATTCAGGAAAAGCGTTTCGATTTTTTTTGTTGTTCTTTAAATTACCTGCTTGTAATAAGTGTGATTGCTGATTGTCTCCATGAGCATAGTGTAAGATACTACTTGCTTGACAGTAACCTGTTCAGATACAGTAGATATTTATTATAATAAATAAAATTTAAAACTGCAAGCAAGAGTACAATTACTTTCTTTACAACAACAAAAAGGAGACGATTTATTTTCCATTATCAAGAAAAACCCTTCCATAAACCGTCCGGAATGCAGAAGAGTTCTTCTGCAAATAATAAAAGTGCCTCATGGCAGTCTACAACAGTTAAATATATATATGTATATATATGCACAGCGAACAATATTAACTGCGTACATATTTATGCATTATATTTGCAACAAGCAGAATGTTTATATATCCAAACACTTAAATTCCAAGCTGTTATGAATTTTAACATTTGTTCTGCCCAGTCTCCTCATCCTCTTTATTATTCTGTTATAGCAATACTAGTGAATCCTTAGCATAACTAAGCTGTGGAAAAAAACCCAAACCCAACAACCAACCAACACGCAAGTAACTTAAAGACGCAAACTATTTTCTGGTTCGTGTAAACTATCCACTGGCAACCTTGACACTGAGCGTTCTGCATAAATAATGCAAATTAGCAAAAGCAGTTGCAAGGTTTCTTATTCTGAACAGTTGTGGTGTTCTGGTTATGTTCTGGGTGCTTAAACAAAACACAGATTACAGTCTTTCATGGTCAGTAAACACACAACCTGTTAAGACTGCAAAGAAAGAAACAGTTAGTGCTAAATTTGATTGCAACTTTGATCTATCACAAAGCACAGCTTAAGTCTCTGTATACAGTAACAAAAATTTGCCTCCACAATAGGAGAACATCCACACAAAACTGTGGAAATTTATCACATATGGAAAGAGTCATAGTGAAATCAACGAAAAGATAACATGCAAATTTTGTTATCAAATACACAAAGTGAACTTCTTTCTTTCAGTATCTTTCATTTAAAGTAACCTAGGATAATGTTTATTAATTTTTGTTTAGTCATACTTGTGATCCCTTCCACTCAAAACATACAAATATGTTCTGCATGAGCATTTTAAAGATAAAAGTGACAAGACAAGCAAGTTCACTTTAAGAAATAATTTTTATGTTTCAAGAACAGAAACAAGGCCAGTTCAAGTCGTAGACAGCAGCTGTCACAAAAAAAATAAATAATATCTATCCACATTATTTTGATGTTTTGTCTGTCTTTCCATAGTTGCAAGGATTTGGAGATCCTCTACAGACATGGACTGCCATAATACCTTGCTGCTGAATTCCACTTGCTCCTGTATGAGAGTCTCCCAGGGCACACGGCTGAACAACTGTATGGCCATCACCAGTTCCCAGCTGAGCTCCTGGAGAGGCAGGAAAAAGACTTAAATATAACCAGACACAATTCCAATTCTGGTATTTTAAATGTTGGGGATTTTCCCCCCCCACACTTCAAGAAGTGGACTTTGATTGTGGGGGTTTTTTTTAAAAAAAACAAAACAAAAAACCCAAAAAACAACACAACCCTCGGAACAGGTCCAAAGCTCTAATGCTTCCATCTTTCCAAAAATCACACTTGCAAATTCAGACGAATACACAGTAACCTCCTACAAAACGGATACATTTCTGATGTGAAAAGTGTAAGTACATGTATGCGTTTAAGTATACATGTGTACACTTTAAGGAGAAAAGAGTGCACATAATGTTAATTTTTTTAACTAAGCCCTTCCTGTCTTGTCAATCTCTGAAGCTAAAAGAACTAAAAGCTCAAGCACCCAGCTTTAAGGAGTCTAGATTTCAATTCTTTGAGAGGAATGGTACTGGCTGAGAACGATAAGGTCCACCTTCCTCCACAATCTGCTTCTAACCTTGACTAAAGCCTAATGAGAACACAGACCCAGTAAATTTCCAGTTCTGTTGTATCCTTTTACAATGAGGAGTCCAAACTGTACATAGCATTCGATATATTGATGCACCATGGATTTATACAACGTTAATACTATTTTTTTCCCTTAGTAACTAGCTAATGCTAGTCTTTGTATGTTACAGCAAGAATGTTAATAGTCTAAAGTAATTTTCATCAAAACTGTATGATAAATTCTACATTCAGTTCTTTCAGACACTGTCTACCAAATTGTTGTTGACATTATGGTATAATTAAATTTCAGTAAGTAAACTAACACTAGCATTAGAAAATTAACAGTTCTGACTTGAAAATTCACAAATCACTCTATTACAAATATGAGGATGCTCGTAGACTTCTAGGAGAAAATCACATTCAAATGCTTTTGAAATCAAACTGTTTGATACATGTTAATAAGTAACCTTCAGGGGGAAAAATAGTCTAAAAAATTCTTACGTGTTTTAGAAAAAAAATCTACGAGATATCTACATACAAATACTACCAAACAGTGAATAAAATTGAAAATGTTTGTGATTTGTACTGAAAATTGTCTTGTGAAAACAGCTCGCTCTTATAATACATAATGCCAAAGGCATTATAAAAGAAGCTTGTGCAGTTCAGTTCAAATAATTGTAGGTATTAAAAGAATTTGACTGACCTCCTGTACTACCACAACCAGAAATGCTTTCTCCTGGTGAATAGCCCATTAGGCCACCATTTCCGTTTCCATTTGGATTAGAAGGCACTGTTGCAAGAAGACCTAAGCAACGAAATAAAACAGAGAGCCACAAAGAAAGAGAGCAAAAAAAGATTAATTGTAGTACACTTTTTTTTTTCTTCATGATAGTCAATTCTCCACTTTCACCCTGACTGGTTTACCTTTATAACGGGAGAACATCTCTCTATTTTGCCTAATTCTGGGATCTTGCCAAGTAATTTTAGTTCACAATTACTTAACAGGCATTTTCTACATAATATTCTGCATAACCTTTCCAATATCAATTGGTTACACATATCAACTATGTTGCATTGAAGTGCAATGTATCCCGATTCAACATCCGATATCTGAACACACTGACTGCTTACACCTTCCGGAGCAACACAAGTGCATGTGGTTTACCTCTCAGGGCAAAGGGCACAGCCTTTCCCAGCTAAGAAGAATGCTACCAGAGTTTGCACTGGTCTCTGTCTGAGCAACAGCATTTGCAAATGCAAATACAGTATGGCTGAAGTCATGAACCACATTAATTTTCTAATCACTGGTTTTAAAACCAAGAGTATCAGAACGCACGGGAAGACCCAGTTTAACCCAAAAACTTCCAAAAACCCACAAAAAAAATTTCTGTGTAAGACTTACAAAGAGGCGCTTCACTCAAACTCTTCCTTCCCTTTCTTGGTTACATTTAATATTTTCACTTATTTGGATATACAACCCTGGTCACCACACTGAGCTCACAATTGATTACCATTGCTACAGAACAAAATTATTAATTGCTAGAACGTGAGAGAAGTTTTCAAATAAATAAAGCCAATAGCCTATAAACCGTACCCAGTCCTCTGTATCGTGAAAGCTGCTGGTAGATCTGTTTCATCCTCTCAATATTCAGACGGCTTGCCTCGGCATGATTTACCATTGGTTTGGGATAATTAACTCCTATAATACATTTTGCAGCCTTCTGGATGCTCTCTGGGGCATTCCAAGGATCATAGATGTATTTTGCAGGATAACCTCTAAGTACTGGCAAATAACGTCTTAAAAAAAATAAAATAAAAAGGTCATTGTAAGTGTAAAGCCACTCGACAGTTTAAGCAACACCCACGAATCGCTGCAATTTCTGGATTGTGAGATACCTGATATAATCCCCATTTGGGTCAGTTCTTCTGCCAAAACCCACTGGACAGTAGCAGTGAAAAAACTGCTGAAAGAAGGAACTGCAGGATAGCCACATCCAGCTTCCAGCATTCACGCTCCAATCCGCGTCAAGTAAGAGCTCTTCAAAGACCTTAAGAAATTAGAGCAACAAGTTAGTCTGAATATGGCACAGCTTTGAGACGCTTATTTTTTCAGGAATTGTTCTTTTTGATTTCAGCAGAGGAAACCCAGATCTTCAACACAGCAACACCCTCTTACCTGGCACCATTCACAGAATGCTCAGTACACAGTTGCAAATACGTAACCTAAATGCCCAAAGTCAAGAACAGAAGTGCGATAGCCTGGTTTGGCTTTTACCCTGTGAAAAAAACCTTGTAGACATCTCAGAAAGCTGCAACCAAGAAGTTACACATTGTTGCATAAACCCATCCTTAAATAAATCCCCAAAGGATGGCTGGAGCCTGATTGTTTGCAAGTGGCATTTGTTCCTCTTAGAAGAGTTGCTTCATCCCATTACAATTGGGTAAGCTTCGCAAACTTCCAGAAAATAGGGAACATAAAAAGCACATTTCAAACTAAAATTCTCAGTCTGAACAGCTCAACTTGCACAGCACCTTTCACTGTGTGAGGAGGCCCAAGAGCAGAATTCAAGAGCTTCAGGGTAGCACAAACGTTCAGAAGTTGTATTCCTGAAGGCCAACAGTTTATCTAGTAAGTCACCATGCTGAGGATGCACACTTACATCCCTGGAGGTACATGAACCACCACATGTGCTGAAGAAAGGTGGGACAGATAATGAACTCTGATCTGAAAACAGTCTTTCAGGTGATCGCTACTCCTATTATGTTAAAAATAATGCACAAGGAAGTTGAAGATTTATGAGGGTTTTAATTTAAATCTGGAGCTCAACAGTTGTGAAGCATTCAAGTTTCCGGCATTGATTGTTTTTTAATTATTAACACAGACAATACTAATGTGTATAAAAAGAAGTGTCTCTGCTCAGTCAGATCACTAGCAATACAGGCTAACAAGAACAAAAGAGAAGCCTTATTTTTTGAAAAAGAGCATTCAAGTGCCTTTTATAAAAAGAGTGCACTAAAGTAGTTTTCAAAAGAGATGCTTATTTAATACATATTTTTTTCAAGTTACGATTTTATTTTCAAACTTGGATTGTCCCCAAATATTCCAAAGAAACCATCATTTTTCTTCACGCTAAGACACTAAGACTTAACATCTTACTACTGCCACCCAACTTCAACTAATATTATTCCAATATAAAGTCTAAATAAGGTAATACCATTAAACAAGGATATCTCTTTCTACATATATTCAGTAAAGCATTCATTCTACAGTACACACTGAATAAATGTTACAAAAGTATCTTTACCTAAATATCTGCAACTATTTGAAAAAAGTTTGTTTTGAAAAATAAGATTTATCTTAAAACACTTTTAAAAAACATTTCAAATAGTAAGTGACTAATAATGTAACAATATTTTTAGATGCACATTAAGTGCTAGCACACCACTGTTCCACTAGATGCTGCCATGTCATAAGACTTTGGAAATAACATCGTCACGTAAGGCCAGATTAACTTTTGCGAGCTCAGCCGTAGAAATTAAACATCCTTCCACTGCACAAACCTGGGCCCTCCATATACCCACATTGTTTCAAATGTAAGAACAAATTGGCATTTATCTGTAATACACAGCTTTGTTGTTTGCCTGAGTTACGTATGTATGTGCACCTTCGATGTCTTTATCTATGAACTGTAAAAGGAAAATTCCTAAAGTAGCTTATGCTGTTATGTAACTAAGACATTTTTTTTTTTTTAAATGAAAGGTATTTGCTTACAACTGATTTGTTAAGAAAGGTGACATTTTGTAGGGTTATATATATGAAAAAATATGAGGTCACAATCTTGATCACGGGTAAATTCTTTTTTAGATTTCAAGAATAAAAAACTATTTTTAATTGATTAGCATTGCTCAGTAAAAGATGTGCTACCCTTCTAAAAATGTAAAACTGATTCAAAGGCTGAGATTAAATTATTCCATTCTTTTCTTCAAGAGACTGACATTTGTAACTTGAACTTCAGCGTCTCTTAGATACTTGCATAGAAATTAGTTACACTGAAACTTCAGCCAAATCATGTTGCCCATACTCACGCTTCTAGCACTGGGTGAAGGGACAGAAATTGCTGAAAAGAGATTCTCAGCTTTTAGTTTTGTCCCTTTAATTCCTATGGTGCAGACACGAGATGTGAACAGAAACTGTTCACGTAGTACGACTGGAAAGAAATTTCAATTACAAGAGTAATCTATGTTATTTGCCAAGATTTAGGAAGAAATCTCAAATTTAGAAGAATCACAGATCTATTCTGACTGCAAGAAACACTCTAATATTCCAATAAAATGGGAGCATTCAACAGGTAAAGCTTCAGCACCATTGGTTTATCAGAACCAATTTAATTTTGGCCACAGTTTAAGGTTTAAAATTCAACTTACACCACACAGTAACAATGACTGTAGAATGACTGACTATTTGAAACTAACAGGCACTTTAAGAAAATCAAGAATAAGAAACCATACCTTCATTCCTTCTTCCCAGCTAATCCAGAGGTCACCTCGAGTCAAAAAGCATGCTACAGCATGCCGGGCTAAATGGTGAATCCAACCTTCTTGACGAAGCTGCGTCATAATTGCATCAATCCAAGGAAAACCTGTCCTGCCTTCTGCCCACTTGGCCAAAGCCTCAGGATTCTTATCCCATGGAATTTGAACACAGATAGGATTCCCCTCCATTTTATCAAACCGTGGATTGTTAGTTGCTGCTGTGTAGAAAAACTCACGCCATAACAGCTGGCCATAGAGGGAGAGGGGAGGGGAGCTGTTCTTTTTTACCTGAAGATCATCATTAAAGGAAAACATGTTATTAGAAGAAGTAGGGAAAAATCATAGCATCTAAGAACGTGTATCTGGCTATGTAGAAATCATACCTTTTTGTACAGATCCGTTAACTTGAAATAAAAGAGACGACAGGACAAACAGCCAAAGCGGAGGTAGGGACTAAGCCCTGTAGGACTTGCCAGAAGGGAATTTGCATTCATTCGTGGTCTTTCAAAGTTTGCTACCCAAGCCTTAAAAAAAAAAAAACAGAACACACAGCGACATCAGACTACAGGCTAGGTAGCAACTCGTAAAAATAAAGGGAGAAATCACGCACTGTCTATAACTGAATCCAGACACTGGAGAGATGATCATGTTACCTACAATATCTATGGGTTCCTCTTGAATCAGTGGAATCTCTAGAAGATAATTAATCTACATGCAGAAGGCATGAGCTGTCTTCCAGAACTATCTATCCTTTTTATTTTTTAAATACAGAGGAAATCTGGACAACTAGCAAAGGTTATAAAAAATTCAAAGTTATCAACTTCAAAGTTATAAAAAGTATATTTCAAGTAAAATTCCCTCCAAAGAAAAAATTATTTTTTTTAGTAGAAAATAGTATAAGAGACTTTCTCTAAAATTTAAATTAAAGACAAGCTGCTATCATCTTTTAAAGCTAAGAAACAACAATTTGATTTATAGCATTGAGGCCTTGAGTTCAAGTTTGTGTTTGTGATTTTTTTTTTTTAAAACTAGTTGCCCAATTCCTTTTACATTTCGTTGCAAAGAGCAACTCTGTTTCCCAGATATGTCATACTTGCAATAATTTGAAACATACCTTTCGTTCTAAATGTCTTTCCAATCTTGTGAGAGCTTCTGTTTCTCCCCCTGGCCACACTGCAGAAGGCAGACCATCTGTGTCGAAACCTGAAAAGCAAATTGAAACAAGGAAATTCCTTGTTTGCTTATACTGCAGGGCAACAAAATCCTAGAACATTGATACTTGACTACGTTTTATTCTATCTTGAGAATAACCCTAAGTTAGACACACAGCAGAATACAAATTTTAAAACAGTATGCAACCAAGTCTTATCAAAGCACATTCAATACCTCTAATTTGCAGCAAAAGCCAATTTTTACTTTTACATTTACATTAATTTACATGCTGAATGGTCTTACTTTAATTCTGCTTCTGTTTTTTTACACAAAGAAAGTGAACTTTACCATTTTTCACATTATTTTCAAGTTCTCAGCTCTGCAATACATGGGCTATCCCAAAACCACAACTTTTTTTTTTTTAATTGCAACTAAACAGCAACAACTGCTATTGTAATTTATACAATGTCTAAAAAATTTTCCCATCAAGTGAAAAAGATGAGTGCTATCTTCACAACATTCCTAGGTTTCATTGACCTTGACTTAAATAATAGATGGGGATTTATTGTCAATTTGATGATAGACACGTACTTGCCCTACAAAAGATGAAAAGAAGGTAACAGGATTTCTCCCACACCTCCCCCAAGATGGTTCACCAGGTGCATGATAACATGTTTGCCTACAGTTTAACCTCTGTATAGTGAGATCCTCTCTTCTTAAAAAGGCTTTAAAAGCAAGGTCTGTTGTAAGAGCGTTCAAACAGACTAGACAGAGCATTCTAGCTTAGCCAGAATCTGTCCAGACCCTTTTGTTAGCAATTTGGAGGTCATAACACATTTGCTTGTATTTCAGGGTGGGGGGCAAGGAAACAGGAAAGAGGGGGAGGGATTCATAGGACAATACCTTGATACTATTTCTTAAAATTAAATTTATAGAAACATAAGGTATATTTTTTTAAAAAAAGTTTCTAAAATAATTATTTGAGAATTATTATCTTTTTTTCTGGCACTGCAAGACAAGACTTTTTTTAATTAACTTGTAAAATGACAGATTAATGATGTGAACTACAGAGATACCAAATGCATTTAATACAAAATGAAGTACCAAAGACTATTAGTAGCTTAATGATTATTTGGTACCATGGGAAAATGGATACGCTGTATTACAAGAAGCCAAACAGTACTTAGTGTAGTTTGATCTATCTGACCTCCCATTTAAAAGAAAACAACTAGAGTTGGTTACCTTTTTTGTTCCTTTTGTACGTCATAATTGGCATCAGTTTAACAATTAACCATAAGTAGAACCTCTCTTGTGGTTATTTTAAGTGTTATGCTTTTAGTGGTACATTACATCTTACTTGTTTCACAATGTGAAAACAATCTTAGAACATACCTAGCTCTTCAAGTGATGGGACACCGTATTTCTCGTCATGGTCATCAGAAACTGGAGTAGTACATTTTTCCATTACCTCTGGGGTTATAGTCTCCACTGGCATCTCCAGAGGTTCCATTCTACTAATTAGGGTTTGGAATCGCTTGTAAGTAAGAGGAGGCTGTCCTCCATTTAATTCTATTATTCTGGATTGAAAAAAAAGAAAAAAAGAAAAGTAGTACGTCATACTATAGTATATAACAATTACTTTTTTTAATAAGATATACACACCTATACACATACAGAAATATCTTCTTACCTGCCTCTAGCATGTTATATAAAAATCACAGATATACATGGCAATCCAGACAGTTTGAACTTTAATTTTACCCTCCTTTTCACCCCAGTAGGAAGACATATAAATTAACTGTTTATGACCAAGTCAATTATTCTTCATTCCCGGGCTGAGTCAAGTCCCTCAAGAGTGACTAAGTAATGAATATGGACGGCTCAAGGGGAAGAAAAATACAGATCAGCAAAGCAGATGAGAGACCATAGCTACATAAAGACACATTCGAGTCACCTACAAGACTACACTATTTGCATAAAAAAATATATATCTATTTTTCTATTCTGGTATTGAGAACAGTATTCAATATTACAACTGTCTTAATATTGGGAAAAATTAAGCTGTATTTTATACACAGTGGCTGTTGTAAAAACACACAATTTCCATATTCTGCATTGTCACCTTAAATATATCTAAAATCTCAGAAACAGGAAAACTTTAAAGAAATAATTCACAAAGTGGTAGATGGAACTGACTGTTCATTTGGGAAGGGTGCTTGGGTGGGGACAGAAGAAAAGGAATTTGCAATTTAGGATTAAAAATAATAATCAGGTATTCGTTTCAAAATGTCTAGCTGCCTCTCGTATATTGGCTTGTAACAAAATAAAATGGGCATCTACCACAATAAATTACTCAATGTTAAGAGAAGCCAAGTCATACTTTTGAATAGTTTGTGGATTATGTTTCTATAATAGGGAGCTAATACTAATCCATTTAAATAGATCTGTGGAAAAATATAAACAAGACATTAAGTAAGGCAATGCAGGGGTATCAAACAATCCCCACTTACTTATTGGATACATAACTGATAGGAAACAGTTCTTGAAAAATAAAGGACTTTCTGCTAACTTGCGTACAACAAATGAAATAAGGACAAAACAATCTGACAAAACAACAACAACAGATCTTATTTGGCAGAGTTACAGGCATGTTTCACTATCTTCATTATAAAGACAGATAATTAATATGACCATTATTTTGAAAAGAACCACAAATTGAAACTGTATTTCAGATAGTTATGTGTCATTTTTTGGAGTTGCAAAGTTCTACTCAATAAGTAATAAAATTTGGATGGATGGATAAGAGAGAAACATAAAACAAATTCGTGGTCTTCCTAACTATAAAGTGCTCTGCGTAGAAAGTAGACAAATACTATGTAAAATTCATAATTTATTTTTTTTTTTAAATCAGATATAGTGGTAACTTACTTGTCTAGGTCATATAACGTATGGGAAATTCGAACAATGACCTCCACTCCAGCTTCACTAGCAAGCTTCTTAATTGCTGCATCTCTTTCCTTCCCAAATGGTTCAGAGTCATATTCAATAGAAAGTTTAGCAATATTCCATTCCTGCAACACAAAACAGCAGGTCCTTCAGCAACTTGGCTGTTTGATGGAGGGTGAGGGAAAGCAGAATGGGAAGCACATGGACAAGATGGAACACCAGCTACTACCTGCAGATAGCTGTCAGAGACACACAAAGGCCCAAAATACATTTAGACACTGAGACTCACAAAAATAAAGTCCAACGTTTTGGCATTTAAGCAGGAATCAGGCATAAAAACCCGTCTCTATCCGTCCCATTACTGTGGGTGCACACAGTAATGGGACAACTTCTATGCAAATTTTGAAAACTCAGCTCTAACTCTAGGATCCATATACCACCGTAAGAGACACAACAGAAGGGAAAGATGACAGAGACTGTCTTCTGGACATTAATCAGCAGCAGTATCTTCCTCTGCAGAACAGCTTTTCACATATGCCTGTCAGCTTTAACAGCAGAACTGAAGGGGGGGGGGGAGGGGAACGACACAAAATAACACACACACCCCCAAAACAAACACCACAAACTTTCCTTTCCTTTTCCAAAACCCTACCCCTCACCCACCGGAATGGGCAATCTTCAAATTCTCAATTTAAAAAATAAATAAATAAATAAATCTGTCTCCTAAAAAGAGGACACCTTCAGTCTAATATCCTTTATATCACAGATGCTGTTACCAAGGCCAACAGTAACAGGTAGGGGAAAAGAAGCAAAGGAAGGGATCATCTAGCGGCTAAAGCTTCTGCAACAGTAGGAAACTGGAAAGGTGGGAGTACGCATAGAATGATCCTAGAAAGCCATCCTGCCAATCAAACTCAGATAAATACCTTTCTAATCCCTTAGATTCTTAATCAGTTGTTCTAAAGACACCAGCCAGACTATTTCAGAGAACTGGAGGAACACCAGAGAGACAAGGGGCACTCTACACTGTTCACCTAGGGTGCTGTTTCACTTCTGAACGCTATCTCTCTCCTCGATGAAGCCCAGGTACAACCCTAAGGATAGGCAATTCCAAGGAGTGCTTGCTCTTTGAAAGAAGGCTTGGCTCCTTCCATCATTAAGTCTGCCAAGACTGACCCAGCAGGCCCTGAATCCTCAAGCAACCTCCTACACCCTCATACAACATTTATTTCCCATTTCATAATGTAAAACCACTATCTGACAAGTTGCAGCAGATATTTTTTCTAAATCTTTCTTTCCTCTGGCATATTGAAAGGAAAACTATAAAAAACGTGTCGGAGAGCCAGAGCCATGTCCTCAAGGGAGCCAAGGAACTCTGAGACAAGTGCTACGTGATGTGAATATATCCAGATCACATCAGCGTGATTTAGGTACTTAGAAGAAGCAAGGACACAAATCACTTTGCACATACTGCTGCATTCTTTTAGCAACACTGATGCATTTAAAGCATTAGAGATTGTTCCAATACTATTTTCTTTATCAAGCCAGTCCCAAAGAGCTAAAGATATAGAGCAGAACAGGACAAATTGAAGAGAACGAGGCAAGAACCAACCAAAACTTGACTGGTTCAAGTTAACCAACAGGCACCAAGTGGGTACTTGCTACTAGTGAAAGTTGCAGATAGAACCACCATCCTCAAGAAAAAAAACCCCAAACAAACAAGAAAACCCAGAAGAATTTTGCAAAAGACCTGCAAAGTTCACAGGTAAAAATATTCTGTCTCTATGCACTAATCTAGAGGATGACAGCCTGCTGCTGCTATTGGTAGCAGTATTAACTGGTACTGCTGAAAACATGTGACACTGAACTCAGCGTCCTAAGGGAAGCAAAACTGCTCTGAAGGACTGGAAAGCAGAAAGCACACAGTTATATATACATACATATATATACACACACACGAATGTTAGAGCCTAAAGGTCCTTGAGGCCTTTTGCAAGGATAAAGGTCAATCAGTGCTCTGCCTTTTGAAGGAATTGTCCTTCAGCCTGTGAAAAGAGAGCCCGACCAAGAAGCAGCTGTGAAACGTTCATCCCCAGGATATCCACAGATGCTGGCATCTGTGATAGGGCTCCTGACACAAGGCTCTACAGAAGTTCCACTAGCTCCTATCTATCTACCTCCTAATCTCCTACCACTATTTACCTAAAATTATTTTCTCCCAGCCAAAAAACATCTACATGTGTTCTTCAGGGTCAGGATCATCGCTCGCCTTTGAGACATTTAATGGGGATGATCTGAAAAGCTTGGTTCAGTGTTACATGCCCTTCACTGCATCACAAGTGCCTGATGTACAGCTACTGGCAAAAGAGATTGTGAGACTAATGATGAGACAGATACAAGTTCCAGGTAGTCCTCAGCCAAAAGTTGAAGAAGTCCTCAAGAATTTCAACAATGTCTCTTATTTGTTCAAGGATAGAGGATGTCCTGAAAAGCCCCTCAGTGAACAAATACGCGATAAAGACACCTTTTGGTAATTCAAGAAACCAGAAGACATAGACAGATGTGAATGTTCTTTTTTGATAGCTGTATACTGTCTATATGACAAGTTATTTCATTACTTTCTCAGCACTAAAATTAATATTCTGAAAACGTAGCACTCCAAAGCTGTTAGGCATAGAAAGATCAGCCTAATAGCAAGATCTGAAACAAGAGTTGTCAGAGTAGCCATTAAAGTATTTAAGAAAACTTGTCACAGGTCACTCAAATCCAAGCGGCAACACACACAACAGCAAGATCTTTGCCCCTATTTAAATGCAATCAAACCAAATTTCTCAGGCAGATATAAGAAGCTTGAATATCTGGGGGGTTGCAAGTAGCAACTAATGCCACAGTACTCCTGCAGGAAATTCTTCACTGAGGGGAAGTCAAGAAAAGACCAGTCAGAGTATCATCTGGTTAGCATTTTGCAACTAAAGCACAAAAATGAAGACAGAAATGTGAGTTTTGGTTGAGTTTTCAGCTTGGTGTTGAAGACTTGGGAATAAAAACAGCTATTTCCCCTCCCACGGTCTTGCTCATCTCAAGTGACCTCAATCCAGTCATTCCATAAAAACTTTTAAAATCAATCTGCAAGTTACTCATTTTTACTATCCTATTGTAGCATTGTTACCTTAAAAACACTATTATCCACGGAAGACAAATTAATATCAGTAACAATCCCTCAAAGCTTTAATTTGCTCAATAATAAGACCCCTTCCCACAAAAGCCTTTAGCTTCTTTGACTAGAAATTGCTTTTTGCCTGCACTATGCTTTTACCAAGGCTAAAAGCTTATTAAACCACTTTTAATGGCCAAAAAGCAACCACAGCAGATATCCGGCCTAAATAAAACACTGCTTTTACAGGTCAGGCTTTGAACCTGGATTCATGTGCACAGAATTATATTTCAGTATTTCAGAGGGAACCTGAAAAGGAAAATTTAGTAATATAAAGCGCCTACACTTAGCAAACGGTTAGAAATCAGTTCCATTTCTGGAAAAAAAAGAAACAAAAAACTGTAAAGTCTAAAAGCAATTTGGTTCAGTTGGTGATATGTACATTAGAGGAGAAAACTCTAAATCTAACAAAAACAACATTAAAGAGAACCTGCAAGGATAGTTAAGTATTGGCACGTACAACAACTTGCACTGAAGTATACAGCACAAGAAGTATTCCAAGTTGAAATTAGTTTGTCAGTCCTACTGATGGATAGAAACAACTGCAAGGTGGCATTTACCTTAAAAAGTCTGGGGAAAACATCTGCTGGCTGTCCACGAATAACAAACAAACGTGAATTCAGTTTCCGTAGATTGGCATCAAGATCCTCAAGACATTGAAGCAGGAATCTGCAAGGAATTGTAAAGAAGCATTTATTTTCTGAGGTAAACCAGACAATTTTACAATAAGGGAACCATGCGGAACAATCCAAAGATCATCAGACCTTCAGTCTTCGGTGCGCATTTGGGTGATCCATGCATGTTCATATCCTAATTACACTTAGTTTACAGTAGTTCAATACTATATAATATATTCAATGATACATAATTCAGAAAACTAAACCAAACTGTCGTTTAAGTTTTCACTTCAACACTATTCAGCTCTGAAATGGACTAAAACATACTCAAGTCTTAACTAAAACTTTAAGTATCTTGTCACTCTACAGAAAAAAAGCACACCACACAAAACCCCAAACAAACAGACAGTCAGCTGTTGGCATACTGCTACTAAACTTATTCCAAGTCCTTCTTACAACACAGCAGCCTGAACTGTTACTAAAAACAGCATACTAGAGGTCTACATGGTCATAATTATCCCTTTGGCCTTCTTTTGTAAAAATAGCCCTCTATATAACATAGTTTCATGCATCTTGCAACTGAAAATGCATGCTCACCTGAATTATTTAATGAACAAACCAGCAAACAAGTCGGGGGAAAAAAAAAAGCCCAGGAAGGAATGGGGTAGTGAAGATCTGCAAGTCTTCAAGAGGAACAGGTGGTTGCACAAAGGATACTGAAACAGGTCCACATGTGCAAAGGTTCATTACTGGGTACAGTACCTAAAAATAACTCCTATGGTGAAAGTTGTTTGGGGGAATAAATAAAAACAAAGGAAGGAGAGGAATAATGAAAACTCTCCCTTGCACCCAGCCAGAGAGAGATGCTGGGAGTCCCCAGATGAGTCCCCTTCCCCTGGACTCCTCTCCAGCGTAGCAACTGGCTCCTCCGCAATATTTTTCCTCGTATCAATAATATAGTTTTCACCAGGAGCTGCTCAAACCCTCTCGGCTGTTCTTACTTACAATGCTGTTGGCACTCACCAAAGTGCGTGTTGATCAGGGCAGATGCTGAGTCAGAGCCTGCTGGTCATTAACCTCTGTGCACGCACATTATTGGATCCCCTGCCATAAACCAAAAGCTACACCCAAAGCGGGGGTGGGGGGGGTGTGTGGAAGAGAGGAGATTCCCACACTGCAGGCCATTATTCCTGAAAGTCTGCTGTAACGACACTATGTGCAGGTGCAAGGCCAGGAGGATAACACCACAGGAGCAACGGGAGACACTGCACCCACAGCCTGGGTGAGAAGGTGTGGAGCTACCAGGGAAGGGCAGGATGCACAACGGCAACTGTCCAGAGCGTTACAAAGGCAAAGGCGCCGAGCAGCCAGGTTTAGTAAAATCATGAGTTCATAAAACACCTAGGTTTTTAAGAATGAATCCTAAAAAATAACCAGTTACAACGAAAACGCTACACCTTCTAGGAGGGATATAGCATGTATGACCGTTGTAAACCTACCAACATTTTTTGTATTTCTTAGAGACTTACCGATTTATAAGTGATGCCCACCTAACACGCATTGTCCCCAACTTTATACGGAAAAAAAATTAAACATTAATATATAGAAAGCTGGCAGGAAAACCCCCTAGCTCCTATTAAATGCCAAAAATGTGTGGCTCGCTTGACCTGAAAGGGTAACAAAAAGCAAGCAAGTCTGAGAGGAAGCCAGTGCACAAGAATACAACTGCTTCTTGGCTGGCAACTGTGCTTTTATGTTTAACGATTGGAACAAGCCAAAAATGTCTAATTCTTTCACTTAGCTAAGTTTTATTTTTAAAAAAACTCCAGAGTACCGAGATCATGAAGGATATGCTGTATCTAAAAAGAAACTTCAGTATACTCATTTAGTTAGAAACCACAGAGTAATTTTAAGAATCAGATGAGAATTGATTCATGCTTCTGTCAGAGAGAACTTGGGCCTCATGTTCCCAGGCCAAAGTCACTTCCAAATGAACTCTGAGAAGTACAGCTGCATTTTATTTTTTGGTTTTTGTTTTTGTTTTTTTTTTTTGAAACTTGGTATGACAGACCTTATCACTAATCTTAACCATGTGAATCTTGCTTTCAAAGAGTATGTGCCTTCACAAATTGCTATGAAGACAAACTGCAATAGCATCCCTGGTTACCTTTGGAACAGTCCAGGAAAGGTTCAGGTTTTTTTGTTTGTTTGGTGGAGTTTTGTTGTGGTGGTGGGGTTTTTTTGTTTGGTTTTTTTTTTTTTTTAGCTTCATATCACAGAATATAGGGAAAGAATATGAAGAGAAATTAGTGACATAAAATGCTTATAACTATTCAAAGTAAAAACCTGTCTTTTAGGAATTTTTTAGTGCTTTCATGATTGGCATCTCAGTTCTCTCTAATTTCTCAATCTCTTTCCTTCCTACCTGACTGACCATAACATACAACTTCTAGCCTGGACTTGGCACAAAATCCTATTCAAGAAGATTACATGCACTGACCCAGTCTCCAATTCACATCCAAGATCCCTAAACTTGCCCTTAATACTGTTTAATCTCCATTTTGTTGGTTGCCCAAATCCCCTCTATTATCTCTCCTAACTATCTCTCACCCCAGTCCTGCATTTCAATCTCCATAAAACTCTTCCATGTATTTAACAAGCACAACGGTGTAGACTCAAATTGTTAAATATATGTAGGAGGGGAGCGGTAGAGTGGCTGGGGGAGACACACATTCCCCTTACCTGAACAAAACCAGAACAAATAAAAAACAGCCAAGCCACAGAGTCTGAGTTGCTAGACTGCCACTGAAAGCATATTGTTCAAAAATAGAAGACCAAATTAAACCTTAGTGGCCCTAGGATATCTACAGTAACTGCAATGCAAAAGAATACTGCTTTTGACTTTCAGAACACAGATTCAGTTTACAAGTGGTTACTCAGAATAAGCATGCAGTTTATTAAGCATATTTTAATCTTTCAGTTGGATCAAATATGTTTTAACAAAATATGCTGCAAATAATTACTCATCTATTGTTTTCACCAACTATATTTATACTGTACTACATCTAAAGGCATTTTAGAGTCTGGGGACAGAATCTTTCCAGTGGTGCCCAGCAACAGGACAAGGGGCAACGAGCACGAACTGGAACACAGGAAATTCCATCTCAACACGAGGAAAAACTTCTTGAAGGGTGGCAGAGCACTGGAACAGGCTGCCCAGAGAGGTGGTGGAGTCTTCTTCTCTAGAGATATTCAAAACCCGCCTGGATGCGTTCCCGTGCAACCTGCTCCAGGTGAACCTGCTTTGGCAGGGAGCTGGACTAGACGAGAAGGTCCCTTCCAACCCCTACCATTCTGTGATTTTCTCATTAAAGTGTTAATAAAATTTGTCAAAAAGGAAAGCCATTACACAGATTTGCCTTGCTCATTTAAAAATTAACCTTCTTAAATCATTGCTTCTAGATACAACCGCTACCAAGAAACTCAGTTGAATCAACTACTTGTCATAACCAAAGTTTTCACCTCTCCTTTTTCTCATGAGTACCTTTAGAAGTTGCAGAAGCAGCACAGCATCTTTACGATGGTTAAATACATGCTAATTAACACCTCGCTTCAGGTATATCCAGATACAAATTACTTTGAATTTAAGGAAGGAAAATTCTACCTTTCAGAACTTCTGCATTCATCTAACACATTAACATATGCCTATGTGAAGAGGCCTACATGAAAGGAAATTTTTTAATTGCACCATCTCCCTGGGACAACTTCTAATTTCAGCACTTTCTCTGATTTTGGCATGGCATTGTAATGCACTGCATTTACCTCCTGTCCTAGCAAATCAATGTTTCATCTATAACACACACAGGCCATAGAGGAGTAATAACATGTCCACAACATGCATGCCCCCACACATATTAAGCACACTAATAGAAAAATAATAAAATAATAATTCTCAGCATTCAACACACCGTCACAGTGAATCATTATGGGATCTGGAAGAGAAGAGTTTTTAGTTTTCCAAGGCATCATTTTGACTGGTAACACCTGTTTGCAATGAAAAATAGTTCTGAATGACTCTAACCCCATGTGGGGGCACTTACTGCAGCACAGCAACGTGCAGGCATTTTGCTCAGTGCAGACGTGCAAATATAATTAAGAGCAGCATTCTAGCACAGAGAAGGCAAAATTATTTGAGCCTTATCTCTTAGGAGTTAACGCCAATATGCACACAAACATGTTCCCTTCACAGTACAACACAAATTAAAATGAAGCGTAAATTAGTCTGTGAACTGAAACCAAATATAAAACCTCCATCTCACAAAAAGTAATTTTGTTTCACTCTATGAGCTCTTGAGGAAAAGTTTCTTCCTAGCAGCCATGAAGTAAGAGCTACTAGCCTGGAACCCTATTCCACTTTACACTAAAGTCTGGCAATTAAGAGCTATTTAAATCTCCCCCTACAGTAACAAGTTGTGTTTCTGAGTCTGCAATATCAAACAACCTTTTCCTCTCAACCCAACAGTAAATGGGAAAGCACTTTCTTTTTCACTTTGAATTAATATAAGAACTACATGACATGATTCCGTTAAAAAGAAAGACACAAAAAGGATGCACAGATACTTTTTATCAGATTAGAGCATCAGCCCAGGTTTCTGCATCTGGTCTTCAGCTTCCCTTGGACAAACCAGAGGAAGGAAAAGTTCACCATTAATTTCACAGCAGCAAACTGTTTGAGGTACATGCACGACTGAGGCGATGGAGGGAGGCAGAAAAGACATACTTATTGTAACACAGGGAAGATGCCAATGCAAAACATACCTGTCTCCAAGCAACGTTCTTAGGGAGCATTACACACATTTTGCTCAGGGTCATCTAATTATGGATATTCAGAATTTTCACGAAAGCTTCTGAAGACCACATTCTTTAAGAGACACCCACATAAAATCTTGGCTGTTTGCTCCAAAAAATTCCACAATCTTCCCTGCTGCCAATCACGCAGTGTCTGCTTGGGGTCTGAAATCTAAACTAAACGTTCTGCCCTCTTACATCTTAAGAGCGACTGCCAGAAACTTGTTTGTATAATACAGAGCATAATTTTAGCTACACTGTAACTGAAATAAACCAGCACCATCAAGGCAGACATTCAAAGAGGTAAATAACTAATTGTTAACACAGTTAACCATTGACAAAATAAACAAAACTAAGCAGCACATCATGCAGCCTTCCTGGCTCTGCACTATTAACATGATTGAAGACTTTCTCCAGGGAAGAAGTCAGAAGCAGTCTGTTAAAAAGGTAGCATTTTTACTTAGGAGGAGACTTTCAAGAAGGACGCTTACAGACACACCGTTTAAGGCTACTGTTAAATCCTGTTTGGGGTTATTTTTAGGAGTAATAAACACCCAGAAACCGTAATCACATAGAATCACCCTTGCCAGTATGAAATGAGGACAGTTGCTGGGAGTAGAGGGGACTTCATAAAATGCAATGGCTTCTCTTTCAGGCATCATTCACATCTGAAAACAGTGGTGCTAAGCCATTAAGAATCAAGAAACTTCAGTTTCAGGTTTTTTTCTGAACTGATCCATATTCTGAATTTCACCATTAGGCAAGGCGGGGGTGTCAGACTGCACAGCCAGTACCACACAAAAGACAGGAATCTAGTCAGGCTTCCTCGTTCTGAGGAAGAAATTTAAAAAGTGGATTGAAAAAGAACAGCATTAAAACTTGTTTCATTCCTAAGTTTTATTAACATTTTTATCTAGGACTGGTCAACTTCCAGCAACTCATCCAAACTCCTGTTTAACCAATCTTTTTAATTATCTTCTATCTACCCACTAGTCCTCCTGCCAAGCCATTGACTACAACCTCTCCAGGGAAAGAAAAGCACCATCAAACAAGAGGTTCAGGTCGTTACGGATGTTTGATTGCCACCCAGTCTTTGTCTATCAGAATTATCTTCAGCAGCCTAATGTCTGCTAGTTTTATTTTCCCATTCATTTCCAACCCCCCCCCAACACTGCTATCAGATATTCCTTCATCTTTTGGAGTTTAGTAAAGCTAGATTAAATAAGAACAAAGAATATTACACACCATATAACATCAACCACATTTTTTATTTGAGCGAGTATAGTTTACAGCATTAGACCCAGATCGTATTAATAAATTATGCAACATTTATTTCTCTTCATGGGAAGAGAAAGAGAGTGAGCCTTTCTTTTGTACGTATCTGCTATTTTGCCATATGTTCAGTTAGCTCATTATGAAAGTACAGTGTCATTTAGGCAAACATGTTCCTCATACTGGCTTCTACACGAATCATAAGGTGGATTTCATCTAACACCAAAACAAAGTATGACACACTGAGAAGTATCTCAAATTTGAGGTATCTATATAAAAACATTTAATATTTTACCAGTATATTTTCCCGTTTGATCGCCACAAACCAAATGTGTCTTGGCGCGAGCAGTATATTCTTATGAAACTGTAAGAAGATTAAGCTCAGACAGGATTTAAGTGTTATGTACACTCCACCGCATCCTTTGGCAGCGAGCCATAGTAATATTTTCCTATTACCAATTCAAGGTCACAGAGGCATGCCTTATTATATTACATTGTTTCAGCGAATACTGCATACAACTTCCACATCCTAAAAAGGTATACAATAATACATTTCATAGAGGTATTATCCTTTAAGCTTATACACAAGAGCAGGAAAAAGTTCACGTCATTCAAGTCTAGATACTTAAGTAAAGTGGCTGCGGGAGCTAAATCTCCTCCAGGGTTGCTTTACAGTCAGTTGAGGAAAAAACAGCTCCTTTAGACAGCAATCTGGGACTTCAGCATCTCTCATAGCCTAGTGAGAGCTGATTCACATGCAAAACCAAAACTAAATACAGACCATGAAGTGCATCACTTGGCTTTTTCCCTCTAATATTTACTACTGTTATAATTTTCAAGCCAAAGCAGAGCTGTACTGGAGGAAGAATGCAAGATACACCCAAGCCCATGGACAGCTGAAATATTCATAATTGCTGTAAAAGAGATTCAACTCTTTGAAAAAGGATGAAAGAAAGGGCTTTGAACAATAATTGAGACTAACCAACATTTAAAACGTAATCTCTCCAAGCTGAGTCCTATTGGGTGCACCTTCTTTGAAACTAAGTAGTAAAGACCATTTCACGCACAGAGCGGGACTATACCAACTGCAGCAAACAATACTGCTCTATTAAGAACAAGAAGATCATTTGAATCCAACCTAGCTTACATTGAACACAAAGCTAGCATTTCCTTACGTATCATTCCTCATTAATTTCTCCCCAATTGAACCACCTTTTCAAGGTTAGCGTTCCCGAAAGGAAGAAAACACACAAGATTTTTGTTGTATTCAAAAGACATTCATAATCTCCCAAACAGCCATCTGTATTTGCTTCCTATTTTGTGAGCCATACGTCACAGCAAATAGTTTATTTAGCTTCTGTAAAGATACGGATCTTAACTCCAAATTCAAAGGGCACCTATTATTCATCTAAACTATTCCCATATAACTAGCAACAAACATCTCAAATTACTTGCTTGTTACAAAGGTCAGCCTTCTGGTGGTACAAGACTAACAGGCTCACAGCTTCCTAAACCTCTCTCCCAGGGTCTTCCATTCTTTAATGTATATATTCTGTGTTTATTTTTCTCTAATCCTCTAATTCCAATCTGATAAATCAAAGTCCTTATTATTTGACTTTAACTCCTTATGCCTACTCTTTCCAGAGAGAAACTCGTTGGATCCATAAAGGAGAACCCAAGAGCAAACAAATGTATTTGCAGTGGGGACAGCTGGGGAAATAAGGCCTAGAAGCAAATTACAAAACTAAGTTACTTGAGAGTACAGACATGCTCTTATTTAAATAAATTTAAAACTCCTAGTTCTCATGTACCCAAGTTCTCTTATTTAAATGAGCAGCTCATAAGGCTTGATGTAATTAAACCAGAGCTGGCCTGCTTTATAAAATAGTTCAGTCACATTATTTTCGGCAATTTAAGTGGTCCATGAGAAAGTAACAGCTATGGCTCATTTCAAAAGAGCAAGCACGATAAGAGCACTATAACAAGATACAGTCATGCAATCGGATTCTGAAGGACAAATTTTATACTGCCCCCTCATTTATTTTAATAAAACTTTTTTACTTTCCTTACATTAAAGTGACCTCTTCAAGGTTATAATTACTGCTTATAAGATTGTGCACAGTTTTAAGTTTCCCAGAAATGAAACACTGTATAAAATTAATATATTTCTCAACTATGCTGTATAAATTGTGAGTCCTTAAGGTATAATTCCATCATCTCTGGCTTCTCATATCTGAAAAATCTATTAAACTAATAGAAGAGAATTAAGGATAGAGCTGAAATCTAATAGCAGGCACAGAAATTGGTAGAAAGTTTGGAAAACAGAAAAGAAACCCTGAAGCTATTCCTGAAAATATAAATTAAAACTGACTGGATTTCATCTCTGTGGTCCTCACCTTATGGTGGTCAGACATTCAGCATTATCCTAACTTCCCATTGCTACTCTTATGAATCAAGAAGGCCCAAACTTTCTGAACTGGTCTTTCAAAATTGAAATTAGTCATTCATACCTGAATACAAGGTAAACATGAACAAAATGTGTTCAGGTTTTTGAGTAATAATCACGTAGAAAGAATCAACATTTTTTTTTTAAATAATAAAAACACCCAAGTAACTGAAACACAGCTTTGTTTATTAAGCTGCCTAAGGCCAGAAAAACTCCCAAACTTTCTTAGTATATGAGTAGACTAATGGAGGTAATGGTTCACTTCATGCTGCAGAGGTCTTCCATCTCAAAGTCTAAAACCAACAAAAAAGATGCACAGAGCTCAGTAACATAAGCCCTGACATACAGAACTAAAATATTGCTCAAGAGATAATAGATGAAAAAATTCAAATAACCTCTAGATAAACATGCTATCTTCATCTGCCACAACTGCAATACTGAAGGTCAGGACCAACACTGGTGTCAAGGACCAACAGAAAGTACCTCACTTCAAGTAACAAAACTAATCTTGAAAAATTACGTAGTACAGTTAAATGGAACATTCTGATAACTAAAAAGTGATATTCAATCATCTCTGCAGAAGTGACAGCAGTTTAGATGAAGATCTATTTTATGAAGAATGAAACCTTTATTAGAACAGCTGCATTCTTCTATTTTCCTCATTTTCCCTGTCTACCCATTCCTTTCAGAAGAAGGGAACGAATTAACAAAATTCACCTCCTGAATGAACATCAGATATTTTTTTACTACTTTGACTGATGAAAGAAGACAGGTTGACAACTGGAAAACATCATCCTACACAGGATCACTTTATTTTTTATATGCACATGGAAACCCCACCAGTTTAAAGAAAAAAAAAAAAGGGGGGGGGGGGAACATGACTAGGGGGGCACCAAGCCCACCTTCCCAAAGGTGGATAAACTTTGTTGAAGACAAAGTGCTTAAAAGAAAAGCAGTTGAGTATCAAGCAGACAGACTGTTAGCATTACAGAAAAGAGATACTCCTAAGAAAGAAGATTTTTTTTTTTTTTTAAACTCCAAATTATTTCTACGGATAAAAATGACGGCAGCATTTGTAGGCTCTGAACTCTGGAAACTTAATCACCATTGATAAGCATTATTGCTACGCAGAACCTTCAAGCAAAAAGAATTGTTCCCCACTAGAGGTCAAACTGAAGAAAAACAAACCTGATTTGCTTTAATCCCCATACCTCCAACATCAAGGGGCAAGACCAAAGGAGCGGTAAATGGGAGGCAGGAGGGGAAAGCCTACAAACTCTGCAGCTTTCATGACCACATGTCTCATAACCTGATCATTTCCTTCTACCATTTGTAAGAAGAACATTTCAATATGAATCAACAAAAATAGTTTCCTAAAGTAGGTCGTTGCTGCAGCAACCAGGCGGCTGTTTGGACTACTCCCTGCCACAATGACCTACTTTTCCAGTTATATGTAACCGTTGTAGTAGGAGCCCAATTTCTCCTTCCCTTTGGAGCTCCTCCAAGAGGATTCCCGTACCAGGGCCGAACTTCATTCCTAACCGGGACAGAGAAAGGCTGCAAGCAGGTAGAAACAGCGGATTTGTTCTGCTCCTCTGTGTTCTATTTAGAACTGCTGGCTGCTAAAGATTAAATGAAACCTAATACGTGCTCAGAGTTCAAGAAGTACCAAGCTGATGTTCAAAACCGGAGGAACTGATAAAAAAAAAAAAAACAGAAGGGCAAAGTGTCAAAAGGAAGAGCAGCTCTTGAACAACGTGTCCCCTGCCACAGTCAACAGCTGGCAGCAAACTCCAGCACAAACAGGCTCCTTCAGTACTATCCCAGCACAAGGACATATTCCTTTATTACAGGTCTAAATAGTATTAAATCTGCATAAAAGAAAAACCCTTGTGAATGACAGGTAAAGCTAACACCTTTTAGAACCCTATCTAACACTGCATGGATGGTGGAGGGGGACATACAAAGGTACCAACGCAAACCCAGGAACTAACGTTGACAATTACTTAATTTCCTGTTTGCTGTTGCTGTTAATGACCATTAGCCTTATGGCAAGGGAAAAAAGATTACCAGTGTAACTCTTCATTGCACCACATCTTAACCTCATGAAGAAAATAGCTTTTCTCTGCAGAAATAAGCCTACAAGGCTTCAAACGTCAATCACACTGACTTGTGCAAAGATGCTTTTTTGATCAATTTATGTAAACCCTAAGTTCAAAAGCTTTCAATTCGAGGTAAAATTTTAGAGGCAAGCACAAGCGGCTAATACTTCCAAGCAAAAGACAACTCATTCCAACAAAAGGCAAGTTAAGCATTGCAATACATTGTACATCCTAATTAAAACTTGGATTAACAGAAAGATTCTGGCAGATACAGCTCATACTACGGAAGCAGAAAAACAAAGCGCATGCACCAAAGCTCTCCAAAGCTTACTTTACCTTAGGTCTTCCTAAAACTTGTAAGTTCAGCAGGAAAACACACTGGAATTGATGACAATACAGTACTGCCAGTGGAGAATTTTTTGAGATTTCCCCCATGCTTTCACTCGGGAACAAATCATTGTAATGAGACAATTACTCCTGCGAACCTCACACTCTTCAAACAGAACAGGGAAAAAATAAAAAAACCCTAAAAATTATTTTTACTTTATCATTGTACTTGACAAGGCATACAGCAACAGCTGCAAAGGTAGGAAGAAAGATGGACTAGTAGCAGAAAAAAAATAATCTTAGAATTATGAAAAAAAAGAAACAGAAAAGCTGCTGCTGCAAGAGCAACATCTGATCACTACTAACACTTTTCAATTTGAAAGCGTGACCTCGAGTGCCAAAGAACGCAAGCTCCATTGTGCTGTCTCATATGGAAGTAGTAAAGAACTGGAGTAATACTTTCAGTAAGTGCAGCATTGAAGAACTTTTCTTTGGCAAACTAACACAGTGTTTCAGAGTTGGCACTGAAGAAGAGAGGTTGCTGGAGTTCTGTTTGAAAGAAAGCAGAAAGCCACAATTTAAAATGTAATAAGAGTAAGATCCACATTATCCACATAAACCCATGGTTTTCTTCATGATTTGGAAGAAAAAAAAAAAACAAACTAGCTCTGAAATAAAGTACTTCTCACCAGTAAATTTATTGGCAACTAGCTTACAGAAAGGAAATTTCAATTTAATAAAAAAAACCAAACCAAACCACAAAACAAAAACCTCTGCTCACTGAAAAACCACCAGGACTATGTGATCAATACTAATTTTTATACAGGTGTACTCAAATTATGACAGCCTTGAAATAAAAGAGGAAAATATACCAAAATGATAACTGACCTATCAATATCACATCAATTTAAAACTTCTTCCTTTTTCATAAGCTGATGAAGCAACACATTAGTAGATGTTCACAGGTCATACCAGTTAAAGACTATGCTGGAGAAAAGACAATTAAGTCATTCATAAAAAGTAATTTAAAGAAGCATTTACAGGATTTGGGATATACTGCATAATAGCAGGAAACAGCAAACAGCTATGTTGTCTAAAAAGAAACACACATAAAGCACAGTAAACCAGATCTTATTAAGCCCGACATCTACTGAAAAAATAATGATGGAAAGTCACAGGAATTATCCCTAGGCAACCCAAATAAAACAAATAATTCAGATGACATCCTTTGCTTGATCACCCTCATTAAGACTTGGAAGTTTCAACTTCTTGAGTTCACTACTATCAAGACTTACAAAAACAAACAGCAAAAGCAAAAGGCAACCTCCTCCCCAATCAAAGACGCTTCTGGAACCTGGATGGCCAAAATTCCTCTGTAGAATATTTTATTTTAAATACATGTGTCAATTTTACAGATGTAGTCATGCCTCTCCCCTGAGAGAGGAACACTGAAAACAATAGCAGGCAATCTCTGTTAAAAGCTGTATTGTTCTCTTTCTACTTGAAGACTCTTGGAAAAAATTAGCTTGTTTATTCTCAAGAATGTGAAATATGAAGAATAGGAGAAAAATAATAGGAGACAAAATAATTTAAAAAAACAATCACTCAATGCCACAGAATTTACAGGCAGAAAATTTCAACTCAGAGGAAACTTACAAGAGAACATCGGAAAGAAAAATTTTACTCCGTTCTCCAATTAGTCCAATGTAGCATTAATTATTTTTAATGCCAGTTGCTCCACAAAATTGAGTCTCAATTCTCTGTGCACTTCCCCAGTTCTTCAGAACTGCACAGATTGCGAAACTGAGATAAAGCTTGCCATGGTGTTCTCTCTCTTTAGTGCATAGCAAAATTGTAACCATGCAAACCATGACCACGTTTTATGAACTATAAAAGGCATGAATTAACAAGCAATCCACATGAAAGAGTTACCTATTTATTTACTCATCTTTCTGATGAAAGCTGCCATCCTATTTCTATTCTTTCAATCATTATTTTACTTCTCTCACTAAATGGCAGCACAGCATACCCTTTACCTACAAGGTAAGAATAATACTGGCATTAAGAAAAAAAAATCTGCAAGCGCTGAACTCCACAGGTTCCTTACTACAAAAAGTAAAGCATTTCCTAGGTCACGGATTCCACGCTTGGATAGATAACAGATACAAAAATGCAAGTTTTCCTTCTAGGAGTTGTTCCTAAGTAGCCTGCGCTGTAGGTATTAACCTCCATTACTGAAGAATTAATAACAACACGTATTCATACTTCAACTTCCCCATTTGAGCTTAAACTGATTTTCTTCCCCCAACACTTCTGGCTTCCATTTTGAAAGGATATGAATTTGTGTTCTGAAAGGAATCGAACTTACAGTCCATGAATTCTGCAGCCTTTACTTCTCACAGCTGTACAAGACGCACAAATATACTAAGAGATGATAAAAAAGGAATGCGTGTCACTTTATAGGAAAGCCTTTCCTTTCCTGTTGATGCATCAAGAAACACTGAGATAAAGTAAGTTTTAAGGCAGGCCCAGGCAATCTCTCTAGTTTAGTTGCAGGAAGAAGCAATGCATAACACAAAAGCTGAGGTGTACATGACATCGCATGCGTGTCACCACAGAAATTAGACTTGCAGGACACATTCTGATCAATGTTCAACTGGAAGAAATCCCTTCCGCCTCTGATAATCTGAACAGGTTCCCTTCTACTGCAAGGAACTTGTTGCGTTAGCGCTTTTCAAAGAGATTATGAGCAACAGTTTGACACCTGAATTTACTTCTGGAACCCTGAGTATTATCAAATACTTATTTCCTACACAGATTTACCAATATAGACTTTCAGACCTTTCAAATACCTATGCAATTAAAGAAAAAAAAAACAAACCCAAAAACCAAAATGATCGAAGTACAGAATTTAAGGAAAAACACACCCACATATTTTCAGAAGGTCAGCAGCTCGGCTCCCATTTACACTAATGCCAACAAAGCTCATGACATTAGTCATTGGTATGCTTTCAGATTCAGAACTGTTCCAAAAGTATAGATACACATGTAGCCTTTTGCCACAACTGTCTCCATTGAGCTACTTGAAACAGAACATTGCAATATTGACCTCTTTTTCCCAGTCCTTTCCAGTCTAACCTTCAGCTCCACTAAACCTTTATTACTGCATAAAGAAACATTTACACACACAGAACTCCAAAGCAGTGAAAGCAAATGCTTAACAGTGACCTCAAAAATCTATGGAGGCTTCAGGGTTAGAAGAACATTGCAATTATAGTTCACCTGTTGACCTAGATTGCAAGGACTTTCAAGTCAGAAGTATACAGAAGCACACAAACTAACCTTGCTGCACATTCAAATCAGAGTTCTGAAAAACTTAAGTAAAATGTATTGCACCAAAATACCATGAGGTTCTTACCCCGGTAATCAAATCCAATCCTTTCCTAGAGGTAACCAAAGGCATGGCTATTAAACCTGCTGAAATGTGATATGCAAATTACTAAGCCTACAAAACACAGCGCCACACACTCACCCCCCTCCCCACCCTCCCACTCCTTACACAACTGGTTCATGCTCAAGCTTGACTTTTGCCTTTTTAGGTCACTACGGGAAAGTCACAACATTCCTCAAAGCAAGGAGTTTCTTTCAATCTACAAATTAAGACATCACAGACTGTAGTGTCACTGAAAGCATGGTTGACCCGGCCGGTGGCTGTGACCTTTCTCCTGCCGCGGGTTGTATAACTGACCTGCAAACCTGCCAGGCCACGGGAGGGGATAGAAAATAATCGCTTTCCCTGAAATTAAAGGCTTCCGTGATGTAGACACCAAAAAAAGTTCAGGTGGTACAACGATAAACAGCCTTTTTCTGCAGTATTTGCATAATGAAATGTGTTTCAAGAGTCATCTGCCATCTGTAGGAAAAAAGGATATTTTCACAAACTGGAGGAAAATGTAATTTATTACATGGAAATAGCCAAAAGAGGATGACAATACATAAAGTAATTTCCTTTGAGGAACTGATGCAGAATTCATTGACACTACCACATACCAATCAGTTGCCGGGGGGGGGGAGGGGGGAACCAAACTGTACTCTTGATTGCATTAAAAAACCCCACAAAACTGCTTTTGCACTCACCACAGATGGTGTTTGTTGGGGGTTATCACCCTCTCCTTTTACAACCAGAGGACGTAACACCACAAGTTGCAGACAGATTACTTTCCCCTGCTCAAATAAAGAATGTGATCTATTGATACTTAAGTAAAATAAACTAAAAATAGATTTCTGGTCCCAAGAGAAGGAAGACTGAAATAATCCTATGAAGTTGTTTCAAGACTGCATTTGTCCCTTGATACTCAGCCACAAAGTCCACATGCTACTCTTACCTATCAACAACACTCTGCCCAGACCTTCTCTTGATATCCTCAGACCTGGAGATTAGTGATGTAAAATCAGGTCTCTAAAACCTCAAAACTTCTTAACCTGAGGAATTAGATTCCTTGAAGATCAATCTTGAAGTCAAAAAGCAAATTGTATAAGTGCTCACTGGAATTTTTCTGGTCTATAATAACTGCTACTTGGAAAAAACAACTTATTGAACACTTTGTAAAAAATTGGATTTGCAGTACTACCTGCTCTCTCCAGACCAACCACCGCAGACTTCTTGTCCAATTTAATAATAGTTACGTTACAGAATCTGGCAATACAAGATCATACACAAAAATAAGCAAATGAGCATACTCTAATTTCTTAGGTGGAAGTGTTATTTCTCGCATTCTGAGAGTGTGAGAAAAAAATAAATCAGGCCTTTCCCCTAACACAGTAAAAAGGCTGATACTTATTTTCAACAATGTAATTTTAAAGGGTGTTGACAAGTGGCAAGCCACAAAAGAAACCAATAATCACCTTCAAAAAAAACACCCGGTGGTTACTACACACGCAAACAACGCGGGACACAGTTATATGGCCATTTTTATCTGGCTCAAACCCATACAGGCACGGAAAGAAATGGTACCTGCCCTTGCCATGCTTGCCTCTTCACTACTACTACTACTACTGTGATCTTTTTGCTGGCACAATCTACCAAAACGGGTAATTAATCTGTCGGACAGACTGATGGAGCTAACCTGGTTCACCACAGGGCTGCGTGCTATCACGAAAGGGTGGAACCACCCCTTTCATCAACACTGCAGGATTAAAAGCATGAGGACATACGTCAGCATGGTTCAGTGACGTACTTCGCAAATCACAGGACTAGATCATATAACACGACAAATTATAGAGGGAATCGCTGAACTGTGGGCACTTTTGGGATAGACGGGGCTTTCTATGAAAGAGGACAGGTGGACAACCTAGGTGCGTGGCACTGGAAGGTTTCTCCAGTCTAACCAGTGGTACCACAGACCTCCCATCTGAACACACAGCTTCTGAAAACAAGTTACCGCTCTTCGATAACAGATTTTGAAATTTACAGATTAATCACCCTCAATTTAGTGGGTTGGTTGGACAAAAGTGCTCCAAGTCGGGCACTGAGCTGGAGCTGAAGCCACTCATTAAAAAGTATGACGGGTATGTCTAAAACACAGCACAGGAATACTGAAGGTCCCTTGTGGACCTGTTACACCCTGGCTATAGCAGCGGAGCTCAGCACAGGCTAACTGCCCTGTAAAAGAAACCCCAAATTATCTACAGAATACATACAAAGTTAATGTTACTCACAAATCTGATGTACGTCTAGCTTTGTATATGAAAACCCAAGAACATTGTCTCTATTTATACTTTAGATGATTTTTAATGATGACATTAAATATTTCGTAAATCAAACAGATCTTCATCCCAAGTGCTACACCATGAAAACAAACTTAAAGGGATGGTTTTTAGCAGATAAGTAATTATTATTTTGGCACACTCCTTTTCACATACCAAGCACGTCACCAAAATTAACAGAGTATAATACACAGATTTTGCCTGCCTGAATTACAGATACGATATCATTTAATACTGAAATCATTCATAGAATAATTCTATTGACAAACTTTCTTGACCAATCCTACATCCAACAAACAAGTCTCTATAGGACAAATCATTTCCTACATAATCTGAAACTGTATTTTCAAAACCACATTTTGCAATTAACAAAATTTAACAGACGCTACAGAAGGACATCCAAGTACTAATTTTTTAAAACAAGCTCCCATTTCTATGAATTGCAGTGATTGTCCTGGAAATAAAACTTTTTTTTCCCCTCAGGTTTTTAGTTTTTAATATGCTTTGAGGTATGAGTGTTAAAAAATATATCACATCTTTTCTTTCTCCTAAATCAATAGGACTATCTGCCATAACAACAGCGGCTAACTCTGCAGGATGTTGAACGCACCAATATTCTCACAAAATCTACTAGATATATAAAACAAGTTTCATTGATCTTATTTTAAAAGTGAAAGCTGTTCTCTTCAGCAATGACTGAAAAAACAAAAGAAATGGGAGGACTGGCAAGATTAGACTATCAACCTTTTTAAAATCAGTTGCTGCTCACCAGTCTTTTAACTAGCATATCAAAAACATACACCCACACTCAAAAAGACAAACTAAAAAAGTAAATAATTAGCCAAAGTAAATTCTTATGCAGCAACTAATGGAATGTTTACATTTCTTTTTAGGTGTTGTGATCAATTGCCACCCTGTACTAAAACGAGGGCTAAATGAAGCCCTCCCCTAAGCGATATTGTTAAACATGCGATCCCGTTCTCCTTAATATGGAAAAGTCTGTGAGCACATACGAACACATTTTTTCATAAGTAGGTAATGGTTACTTGTTGGAGTATGTAAGTTACATTCTTTGTCTGCTCTGTTGACACAATTAGATGCAGGCTAATTCTGGTGCCAAAAGTTTAATGGCAATTGACAAAACTTTGTTTAACAGAGTGTTAGAGCAATTTTCCATTTAGCATCTCCCTCCATTTCTCCATCACCTTTTACTGTACCAAATAACCTCTCTCTCGCAAGCCTTGGTCTGTGGACGACACTGGAAAACTAATATAGAAAAAGCATGTCTCAGTGGAAGCACATCTGATTTGACAGCTTGAAAGAACGAACAATAAGAAGAAACAGAACAGAATCGGAAAAAACGAAATGAGGTGAGGAAGGCCCTGGCATTTGCTGCATAGCTTTCATGATTTTAGAACAGGTAGGCTGAATGCCAGGAGAAAGGAGGTCAGTAAGACCATGTGATTGCTTAGTAATTAGACTTGCTCAATAGTGCAATTACACAAAAATATTAGTTCATGAGTGTTACATGACTGTTTAAAGAGAGAAGTTAATCAGAAAGCACCTATGTATTAAAGGATGCTATTTGCCAGATTTAAAAAACATTTTTTTAAAATTAACCGTAACTGATGACTCTGCCAAGGGACAGTATTACTTCTAACAAGAAACTAAACCTCCTGGGTTTTCATATTCTTGTACCATTTTTCCTCATATCCATTGTGTTAATAGTCATACTTTGAACTCCGGCAGACAAGAGTTTTGCCCAGGGCATTAGGACCATAAATTCACCAGAACATAAACTCTTGGTGTCAATCAATTCAAACTAAGAAAGGGCCATTGTAAATTCACACCAGAAGGTTAAATTTTACTCATGTTCCAAATGCTGAAGGGCTTCTGCACCTAATCTCAAATAACATATTTTTGACTAATTCAACACCCTATTCCACAGGTATGTAAGCAAGCATCTTGCTTATGGTTATCAAGTGACCAAGGAGATAAAATGCTTGATTATTAATTGCAAGTGCCAAATGAGACCAGGAAACCAAAATAGTGCATCATAGGTCTTGTGTATGTTACCACCGGTTAAGAATAACTCATTACAACCACTGGAACGTAAAACGGATTCATTCCAAACTAGTAACTGTTAATTTAAATAAGAATTTATTGAGATCACTCTAATAAAGATCCAGTTCTAGCAGCTGGTTATTCTATAAAGTTACTGTACTTCTAAACTTGAAAAAATCTGAAGATCTCACAAAACTGGGCCATGAAGGCAGTGAGATTTCCTACTCAAATCCATATGCAGCATGTGCCTTGAGAATATTTGAGTCCCAGGAGATTGTTTGAAGTGCTTTGGATAGGGGAGTTGTAATTTATCCTTCTGAGAGATCTTCGGGGGTGGGGGGAAGCACACAAAAACAAAGGACTAAAAGAAAAATCCTCCTCTTCATAACATAAATAAATAAGTAAGCCCACACCACCAAAAACTCAGCTCCTCTATTCAGCAACTAAAAAAAGATGGTTTTCTTCAAATGCAAAATGCCAGTGCAGGAGCTATTTGTCTTTGAGATCACTGAGAATACAGTTAGAATAAACCAACTACCAAATAGAACACGCACAAATGTACTCAATGACTGTATTAGCTAGCAATCACATTAGTCATTGAAGAACCAGGGCAGTAACACTCAAGACACGAACCTCCTTTTGCTAGAGTCAAAGTTCACAGTTGTCTATCGTTCACTAGCTCAGAGAACATAATCAAAAACAGTTTAGCATTTCAATTGCAAAACACATTCGAAACCTATGAAATATTCTTAACACATGTGATTTCCTCAAAACTCACACTTGCACCAATTGCCTTCATTTTTTTAAAACTTTAGTTGTTCACGCTTCATTCATAAAACTAAGGCCTCTGAGCTTTCTTTATAAAGTTAGGATTTGTTATCCAAAAAAACCCTTAGCCTCTTCAAAACAAACAAACAAAAAGTTTAAAAGCCTCTACAAAAGAAATGTATGTATGAACCTCAGATAAGGGAAGTATCTAACAATTATTCTTAACTGGTATAAACACTATTTCTGTCAGCTATAACCATTACGTTCAAGTTCACAGAAAGCACTTCTAGTATTTTTATCTTCTGAAAACCACAGAAATAGAACCACAAGGAAAACTTCTCAAAAAAACCACACCTCCAAAGGCAAGTCACCTTGTTGGTAAAGCATTTGATGACCTGGGATAGAAATTATTAAATCTGAAAGAAGCAATCCTTGAAGAGAAGTAAACTGAACTGAAACCCAAAGTATCTCAACTTTGTCGTTCTTCCATGATGCGGTGTCAAGCCAAGTCTCATTGTATTTGTTCCATAATTGGGCAACTCTTCTCAGCATCATACTCTCTGCAGGCTCTGCTCGTGAGCATTTCAAGTTCCTGACACTGGATGGACAGCTGACACAAGAACTCTACTGCATTATGAACCCGTTTAAAAGGGTAACAACTTTCAGATCCCTAGTGATGTTTTAACTAATCACACAAGACAAGCATGCACAGAAGTCCCATTAACCTCTGCCTTACGCCACGCATTTAGCATGCGAGCGCCAGCCACAACTCCACAGTAAAGTTCATTTTTGTATGAGATGTGACCACATCTGGCTTGAAGGTGTAGAAATAGATCTACAGGCTTTGGAAAGGGACACCACCTACCCCTCCTTGCAGGAAAGACATCCCGAGAAATTACTTTTGAACCAATCAAGCAGCTTAACAGGTGGGCTGGTTTTTTGGTTTGTTTTGGGGTGGGGTTTTTTTGTTTTTGTTTTTTTTTCCAGAACGGAGTGACCCCGTGCGGCGCGGGGTTTCTGGCTGCCCAGAGGTGAAGCAAACCCTCCGGGACGCGGCTCCCGGGGCTCACAGCCCGGCAGCAGCCCCGCTCTGAGCCCAAGCGGGCACCGCGGCCGCCGGCAGGCGCCGAACCGCCGGACTCGGGAGCGGGAACATGAACCCCCCCACCCCTTCCCGGTGAAAGCACAGCCCTCCCGCCCCGCGCTCCGCCAGAGGCTTCCCCGTTCCTTCCCCTTTTCCTCCCCCGCCGCGGCAGCCGCGGCCCGGGCTGGATATGTAACACCGCGGGCGGGCGAGGGAAGCCGGCGCTGGCGGCGGCCCAATCGCGGCGGTGATGGGAGGGGATGGCGGGGAGGCGGCGTGACCGCATACATAACGCGTGGGCGAGGGCCCCCCCCCGCCGCCGCCGCCGCCCCGCACTCACCGCCACCTGTTGATGCCCACGTTGGAGGAGCCGGCGAACCAGGGGTCCAGGATGTAGACGCAGCGGACTGTGTCGGCGCCCTGAATGCACTCCCGCAGCGCCGGGTTGTCGTGGAGCCGCAGCCCCTTGCGGAACCAGTGCACGGCGTTCACCCCCATTGCTGCCGGGCCGGGCCGGGCCGGGGGCGCGGGCGCTCAACAGGAACCACCACCGCCGCCGCCCGCGGGGCCGCTCATGGCGCGGCGCCGCCGCTCGGCGCCCGGGCGAGCAACGGCCACCGCCGCCCCGCGCGGGGAAGCCGGGCCGAGCGGCGCGGGGTCCGGCCTGGGGCGGCTCTAGGACCCGGCGGAGACGGCGGGGGCGGCCGCCCGGCGGGGACGCATCACCCCGCGGAAGCCCCCGCGCGCCGGGGAGAGCAGAGACAGAAAGGAAGGAGGGAAGGAGAGCGAGATCCGCCGGTGGCTCCTCCGGGGCAGCGAGGCTTCTTCCTCCGCTTCCTCCCCTTGCCCGCCCGGCGGGATCTGCGGCCGTCGGGTGACCGGCCGCGCGCGCCTCGTGCCCACCGGCGACAGCCGCCTCCTCGCCGCTCGCCCTGTGACTCTGGGCCGGGCGCCGGGGGCTCCGCCGGCCGCCCCGCCCCGCTCCGCCCCCCTGCCGCCCATTGGCCGGTCCCGCCCCCACGTGACCGCCGGCCCTCACGTTTCTGAAGTGTGTTTACTACCGGCGGAGTGTGGGGGGAAGGCGGCGCGGGGAAGGAGGGGGGCTCCGGCCGGCCCCGCTCCCGAGGCGGGGGAGCCGGCTATGGCGGCAGGAATCCCACCCGCCGGGGCGGCGCGGGGCGGCGGAGAGGGACGCCGGGGGCGGAGACGACGGGCCGCCCCCCCCCCCGCCTCGCGCCGGCTCCGTGCGGCGGGACCCGGATGAGCACGGGGCTGCGGGGAGGCTCTGGGAGGCGCCGATTCCTGTCGGGGGGCGCCTGTGCGCATGCGCGGGCGGGAGTTTGGGGGGGGGGGGAGCGCGCAGCCGGCGCGCGCGCACGCGGACCTGTTATGTCTCGCGGCCTGCGCCGCGCACGTGCGGTGGTGCGTGTCCTCAGAGCCCCGCTGCGGCTGTGGGGACCGGGACCGGCCGATCCCACCATGCCCCATCCCATCCCGCAGGGCAGAGTCGGGGCGTTTATGTAAGCTGTGGGTAGGGAGGTCGGTCCCCGCCCGGTGCCGGTTTGTGCGCGGCCACCGTCGAGGCGCTGCCGGTCCGGGTGGACATGGGGGAGGGTTGGTGCAGCCGCCCGCTCTCCCTCTGTGTACCCCGTGTTGTTCCTCGCACGTCTCCCGCTGCCCGCCCGGCCCGGCCCCCTCCCGCGTTAGGCGGAGGCGGGCGGTGTGGCTTACGAAACGGGCCGTGTTTTCGCGGCCGCCCGCCGCGGCAGCCCTGAGGTGGTTTGGAGCGAGTTCTGAGCAGCAGAATGGGTTAAAATGGCCTCCCTAGCACTTAGTAAAGTCGCTATTAGTAAATGGCGTATATCTAACGTCTTCGCTTTTAACGGCAGCGCTGAAAGCACGGTCTGCGTGCTGCCGGCGCGGCAGGTTTCCCTGCGCCTTCTCTGCGCTGGGCGCTGAGCGAGGCGTCTCGCTGGCAGGACTCAGTAGAGCAATTTCGAGGCCTGACAGGGCAGCTGTAGCCGCCGATCTGAAAAGGAGCCTCCACCTGTGGATCGCAGCTCAAATCTGCAGCTTCCAGAGTGTTCATAGACAAGGGGGTAGCAACAGAAGGTGAGGTCTCATTAGAAATCTCGGCTCTCGAGTAAAAGGCAGAGGACTCGCATCAGCAGTACTGGTCTTTCTTGACTTCCAGAATTCCAGAGCGGGACAGTACTTTAAGAATTGTAGTTGCTGTTTCTACTAAAACACTTTTTTCTGCTAAGATACACAGAAAGTGAAAGTCAACAGAAGGAGACGTGCATCACGTGTTTCCCTTCATGCTTTTCTTTCCTCACTGTGAATGATTTAAAGTCATTAATGATCAAGGCATGCTAGCAGCAGAGGCCCCAGCCATGACTTTGGTTTTATACAAAATTTCTCTCTAAAAAGTTTGGGGGCCCAGCTTTTCTTAATGAGGTTATCAATTATTCCCCTGTCATACATGGAACATCATGTTCCAGAGCTCATCGTTCCAGTCCAGAAGAACATAGAGGATCCCGTCATATATCCTTGCTGCAACTCAAACCTGGAGTAGTTGGGTTATTGTAAAGTTGAGCATTGTTTTCTCAATTAATAAAAAGTATGTTCTCCCTTGCTTGTTTTTTGTTTTTACTCTTAGGAAATGCCAATTATTTGGTGAATATTTTTCAAAGAAATAAAACAGAAAAATCTTGGTAGTTAATGACCACTTTCCATCAAACTCCTTTTAATTCTATAGTTTTTGAGCACATTGACAGAAGATAGATTCCTTATTTTCAAGGAAGGTCACCTCACAATACAGTTTTTATTTCAAACTTTTAAACCACTTCTTCATACTCCCTGTGTTCCCTGCTAGCTCTTGACAAGGCTGCGACACTGAAGATGGCCCTGAGTGAAGTCCAGCGTCAACCAATCTGCCTTTGTGGGAATACCGAGGTGGAAGCAGCCCTCCCTCACTAGACCTTATGGTTTCATAACCAAATTGCAGCCATGAAAACCATCAGTCTGTCAGCCGTTTGTCGCTACAGACTAAGTAACAACTGTAATATATCATTAGCTTATCATTATGTGAAATCAGCATTGGGCCCTGGCCATACCTTCCATGCCAGATGGTTTGTTCTTGATTTAGAAGTGGAAGGAAGGTGAAGAATATATTAATTAAAATGTCAAATCTCAAAGGAAGAGTCTCTCCAGGTTATCAGGAAAAGAAAATAGAATCACAGTTAATCAAGGAACTCGTACAGTAAACCTCACTCCTGGGTTCTCTTGTGGATAACTTTTTTAAAGAACATTATTGCTAATTTAGCCAATTTATCTCAGACTGTGATCGCAAAGATCAAGAGAGTGGGGAGGAGTTAGAAGGGAAAAAAGCTAACATGAAGGCGCGAAATGACAAAAACATAAAGAAGCAAGTATACAATATGTTGTGTGTTACAAATTAGAAGTGTTTTTTTAGGTACATGTTTTTAGTATCATTGTATGTCATTTATATTCACAAACATCATTAACTCTTTTTGAAACAGCAGTCATGTAGGACACCAAGCCTGAACTGCCTTTGTAGAACGTCATTTCTTTCTATGGCAGTTCTCTTCTCCATTAGATCCTTTTCACAGACCTAATACAGACTATTGAAAACGTACCTGACAAAAGAAGTGTTCCCGGAGAGAACAGTGTCGATTTTCACTCGCTGAAGGGTGTGATTACGTAGACCCGTAGTTAGTTTAAAAAAATCCTAATGCGCCTAGAAATCATTTATGTGTCTCTGCTCATTTCTTACTCTGAGTTTAGAAGAGAAATAAAGTAGATATAGCTGAAAAAAAGAAAAATAGAGGAAGATGATTCTCACCGTCACAGCTCATTTAACTTCTGAAACACCACCAGCAAAACACTATCAATCCAACGACTACCTATGGGAATTTTATTCTTTTATTCTGTAATAAGTGCAGCGATCATTTGGAAGAAAATATAGTGAGGTAAGCCAAACCTCCATCACCGCATCAGCGGTGCCTCCCATCCAAATGTGTACCGCTTCCAAATCAAGTTGAAGCATCTTTGTGGAGGTTAACACCTTTGGTACCAGGAGCTGTGATTGCCGGGTGGTGTGTAGGGTCACTGTTGTGCCGCACAGGGCGCAAAGCCTCACCGGCACCATTATTTTAGCTTCAGTTTGGGATAAATACCAGAAACAGAGCATTTCCCTTACTGAATCAATAGGATCACCTGCTTCCCATCAGAGCACAGGCACTCAAGTAGCCTAGCTTTAAAAAGTTAATTTCTCTGCTATCGTAAGACTTCAAAATGATCGATTTTCAATTTTTTTTTTTTTATTTACTACATTAATTCTCTCTTGAAAGCTGTTCAAATCCGACCACCTTTAACTCTTTCTAATCACACTGAAGCCTGCTTTAACGCGTGGAAGAACCTCAGGTGATTTTTGCACCAGGAGGAGATTAAGAACAGAGGGCACCAAGGGATGAACGCTCACAGCCGCGGGATGGCAGAGATTTACCGCAAACTCAGCCCGAATCACTGTCCCTCACTGCCACCCGCCCCTCCCCGCCGCGGACGCCACATGGTACATCCCCCCCTCTCCTCAGCACCCCCCCGCCGCCCGGCAGCGGTGGTAGGGCCCAGCGCGGCGCTGCGCGGCGGCGAGCCCGGCCAGGTCAGGCGCGGTGCGGGACGGGACCGGGGCGGCGGGGCGCTCTCGGTCGGCTCCCCACAACGGGGGCTTGGAGGCGGGTCTCAGCGTTGTCCCTCCGGGCACCGGCCGGTGAGGGAAGCAGCCCCGTCGCGGCCCTCAGGCGGGGCGCCGCCGTTAGCGGCCCGGCTGAGGCGGCGTTGGGCCTCCTGCGCGTAGGCGGCAGGTGCGGCCGTGTCGTGACAGTGGCGACGGCCCGAGGATAAAGGGGGCGAGGTGGGGGGGGGAGGAGCGGCGGGTGGTTGGGAGGGAGAGCTTGCTCCGGGGAGACCCTGTAGCGGCCTTCCAGTACCTAACGGGGGCCTTCGGGAAAGGTGGGGAGGGACTCTATGAGGGAGAGTAGCGATAGGATGAGGGGTGACGGTTTTACACTGAAAGGGGGTTGATTTAGGTTAGATATTGGGAAGAAATTCTGTACCCCGAGGGCGGTGAGACACTGGCACAGGTTGCCCAGAGAAGCTGTGGATGTTCCATTCCTGGAAGTGTTCAAGGCCAGGCTGGATGGGGCTTGGAGCAACCTGGTCTAGTGGGAGGCGTCCCTGCCCATGGCAGGGGGGTTGGAACTAGATGATATTTAAGGCCCCTTCCAACCCAAACCATTCGGTGATTCTACAGAAGCTTTGGGTGCAAGTTCCGGTTGTAGGCTGGGATTGACCTTTCTGCCAGGTGACTTCAGCAACACAGGAGAACCCAGCTGGGGCAGCGGGGCTCAGGCTGGACAGGGAGAGCAAGCCCTCAGCTCCTGCGCTGGCTGCAGGACTCCATCCTCCTCCAGCCCCTCCACTCTTGAAGCAGAATCCAAAAGAGGGGAAAAGAGGTGTGGAGATAGGGATGGTCCAGGTGGCCAGGTTTACGTGACCAGACTCTGAGTGCTTGCTAGCTTTCAATCTTCTCTATACTAAAAACACCACTTGATGATCTGTGGCTTAAATAGTGCTATGCTTCCTTAAGCTTTTTTTCATGTCTTTCCTAAATAGAAGGAAAAGCTTTATCCCCCGCAAGGATTGTCAAGCAGTAGAACAGGCAGCCCAGAGAGGCTGGGTGGGCTCCATCCATGGAGGTTTTCTAGACCTGACTAGGCAAAGCAGCCTGGTCTTAACTCATAGCAGACTCTGCTTTGAGGTCTTGAGGTCCCTTCCAACCTGGATCATCCTAGGATCCTCTATAGATTTTTCTAGAAAGCTTTATGTTGGTGTAGCGTATTTTTGTAATCCTTCTTTACCTCATTTCCACTACTGATGCAAAGTATGGTATCATTTTTTGCCTGTTAGTGCAGACGTTTGAATGCTTACTCTACTATGTATTAATCTACAAAACTGATACCTATTACTGCTCCAGATTTCATCACAAGCTATTCAAATCCTATCTACACTGCTGTCTTCTAGGGAGATACCCATTTTTCCTGATTACTTTAAAGTTCAATCTAGGAATTTAGTAGTTCCATTTTATTCTCCACAGCCTGCTAAGACCTGCCTACAGCTTGCTGTAATAAGAATGGAAATGACCAGCATACAGTAGTAGTTATACTGTTGCTCTCTTTAGTGAAAGATGTTGTGAAAAATACAACGTGAGCAAGAGGCTGGTTTGCTAGTTTTTCAAAAAGTGAGATTTGAGTCTCAAAATACACATGCAGAAATCCAAAATGTCTGAATGAAGTGAGGGATGAGTCAGCTAGTTGATCCTAGTATCCATCTCCTATAGAAGATATACATATGAGTCTCATTAAATAATGAAACTTTTAACAGCCCTTTAATCTGTAGATATAGGTCACTGCAAGTGTGCTAACGAGCAGGATCACAGATAACTTCCAGGTAGACATTAGCTCACTTCCTTATTGCTGTTATGACACCTGGCGATAAGAGGGTGCTGCTGGCAGTAAGAACAAATGTCTCGTCTAAGCTGGCTGGTTTGTTTTTTTGTTCCCTAATGTCTCAATTGATTTACAATCCCTACAGCAATATAGGTGTGTAAAAAGTTGCAGTGGGGTCCTCCATATTAGGACAGTAGTCGAGCACGAGCTTTGAGAGACCTCTGAACTCTGGGAATATGTTACATACCCTGGAAATGTGATACTGTCATCTGTGGACGCTGAAATACACCAAATGATAACTCTTAATCATCATCTTAGTTTCTACAGAACACCATGACATTAAAATCCATTCATCTCATTTTGCATGTTAAGATTTTGCTTAGTGCTTTACAAGGGCTCCTGAGTACCCCATGCATAGGTGGTTTAGCAAATAAAAGTTTTTTCTTCCTTCTGTAGTATTCTGTGTTTCTGCGTGGATGATCCTCACTAACAACAGGAAAAAAATTGACTGATGTCAAAGAGTTTCAGACAACAGAAAGCTTCTTTTAAGTGCATATAACAATCATTTCCATGTCAGATCTTAGAGGAGCACAATTTACTATATGAAAATTTTAAAAAATCTGTATAATAGATAAAATGACTGTATTTTAAGTGACTGTATTACTCACAAGGCAATTTGGTTTAACAGCAGGATTACACATTGAAGTAAAAGTCATGGTTAGTTGTTTTTCCAGTTTGTACTTTGGAATTGTCATCTGACATCCCAAACAATTGTAACAATACTTTATGTTGCTGGCAGTGTCCAGCTGAGCTGAAGCATTAATGAAGAAAGCCCTGATGCTTCAGAGATTTATTTACGCTGACTGGACCCACTCAGTTCAATAGAACTACTCAGAGTACTCGGGCACAGGCAGTTGTGTCGCTCCCTACGGAGGAGAGGCTTTAGTTTGCAGTCGCCATGAAACAGTCACTTTTTCAGGACGTGGAAAGGTCAGCACGCGAAAAGTCTGTGACTTACCTACACTTGCAGTGCTTTCAGGGCTATTGGGAAAAATGGCTTGTTCTGTGGTGGAGCTTGCTGGACAGCACTTCTTAAGCCAGGAAGGTTATGAAGATAAAATCATTAGCCTTGGGGTTATGACACAAGCAGCTTCATTAGGCAACCGGATTTTGCCTCAGAGATTTAGAAATACTACTAAAAACCAAGTTACCGATAAACAGCTTCAGTTAATAACATAAGCTTGCATATAGGAAATTATTTTTATGTCTTATTCTATTAGTTTATGATGTAGTAACGTAATGAGAGTCCAGCTTTTAGAAGCTGAAAAACATCAACTTAAAAGCAAAGGTACACTTTCTTGAGATAAAGTATTTTACCCCTGGAAGATATTTAACCTTATCTGGCAACTAGATAGAGACTTTATCACTTAAGTTCTTTAAACAAACTATGTATTTTCTTTAAAGATGGGTTATAAAGAAGATTCTAGTACAGCTGTTCCTGCAATAGGCTTCTTGCTCTGTTATGCAGGACATTAGGTTACATGATCATAACAGTCTTTTATCTCCTAAAAACCTCTTAATTTAACTTAATACTCACGTAGGTGTGTTTTGAAGCATGCCATACTTTGGGAGAGCTGAAAAGCAACTTAGAATTGTCAAACGCACAAATTGTAAGTTTGGGTTTTTTTCATTTTCAATTTGAGCAGTTTTAAGCATGTTACCAGCACAATTTGTGCGAGTATTTCACAGACCAGCAATTCTCCCTTTCGCACTCCGTGCTTCCATAAAGGTTGTTATGAAAACACCGCCTCATATGTGTTTGACTGCTGCGGCTCCTTTGGCCATTGCAGAGCAGGTGGCACCACCTGCGCTATTGGTGGTACCTTGCAGGCAGTTTAAGCAAAGGTGGGGTATGGGATTGCCCACCCCTACCCTCGGGTTGCCGGGTGAACCGCAGCAGAGCCATGCACCTCATCCACAAGGACTCTCTGCCTACTGGGGGTGGCCAGCAATGACAGAAGTGACCTGGAGACAGAAATAAGGCATCAGTGCAGAGGGCACCTGTGGCAAAGGAGGTGCTGGAAGAGGCAAGTGAAGGCCTGAAGATAGTACAGCGTACTTGTGTCCTCTCCCAAAATACCAGTGTGCTTATTCAGAACCCAATTAACAGACTCAGCTAATGGAAACACATACATAGAGGTTTTTGATGATTCCCCCCCTCCCCTTAATTATAACAAGAATGATTTCACAATGCCATCAGGCTATGAACTGCTGCTGAAGGAGCATCAGGGGAGTCTCTGACACATGAAGGAATGAGTCATGCTCCAAACAACGCTTGAGAAGTTAACCAAACGCCATTCAGAAGAGTTCAGAAAGATATTGAAGCTGCTTTTTAAAAAATTAATTTGGTAGAATTACTGTCACATTAAATTGCGTGAAACATTTTTCTAATGTGGTGCGGGTGAGCTGTAATGTAATTAACAATGTTAGCTGCAGGAAACGGCTGACAGTTTGGTTCCTGTATGACTACAAGCATTTATGTGGACAGAGCGCTGCCCCCACATCAGGTCTGCCACATCCACAGGTTTTTGTTGCAGTGAGGCATCCATCAGAATGTTAACCTTTCAAAAGTCTTCCCCCTCCCCCGAAAGCTAGTTTTTGTGCTAATAACAAAAAACACTGTTGAGAGTAATTTCTTATGCCAGCTCAGTCTAAATACCAGTGTCTCTGAGAACATTATGAGGTATAACTTGTACCTTAAATGTGTTTGCATATAGTTGTTGTTCTCTTTCCATAGGGTTGAATTCCACGATGTTGAGAGGAGTGGCTCACGGTGCAAAAGATATATTTACTCTTCTGTTAACGAGATCTCAGTACTGTAACCCAGGACTGGATTTTTCATCAGTATGGACTGAAGTAGCAAAGAGAAGCTTCCCAACATGTTCCTGTTACACAACTGATACAAAATCAAGGGAGGAAAATAAAAAAACCATTGAGAGTCTCCACAGATTGTCAGTCGACATTAAGAAGATACGCAGACTAAAGGAATGGGTCCTTCTCCAGGATGTGGCCTACGTTAAAGAAATTGCTGGTATCTTACAAGAAATGGGAGCGGATGAGACCACTGTAGCCAACATTTTAGAACGCTGCCCAGAAGCAATTCTCCATACCCCCGCAGAGATAAACTCCCAAAGAGCTCTATGGCAATTAGTATGCCAGAATGAAAAACAGTTGATTAAATTAATAGAGCAATTTCCAGAATCTTTTTTCACTACTGAATATCATGAGAACCAGAAGGCAAATATACTGTTTTTTCAAGAGCTGGGACTTAAGAATAATATAATCACCAGGTTCTTGACAAGCGCACCCAGTATTTTCTACAATCCCGTTGAGAAAAACAAAAACCTGATAGAAACATTGCAAAGAAATTATTTAAATTTAGGAGGTTCTGATGCAAATATGAAGATCTGGATACTGAAGCTATTAAGCCAAAATCCATTTATTTTATTAAATACCTCCACCGTAATCCAGGAGAACTTGGAATTTCTCCAGAAGAATGATTTCACTGACCATGAAGTTCTACAGCTGCTGTCCAAACTTAAAGGTTTCATTTTTCAACTTACTCCTACTACTATGCAGAAGAGTATGCATTTTTCCCAAAATGTCTTTAAGTGCAGTGATCAAGAATTAAAACAGCTAGTGCTGAAATGCCCAGCCCTTCTCTACTATTCTGTTCCAGTTTTGGAAGAAAGACTTGAAGGACTACTGAAGGAAGGAATTTCTGTATCGCAGATTAGAGAGACACCAATGGTGCTGGAGTTGACAACGCAAATTGTTGAGTACCGAATTAAAAAACTCTCTGCTTTGGGATATGATATAAAGAGTGGAACTCTAGAAAGCTTGAATGGTACGAAGAAAGATTTTGAAGTCAATTATGGTAAGATACAATCAAAGAAGGAGAGACCAATTTTTAATCCTATTGCTCCTGTAAACATTGAAGATTAATTTGAATGCTGTCCTTTAAATTATGCAAAAGAAAACTATCAAAGAGAAAAAGAGATGTTGGTTCTTTGAGACTAGCCAAAACAAAAGTAATCTTAACCAGATTGTAGTCTTACACTGTACTTTGTCCTGCACTGGGTGTTAGGCACAGCTTCACTATACAGTTGTAGTTTTCTAATGCTTTCAAATAATATCATAGAACCTGGTTATGATAAAGGTTGCCTTTTCCTTTTCCCCAGAGAGTACCTCACATGGGTTTTTGTGGGGTTTTTTTGGTTCTGTTACATTTCCTTGTCTAACAGGACATTAACTACTTTGGATTCTCAGCTCTGTCACTGCACAGTCCACCCCATAATAGCGATTAGCACAATCTTTACCTGAGACAGAGAAGGAGGGTTTTTTTTCCAGCAGTGTTCATCAACCCACTCTTCCGCTGACTTTTGGAGACTCTTCTGGAGTTCCGTTCCTTATTGCTGAAATAAGTAGCTCTTGCTCCTGGATCCTGAACTACAGCATTCTTGGATAGGAGAGCCTGGCTAGAGCACAGTCTGAGAACAGGGGCAGGACATGGTATTTTTATTTATTGACTGCTACAGTAAGGCCCTAGTACGTTTGTGTACAAACCATAAATGCAAAGAAACATTTTGAAGAAGCCTCCTTCACCTTTCTGAGACTTCAAAATTTACTGCTTTTACAAAACGTTTGGGGCAGGAAGAAATACATTTATTGTGGTTGTCTGGTTCTTAATTTCTTTTCTAGCAAGGCTCGGGGAGAGAAAAGGTTAGGGAGAGACTCAAGTGAGTCTCAGATGATTGCAGGAGAAAGGAAAAAGCCCTGCTTTTATATTAGGTGTAACTCCAGTCCATAAGCCACTGGTGATTAAAAAATGACTACCAGATTTGCAAACAGCTGCCGCAGTTTCTAAATATATGGGTGACACTGCTTCTCGGATATCACTGTATAGTTAATTGTTGACAAGTGCTGGCTTTCAAAATAGTAACTATCTGACAGTGTTTAAGTCCTCAGGGGATTTTACTTATTTTCATTTATGGGCTGTGAATGGTAATATAAATTAGTAGCGTCATTGACGATCTAGAATTAGGATCATCAGTGATTTTATTTCTCAGAAAGACTTTCCTCAGCAACTATTCCATACACATTCCCTCTTGACAGCAGGAGAAAAACCAGTTACACACCCCCTCACTCCGGGCCATTCTTCAAGGTCATTTTTAACAGACATTTTGGCAACAAGTCCAAGGTTCCTTTTCTTAAAGAGAAATTTGAAATTGCTGAGGAAAGCTGGTATTGAATTACTTGTTTAGAGAGTGGGCTGCAAGACGATGATTTTATATAGAGCTTGCCACGTTATGTGCTGCGAGCTTGGAAAGGGCTAGAAACATCTGGTTAGAGCAGTGCCAAGATCTCGACAGCTGAAGGTCTTAAACTCACCGCCATGCAGGCGAGTGCGGACGTGACAGCAGCTTGTGGGGGAAAACACCGCTCGTGTAAGAGCATGTGTGACACTGGCAAGAAGTCAAGAGGCAGCACATATCACCAGCACGATAAGAGTCAGTCTTACTAAGCCATTTCTTTGCTGATTCGTCAAAACGCATTATCATTTTCCAAGAGGAAACTGGGAAGACAGCCGTATTAAAAATTCATAGGGACTTGCCTTTGTCACTTTCTGACTATCCTTTAGTGCTCGACTATTAAGCAGACCACAATATTATTTGAATTCAAAAGCACCCTTCCCCTCAGACACAAGGGGGCATTTCAGCTCGCTGAAGCTATTCATAATACAGCCTTTAATGCTGAATCACAGAACTCATCGGTGGTTTAGGATGAAAAGGAAACCAAGACATAAAACAACATTTGCCCTGAAAATTTACTTTCAGCATTGCTACAGGTGTCTGTTTTTAAAGTTCCTGAAACATCTTATTCCCAGTGGCAATGGACAAAACAGGCAAGAGACATATTTCCTTAATTGAGTCACAGCCTGAGTTACCACAAACTCATTTTCCATTCTGAACATTTCAGTTTCTCCTCCTCCCCTTTCAAAACAAAAGCATAAGCAGAGGCTCCTTTTCTTTTACCAGCAGAGCAAAATTCATTCAATCCTTCATTCACAACTCTATGCCTGGGACTGGTTTCTCTCTTCTTCACAGGATTAATTTATAATAAAACCTCAGAGAAGCTCCCAATTACCAACATGTTGTATTGCTGAAATCTGCTTCCTTGTCTCTCGCTGTTACTCACAGAGAACATGAACCAGTTTATACCATTATGGTCTGGCACATAAAAGCCTGCAGACCAGAGTTTTGTTATACAGTGAGCAGTCAGACATACAAGTAGTTTCATGAACATTTCCCCTTTTGAAATGAGGGCTATGAAAAGGGAAGTAAAATAAAACCACCACAAAACCACCCCCAAAACACAAGAACAATCCCACTCCGTCTGAAAACTTCAGTTCCATATTCCATTCAGCTCACTGATTTAAAAAGTGAGTATCCCCAAACCTTGGTTCCCAGGTAACAACAACAACAAACATGTAGTACAAGGGATTTTGTGTCTATGCACAGCCAACACCACAGTGAAGGTACGGTTTTTGTTAAGAGCTGGTTGGTGCTATTTAGATGCAGATAAAAGACACTCTGGGGCATGATACAGTGGGAAGATTCATACCTAGGCATGCTTTTCTCCACAAATTAACTGGGAAGCTTTCAAATGTCTGAAACAGCAACAATTTAATGTTTCACAAGTGTCATGACAGAATCAGAACAAGTTTTTAAGACTAGGCAAGTTTCACAAGTGAATGGAAAATATGCAGGACATAGGACAAAGCTCTTTTCGGAAACTAAAACCATATGCCATGTTAGTGTTTCAGTTACAAGACTCAGAAGTAATAACTACAGGGTATGTTAAGAACAAAACATAATGAAGTGTTGGCAGCTCTTTACAGATCTAACATCGCTTATCTCAGACCACACTTGTTTTGCAACAAGTTTCATAGTATAAAAATTAAAGAATGTCATAAAAAAAAAAAAAAAAGAGGAGTATGACCGGTTCAACATTTATGTTTTCAGAAAACAATTACGAAGGGTTTGGTTGAGTGTCACAAATATCACTGTGCTCCAAACAGGTGACTCTTAAGTTCAGTGGTAGCACTCTGGGATACATCTACATTGGAAACTGCAAGGGAGCAGACAATACTAAATTATTTGCTTCAGCTAGATTGCCTCCGATATCCAAGCCAGCTCATTTCTAGAGCTAACTGGCATCCTTAAACTACACTACCCTATATTCTATGCACATAGCTTTTGACTATAAAAAACAGTTAAAGTCTTCCATTTGTTGCATAAACTTACCTCATTACACCCTTGCAGCAGAATGGAGTGAAGCAGCTGGTGCAGCTAACAAAAGGAGCAGGTAATTCCACTTGCTGGGTTTTTGCTCTCCCCACCGCCCCAAATCCCTGTGCTTATGAATAACCTGCTACCAACGCATACAACAATTACTGATATCAAATAAAGTTGTTCCAGGCTGCACCTGAAGTACCCACAGCTCTGAGAGACTAGGTGACTACTGTACCATCATTTACACATAGGATACTTTCAACACCCATGAATACAGGACTAAGCTTTAGAAAAGTGATACGTTTGGATATTTATTTTTTTTTTTTTAAATTTCTAAAAAGTCTCCCTATATATCCTTCTTGTAAGTTCTTTGTAGGAACACAAGTTTTTAGAAAATACTGCATACACAACATTCACAGTCTTCTTCTGTGGGCTTCCAAGGAGATTATTTGCAAAGTCAGTACACACACAGAAAAGATCACCAACAGCTTCTATTTTAAGGCAACCTCAAGCTGTGTATTTTACAAGTGCATTTTGCCTCACGCGCTGCAGAGGACCTACAAATGTTCCCATCAGAGGTGTGTCAACACTTGGAATCTGTCAGTATGCAATTTACTTGGATGATGTTTCTTCCTTTTTTTTTTTTTCTTAAGGCCTCATCTACCTTTTTTGGCTTGGTTTTAAATAAAAGTATTGCATTTTATTAAAAAAAAAAAATCAAAACACGAAGTATGAGTGAAAGATGTAGTGAAAAATTCCTTGCATTTGTTTAAACAGAGCAAGAAGCTAACCTGGTGCACCATGGAGTTGTGAGAACAGCTTTGCTGGTTCTTCAGTGGTTTCCAACTACACAAGGGAATTTCTTTCAAGTCAGACAGTTGTGCTAGATGACCACACACATCAGCCCAGTTTCCATTAAGCCCTCATTTTTTTCTAGTGTCTACAAAAAGTTTATTAGAAGCAAGTTTTCACTTGCAGGAAACAGATGCATATCATTAAATACACCTGAGATGGAGCAATCTTGTTTTCAGCAAAAATTTACAAAGTTTCAGATACCAGGATTCGTAAAGAGAGCGTAAAGCTCGTTCTGTGAGCGGCACTGAAACAACAGAACAGGTTTTCTTTACACAGCTTCACCTAGTAAAAAGATTTTTATTTTTTTCCTAATAAGGCATTAAGTTATTTACTCTTTATGATTGCCTCTACCACGTCGTCAAACTTTCTCACTTCTATCTCCCACCCTCATTTCCAATTTCTGCCCACCTCCAGTTCTATTTGCTCCAGTCCGCACTGGCAGAATGAGGTCATTGATAGTTTACAGGCTGTCTGCAAATACAGTTTCATAACCGAAACTATTCGGGCACATCCAACAATGCCATTATGCAGCTGAAGGATCCTTAGGCAGGAGGATGTGGAAACCACTGAGAACAGTAAATGGCATCTCGTCATATGAATGGAAGGGGAGAGATTACCAAGTTTCTATGTTCACATTTTAGTCCAAAACTGCAAAAGACTTACAGTAAATGAATATTCAAATACATATTATCCCTTCAGATATACTTACTCACTTCTATAGTTATCAAGTGTAACATTTCACCAGATACAAAGCTTCAATCTAGGCTCTAATAAATCTTCATACTCTGTGCTAGCCAAACTTCTTCTGTCCTTTACAGATGAAATCGAGTTACTCGCACAGCTCTTCAGAAGATAAAGTGTCTAAGACACATGGCTTCTCATGGTCCAAATCTTAGCAGATTTTAATGCCACTGATGTAATATTCTGAAGAATCAAGTATGTCTCAGTTTTGGTTTTAGTCAGACTTATCCTTTTTCTTTCCTGTTAAAGGCACTTTACTTGCAACAGCAGATCCTACAGCTGTAACACCTCCAGCCACAGCAGAAACACTTCCTTTGACTAGCCCCACTCCCATTGAGGGCACAGATGTGACCGCTGTTTTGGTAATTTCCAAGCTCTTCCCTCCAATCCAAGCAACGCCCCCAATTGTGGCACCAACAGCTCCCTTCGTGACACTGAAGAGGCCACCAGTCACACGAGAAAGCATGCCAGGCTGCTGCTGCGGGTGGTCCTTTAGTGAACCTAAGGGAGGAAACAACATGCAGATCAATCACAGTGCTATAATCAAAAGAGAACCACCATAGTTCCACATAAGAAAAGACGTTTTGCTGCAGCGAGACATACCTCAATGCTGTTTTCTAAAGCACAAGTCAATACTGAGCCTACAAATATCAGGCATATAGCTCCTAGACAGTCCTACATGATAAACTTCTGTCCCCTGTATGCTCCACTACCTTCCCAGACTCTGAATGGTCTCACAGCCAGATTAGCCTCATTTCTGGACTTTATTAATGGGGGGGATGACACACCCTCCTGTTCACCCCATCCTAATACTAAGAGTTAACCCACAGAGTGGGGGACACACAAAAGCAGCAACACTACCTTGTTCAAATCTATAAGGAAGGACTGGAAAAAGTTTCCTGGAGAAGCAGAGCCAAAGATTTATTTAAAAAAGATCTGTTCTTTGAAAAGAGCTCACCTTGAGACAAAATTGCTTCTTTTCTTAGTAATTATTGCTTTGAAGATGTGTTTACGAGGGTTGCGTGCACGCGTCAGGTAAGAAGGAAAGAAGGTTACAAGCAAGAGAGCAATCAGAAGAGTCAAAAGAAGAGCAAGAAGGACAAAACTAACGCCAGCTCTTCACTGTATCACTTCCTTTCTTCATCACGTACACAAATTTGATTTTCTTCCATAAAGGCCTTTTCTGTAATTTGGATAGGGGAGGGGGGGAAGTGTCCCAATAAGCTCATTAAATACCAAAAGTGGTCCCCAAAGACATTAACAGTAGCAAGAGTTACAGGCTTACAAGAGAAGTCCCAATACGATGTCCAAAACTAAGTCTCAAACCATAGGATTTCTGCATGTTATTGACCACATAAACACATTTTTTCTTTTTAATGTTATGTTTAACCTGCCTTTTACATAGTTTCTTGCTATACGCTGTAGAAGTCAATTCCTATTCCATATTTATGGTACAATTACATAGCCTCAAAATAATATAAAGTATTGGAAAGACTCCCAGAATTAGCCACTTAGCCTTCCAATAGTTTAGTAATTACTTCAGTATTTCTACATGTAAGCTTCAAAATCCTAAAAAAAGATACATGCACCTTGCTGCTAAAGGGAATTAAGACTGCAACTCCATGACCCGCTACTGCAAAAGCATCATCTAATCGTCAAAGAAAAAATAGGAAGATGAAATAGTACGTTAATTTAAGCACACAAGAAAGTATCACCTACTGCACCTATAAACTAGTAGCCCTGGCACATGTTTCTCTGTAAGGTATTTTTGATGTGAACTTTGAGAAACCTCTGGTCTCAACAGTGACGCTGCACAGGTAAGCATTTTTCAGCTCCTGTCTTGTCAATTCCTCACCCACCCCAAACACTTCTTTAAAAAAGTTTCAGAGGGAACCATGGCAAGAGACAGTTAACAAAAGTAGGATAAGAGTTCCACAGTTTTTTGCATTTTCTAACTACCTGTAGATAATATATGGGATTTAACAGACCCATTTCCCTTTCTTAGGGAAAAACAACAGGGGCAACTAAGGAAAGAGCAAGTGGAACCACAGTGGGCAGAGCTAGGAAAGAAATAAACATGAAATAAAGAGGTGAGGGAGTCAGCAGTAGAAAGAACATGCTTGGAAGAGGACGAGCCTAGAGAGGCATAGGAAAAGAAAAAATCAGCTCTAGATCCACCAGAGGCCTATATCCAGCCCCTGTCAACGCATTCACTCTGCACTGCAACATGCCTTAGGAGAACCAGCAGAGCAGGTCTCTGCCTCCAGTGCCCTGACTGCTGAAAACTCGCATTCAGAGGGAGAGTTTCCAAGAGTCACCTGCCAGCACTCATTTACTACAATATGAAAACTAAGGTGAGGAACTTCCCATGCACCTCCAATGAGTTTGTGATAGCGCCAGGACTGACCCAGCACTCAGGCTTCATTAAAAAAGTGTGAAGTTTGGCGTTCTTATGTGCACGTCCAGAATAATTCAAACAAATGGCAGGGGGATTGGAACTAGATGGTCTTTAAGGTCCCTTCCAACCCAAACCATTCTATGATAAGATGCCATCTAAATGAGAGAAGTTCTTAAAAGTTTAACAAAAAGAAAAATTAGCATAAATAGGAACAGTGCAGCTCAAGGGAGCAAAAAGAAAAAAAAATTAAATAGTAAAAATGTTTCCAGCTTACGCTGGTCTCTCTCTCTCATTGAAGAAATTGATACAGGTAACAGAAAGAGTCATGGAAACTAGAAACACACGTGACAGCCTTTTACTTAAAGCCAAGTAATACCCTTGCTGGTTCATTCTAGGCCAGCAGCTTTTCACCTGGACATCTCCAGCAAAAATGCATTGCCAACACAAGCACACAGAGATCAAAATTTTTATTTATATACAGAACGCCTTTAAAGAATCTCTCTCAGAGAGGAGTATGTAGAGCCTGGTATAAAATCCACTGTCTGGGTATTATTGGTTAGAGGATTCTTGTGACCAGACTTGCACACCTTGTAAAAAATTTGGTCAGAAAGTGTTTCACTTCCACCCATCACCATCATCAGAGTGAATGGGACCAAATTCTTACCACGTTAAGAGCTGATTTCAGTAAATCAGACCTGATGTTAGCAAGAAAGGACTTACCATAGCTAACTTAAGAAGTAACGAGAGAAAACAAACAAGCAAAAGTAATCTTGACATGCTTTTCTTCACATAACTTCAGGAATCCTCTGACAACATCTACTCCATTTCACAAGTGTAAATACTGACTGTGACTTGGTGTATTAATAACTTCTGATGATGGCTGACACACTTCCATTTCATTCCTGTTTGCCTTGCCCATTAGATTAGTAAATGCCTGCAGCTGTGAAGTTTTCATTGCCAGCTGATTTCTATTCTAGCACACACATTCCTGGTCTCCTTGTTTCTAATCAGTACAAGAAAGAAGGTGAAACAGATCATTCCTAAATCTAGGGAGAAAATGACACAAGTTCTCTGTTTGGGGGTTGGCTCAACCATGCTATGTTGCAGCCAGCTTCCTGCTGAAGAGAGTCCAACGGTGAACAAGAGTTTGAGTGAACGTAGGTTGCAAAGGTTGGCACCACTTGCAAAGCAGAAAATAAAGGATCAGAACAGCCCTACTCATAGAAAGCTTAATCACAAAAGCTTCTTCTACATATGTATTTCTTTAAAGCCTTTGGGCACCAAGCTTGTCGAGCACGACTGGGACAAACTGGAACTATTTATATCTTTATGAAAAACTGCAAATTGGTTTTGGAATTGAGCCCTTCTTGTAAGGATTTTTGTTGGCAGCCTGTTCAGAGACTATCTCTTGCCAGCATTGAACTGGTAGCCTTCCATCCACATTTGTCCTCCTTTCTACGATGGTGTAAGCATATTGCTTATGAAGGTCCTGTATGACATTTAAAACAGGGATCTTCAAGGGTGTTACAACATTTTAACTAAACTCATAAGGCTTGAAGTGTGCATGTGAAACAGAATCAAAAGGAAAATGCCTCTTCAAGGATGGAGTTTCCATTAAGAGGAGCTGTGTTACATTCTATTCTCTCAAACTACACAACCTTTCTCCATCTATTTAGACTATATATCCAAACTGGTTCTTGTCATACTGAAAAGAAGATACTGTGCAGAAGAAAGTCAGTCTTAATTGCTCACAATCTATAAATAAAACCTCACAGTACCTAGTGATGATCAGACTCTGCTGTTATGCTCTAAATCTGGACAACCTACTCAATATTCTAGGAAGATTAAAAAAAAAAAAAAAAACAACACTCATTTGTTTCACTGCCTTCCTCAAGAAAGAATCAGTTGTAGTTTACCAGTCAGACCACTGTTCACTTTCTACATGCAAGGTTTAACGTGTATAAAATACAATTCGATCTTTAAGGGGAGAAGAAAAAAAGCAGCACCTTAAACAATTAGACTTGAAGATAACACACATTAGAGCATAGTTTCCAACCTGGCATTTTCTTTCAGAAATGCTTCTGGGATCTTGACAACCCCATAAGAGCTTAAAAAGACTGATTTTTGTCCTCACACCATGATAACTGTAACAATTTTAGTAGAGCCTAAGAACCACTGTGCCATGAAAATCTATTTCTCCCTTTCCTCTCACCTTCTTGTACTTGTGTTTCCTGCCTAATAGTTGTTAAGAATAGAGTGAGCTATTCCACTTCAACCCTTCTGCTACAGTTAGCGGGTAATACTGTTGTTCAAGTGAAGTGAATTGTTCCGTTATACAACATATAAGAGCTAAGAAAAAAAAAAACCACAAACGAGCAAACAGAGCTTTAAAAAGGCCATTATAAATTGAAGAGCAATGAACTGAGAGGAATCAGGACCCACCGACCTCGACCTCTACATCCAAGACATTTAGTCTTAAAGAGACTTCTTAAAGAGAAGAGGGAACACAGACAACCTGTGTGCCAAGAACGGCTTTTGATCTAGTATGCTCCCAGTCACATTATACACACAGGAGTCTTCACAGTCCTGCCGTTCCACAGCCCGGAAGAGAACTCTGCTCATTTGCAACTGCATTTCCTCTGCAGATCTAATAACCCATTTAAGATTCATTTAATTCAGGAGACCAAGATGCCACTGCATTAATGAAGTCAAGTGTGTGTTTGTTTTTAGGAAACCATGAGATTAAGTCAACAATGAGAACCACAGTTAACTGCATAATGGAAAAGGGTCTCCAGAAGTAGTAATGAAGTTCCATGTATTTTTAAACATATCTTGTTCAAAAGTTGCAAGCACTATGAACTCAGCAAGGTCTCCAAAAGTGAAGGTGGGCTCTTTCCATCTCACATAATGAACAGCAGAAATAAATACTTATTGAACCAATTCACATCTCTGGAAACTAATCTGCAAATTATGCCCTTTAGTTTCTACCCATCTGCTCCATAGTTTATCAGTACAGTTGTTTACTGAGTTATATGCAATGGTTTTATTGTACATGATAATGCAGATGTGAACAATAACCCAGTCATGGCTTGCTTACTGCTACTTAAACTGAAGTTAAAGCGTTCAACTTGCAGCTCCATTTCTTTTAAGAGATATCTGAACTTCTGATGAAATTCAGTGAATTTACTTGATATTATGAAACTAATACATACCTTCTGGTGGTTCATCATGAAGGTATGATGGGACTTCCTGTTGATTTTTGTCCGTTTGATTCATTGTTGCCTAAAAAAAGAAATTCACATATGCTGTACATCTTTTCTGGCAAAGCATAAGTGTTACCCATGAATCCAAAATTCACAGTTTAAGTTCCATAGAAAAGGAAGTTCTTATTTGTTACTAGATACACTAGCAGCTCCTGACAAAGCTACTACTATTTCATTACAAGACTCTGCTTTTGTATTCTTCGACCAGACTTAACACTTGGTGGGGGGGCCGGGGGGGAAAGGAGCCCTTCACCAGGTCAACAGGCTTGGTGAGGGCTGCCGCCCCACACCAAGTGCATCTCAAACCTAAAAAGCAATTAGGAAGAAAAACAGTAGGAAAAGAACAGCAGCAGCATGCCTATGAGATCTAACAGGACCTGGAAAGCAGTACTTTAACGAAACAAGTCCTTGCAGCAGAATTTCAATAAATGCCACGAAAACAAGATGGAAGAAATGTAGTGAAAACTTTCCATTTATCTTGTAACAGTACTGCATACACAGTGTGGTGATAGCAGAACTAGACTGTTTTAACTCTACACAAACTTGCCAATTGAAACATTTCCGAAAAAAGATTTCTTTACACCAAAAGCTGTTTCCTAGAGCAGTTCTAGAACACCAGTCCCTGACAGTGATGGGAAGCACAGGAGAAAGCTCAAATCAGCAGCTCTGATTACTGCATTTTCCCCTTCAGAAGGGGGAAAAAAAAGCAATATCTAGTCCAGGTTTCCCTCCTCCTTTCCTCTGCACCAAGTGTGCCTTGGTGTTAAGTCCTGCCTCCTCCCTTGAGCCCCACTACCAATCCTGCCTTCCCTTCTCAGCAGGCACTCAGGTCAGGAAAAGGGGAAAGAAAAACAAGTTTATTATATCACTCAGCATCCTTCTGTCTTCCTGCCAGTGACCTCTTAGTTCCCTTTTCCCTGCACATACAGGGAGATGTATGTGCACAAGCCTTTAAATAATTTCATTTATTCCAGGAGTCACTGACCACCACAAAAATAATTGTCGTGCCATGCCCAGATCTCTCCATACCTCCTCTGGGTGAGAAAACAGTGGCTGGGATCCGAAGAAGGGATGAGGAGGTAGAAGCAGAACCTAAGGGTGGGAAGACTCACCTGGAAAACAACAGCTAAAACCCTTGCAGTCTAATTATGAAGTCAAAACATCACAGTAAAAACCGGAACCCACACGCTACATGATAGATCTTTGGATGCAAAGCAAGCCTGAATTGAATATTAAAGAGTCCTCACAATCAGCACTAAGGGTATCAGTTCACAACTCAGAAAACACAGGTACCTTTACAGAAGAAGCTGAATAGGAAAGCAAGCAAAAAAACCCTCTTACCAGGATGGCTGATTTGATGGCAATGCTGAACAAGGACCTCTCAAAAGCCAGAAACACAGATGTGGAAGCTAAGAAATAGGAAAGTGAGCAGCAACGCATCAAGATGGATGACTTGAGGGCTAAGGGGCAATCCGAAAAGTATCAATTATAGACTTCCTTGTCATTTTATTTAATCATGGGTCAGTTAAGTCAAGAAAAAGTAAAAAAGAAAGAAAAAAAATAGCCCAACCAATCACAGAGAGCAACCAAGGGCAATCAGGTTCTGAGAAGGGACTGGATTCAGGTACTACACAACTTCTTTGCATTCATCTAATGCAAGCTGGAAGAAATAGAAGGATTTTGTCCTCACTAAGTGAAGTTACATGCAGGTTGTTGCTTTTTTCCAACTTGAAACAAAAATATCAAGCATTGCAAGAAAGAGAAGGCAGATGCTGTGAGACATCTGTAAGGCCTGACATTATGTCATCAAAACATCTGTACAAAGATGAAGCAACTATCTTTCTACTTAACATGTGGCCATTTTGTTCATTAAGATGATTATCAGGAATCTGGAAGGATTTTATTCGCTGCACGAGGAAAGGTCCTAAAAAAGTAAAATAAAAGTCACAACCTAGCAATTCTTACTTCAAAGGAATTAAAAAAAAAAAGTTACCAAAACAGTTTTAAAGCAGGCTCAAGGGAGACACAAATGAGTTAAGCCAGAGATAAATTAATTTTTATAAAGAACTACCTCCACTAATATGTTTGTATCTAGCCAGCACATAATTCCCCAAAAGAAACCCCAATGAAATTGCTTGTTTGAGCTTCCAAAAAGTTTCTGTCAGCAATTCCTCATAAGCGGCTCAGAAAAGTTATTTAATCTTATAAGGAAAGACAAAACACTGTCAGGTACCATCAACAAGTTTAGAGGGAAGTTGGAGTAGGTTACCAGTTTTGAATACAGCAGAACATTACAAAGTGTCACAAGGCTCCACACAAGTTTTCTGCTATTAAGAAGGTACTGGACACAGCAGCGCTGACACCAGATACGGCCCCGATGAAGTACCGAGGATCTGTCGTGCTAGGCATTGTACAAGTATTTAATTAAGATGAGACCTGTCCAATGGAAAGGGTCAGACTGGCAAACAGCGCATGGAAAAGATGCTTTCATAACTCTCCTTAATCTAGTTTAGGCTGTGGTCAGATTTGCTTGCAGTTCCTGCAAAGTTAAATGAGCAAAGCAACGTATTGGGGCGTGGGAGTTCCAAAGCTGTGTTCCTAGTCTAGTAATAAAGTATTAAAAAAAAAAAAAACACCCGCCCCCCCAACATATAAAATCAAAGCACTACATAAAAAAAGTCATAAGATTAGGCATTCCCTCCCCTGCTACCTTCCCCAGAACCTCAAGGTTACATGATTGTTGACCACAAGTTACTTTTAAAAAGGTGCCTTACACAATACATCATTCAAATGCAGTGACTTAACACAACTGCAACTCATTCTAAACCACGGAAATACTTCACACTCTTAAAATTACAAGGACCACAGTGGTCTATCTTCTACAGCTGACGCACCAGTAACCTGCTGCTATCAGGCCTCAGAAGTCAATAGAGTACCTACGTGGGCCTGAGAAGAGCAGCCTAAGGGAAATAAGTCACCCTTGAACTGAATTTGTTCTACGCAAAAGCAAGCCTTCAGTGGTCTGCAGATCAGGAAGTTGAGAACTACTCTATGATGTGTCGTTCTGCAGGTGCCTGGAAGCACTACAGGAATGCTGCAAGAGATGTGCCTAACCAGCTCGTGCTAGTTTTTACTCACTGTTCTCCTACTACATCACTGCAAGTGAAAACAGTCACACCACTGTAAGAAAAGGCTCACAGCTTGACCCGAAACAGAATTTGGCGTCCAAGAGCTCACAAAGCACAATTCAAGTCCTTTTTCTGTAGAAGCTCTCCAGTGAGCCACAGAATCAAGACCGAGATCCAACAAAGGACTTAAGCAGAAAAATTTAAGGTATCTAGGTTACAGCCTGCGTCAGGCATCCTTGTATCAAATTTAGTGCATCAGGAGACTTAAGAGCCTCTGAAAAGTGATCCAAAATCCTGTGTGCTAAACAGGGTGTAGCATATCTGGTGAGCAGGAAATACTACACACATGTCTTAAACCTGGCTCCCCTCCAGATATTTAAGGTGAGTATTTCTACTGACTGGAGGTCAAAGGCCTGGAATAACTGCTTGGTGGCATATGACTTCATCCAGTCTTGGAAGAGAGCAGGAATATCATTTTCTTCAAAAATTGCAGTGAGAAAAGCAGAAACCGCTCACTATCTATCACGTAATTCCGTCAAGGTGAAAACACTCACCTACAGTTTAATGCCTCCTTTGTCTAATAAGATTCAAGCTCGTATGTCCCACGTTGCAGGAGTCCCCTGGTCACCAGACTGCAGTGTATCCTAAGGGAGGTTCCTCTTCACCCTCCCTGCTGAAGGTGTGTCCCCACAAAGAAGAAGAAAGCAAAATTCATGAGACCCAACAGAGATTACAACTCAGCTAACACCTAAGGAACCAATCTGGAGGTGCAAGGATAAGATTTTGTGCAGAAAATTAAGTCATTCAGACACGGTATTGATTAACGAACTTTGGAAACTTAAGTTGCAAGCTGCAGATTCAAAGTCCCCTGTGCACGGAATCATTAGTCACAGTTATTACCAGTATTGCACATGCATGCAACAAGGCAAAGATTTATCAGAAACTTGAACCTTGGAACTTTTCTGATACATCTTTCAGAATCTTCAAAGTATGCTGACGGGCCAAAAAAAAGGGAAAAAGAAAGCGAGCAAGTAGATCTTTCTCTCTGGCATTTTCATCCTGTCATGCCAAATTCACAGTATCTTGTGTCACTGGGGAAAAGTCTCCAGCTTAATTTAACACCTGCATTAAATGATCACAGGAAATGAGGTGGGATCTCGATGAGTCCTGGCAGAACTCTCATACGCATTCACCGAGCAGACATCTAGTGTATCAGTGGTACTCTCCAGTTTCCTCTTTCATCTGTGCAGATGAATACATAAGCTTTCTCTTTTCTTGTTAAGAAGCAAAAGCAAAACCAGATCTTAAAAGATTTCAAACAGGGACACGTGCAAACTACTTTCTGGGGTTTTTTCCTGTGCGCTTATGAGGGTGCTAGTCATTCAAGAGATAAGGAATAACTTCTCATCTTTTTAACAACACGTTAAAATACCTATCAACCTTCAGACTAAAAAAATAAAAATGGAAAGTCACTCTTTCAATTGGTTTTAAAGAAGAAAACACAGTCATATTGTCAGAATATGAAATACTTAGGAAGCTTCACTGTTTTACACAGTTGTAAAGAAAGAAGTGGTTTAGAAGAGGATTTTTAATTCAAGAGCTATTTATAACATTAACACTGTTAAAGGACCCTGAATGAAAGTGCTAGGAATCCGTGGAGGTTAACAGTACAACCACACATACATTCACATCAAAGCTGATTCAGATAAAACTTTCTCACCAAATAAGATTCCTTTGTGAAGATTTCTAGTTATTTGTTTCCACAAACGTATTCTCCATGCACCTACAAGAAAAGCAGAAGGTTAATGACATCTTATGGAACAGCACTACTGTCACATATCTGCCATGCATGTATGGTGGGAATCATAAATACAAAGCGCCGCGGTGGGGGAGAAACATACTCGGCATGGCCTTAAGATGCCGCAATTTTATGAGATTTATCTCACCAAAACACCGATTCCTTCTTGTCCTTGGGCAATGGAGATAATTTTACTTGCTCCATATGCTGCCATGAGGATTACTATGAAGCGTGGTAATCAATGTTAAGACCCAACCTCTCCTTAACGAGTCTGCAGTTATTGGACCGCAATTTGTGTAAAGTTTTAGCCTTCCGTTGAGAAGTGGGCTCTAACCACTACAGATGTGTGTGCAGTTTCCTGAGCTTCAGATGATGCTCTTGATGTCTTTCTGACTTTACAGACAAAAAGCCCTACTGTTTCAGCACAGCAAACCTGGCCCAAGCAGCAGCCAGTAAAAACTGGCTTGTTTCAATGCCACTACTCAGATATTTGCGGGCAGCAGCGAAACTATCCAAGGATGGGGCCAATTTCAGTTGGCAGCATAACACTGCTCCAGAAGGCTGCAGCAGCAGCAGACAGCACTGGAACTATTCACCTGACAGAACTGCAAACAAACCGATCGCCTCATCTTAGTCCACCATGAAAAAATTATCTTCCTTCTGCCCACCAGCTATGCAGTTAGAAAGCCTGGCTACAGAGCTGATGGAAAACAAAACAACCCTTGCCACACGCACAGCTCTCCTTCCCCTCCTTCAGTGGCTGCAGCAGACTTCAAAACGAACCTGATGTCTCTCATGTACACGAAAAATTATTTTTAGGGAACGATACTTTAAGAAATACACTTTGGAAAGATTAACAGTGCTCTACTCTCCAAATTAAACAAGGAAATAAGAATGAAGCCAAGAAGGTAATCCCACTCATGGCTGCCCTGCAGGGTATTGCTTCAAGCTGCACAAGCGACCCCTGACTATGAGCTTCCTGCTTTACGCCTTGAATTAGGGTTTGTAACATATCATGAGTGCTCAGTGCTGTCAGTTCTCGCAGACACAACCCTCAGAGCATGATATGGAAATGTGTTTTTCAGTTAGTTAAGGCAAGGGAGACAGTTGACTGAACTTCTGCAAGAAGAAAGAGTCCATGCTAACAGCGCTAAAGTAAAAAAACAAATCCAGGCACGTAGAAAGCACGTAGCTAAAAACCAAGAGCATAGCTGACATTTCAACAAGCCTTCTGTTTAAAAGCCAAGTTTCAAAATTCAAATTTATATACAAAGCAAGACTGGCTTGGAAGCAAGCATGCCCGTTTCAGAGGAAAAAAAAGAGTTTTCAGAGAAAGACTATAGCAAGCTGATCAGAAGTTTCCAGGTGTGAACCACAGCTTACTTTTAAACATATAGCACGGTGGGCTACAACACCCTCCCCCCTGTCCCCAAAGACACAAGTCTGCCATAATACAGACAACAGGCCCACAGCATGCAGGGTTCAACATACAGCTGGAAAGGTAATGCAACATATCTGCATTAAAAAACAGACACCACAATTAAAGGCAAAAAAGGAGGCATACCTCCTGAAAAAAAACAAACCACCAAACCCTTAACTCTGCCCGGGACATTATATCATCAATTCTGCCTATAAAAAAAATCCAACATTTCCCCATCACCCTCAACTGAAGTATAGGTCAGGCGCCAAAAGAGGCTCTAGGGAACACCTGATGTCGGCAATCACGTTTTCTCCAAATCAAGCATTCGCAAGATACCAAATCAAAGGCCACAGGAACCCAAATTCCCCTTTTCTTGTCCTCCAAAACTGGTTTCTAGAAATTAAACGGTGAATTCCAGTAAGGCATAGGGCAGAGCTTTAGAAAGGCCATAGAAGCTCCATTTTACGAGTCCTGTCAGCCCCCACCTCCTGCTAACTCAGCTTTCTAAAGCAGAGCCTTCCCCATGTCTTCTAATGCTTTCCCAACTGCCTGAGCACCACACCTGCCTCAGCTCTCCTTTTCCAGGAGACCTACAAAGACAAAACCTGACAGTGCCTAACAGCCAGGGCAATAAAGCAGCTGCTGTACTTCCCTGCCACCCCTGCAAACGAAATAATGAACTTTTTCCCTAGCATCCACCACCTGTTTGTTGGCTCCTGCCTGACATTTATCCATTCACTTGCCAGACAAGGACCACCTTTTTTGGTTTGCACTTTTGCGCCACTGTCCATTTCTATACTGAGGAGGCAACATCAACTCTACTGAGTGTTAACCACAGCTTAACAGAAAGCTTTAAAAAAAACCAAAACCTCAACAACAGTCTGGAGAGTATTTACTGAGCAGTCTTAAAACTGATGTGCATAAAAACCAGTATTTGTGTACTGAATTAAGCTGTCTTGTGTGTACCCTTCCAATTACACAGAGCCATGCTGCCCAAAGCAATGTTCCGCACGCACTGAAGCGGGCTTCATGCACTTGGTATTTATCTTCCTTACGCAGCGACATCCTGATTCAGAGTTCTCGTTTGCAGCCCGGTTAAACGAGCAGAAGGAAGCATATAATTGCATCCGCAGAGGCTGTCTATGAGCTTCGCACAATGACCAGAACCAGCTGCACGGCTAAAACAACTTGGATTTATTTTAGGCCACATCACGCCTAGGCTAGGTGAATGCCGAAAGCTAAGCTGCTCCCAGTTCACAATAAAACTCTTCCAGATTCTGCTCCATCAAGCTGGACTTGAGAGAAATAGATGAAATAAAGAGCTAGTTACTACAGGAAACATGAGAGTACAGTGAAGTTTAAAAAGAGAAAAAAATCCGAAACAAAGCTTCTCCTGGCAGGGAGAAGTTCAGGGGGTAGAACAAGGCCACCCAGGAAACAGGTCAAGGCGAGCAGGGGTCCCAAGCCGCCCCCCAGGGGGAGACGCTCCACCACGGACTGGGGGAGCCCGGCCCGGGGGAGTCCGGCCCAGGGCAGCCGACCCCGAGCCCGGTCCCGCACCCGCGGAGGCGCCGGCCCCGGCCCGTCGAGGCCCCACACCCCTCCCCCCGATCCCCGGCAGGGCGGCCCGAGCCCCCACCGCCCCCGCCACGTCCCCTCCTCGCAGCTACCTGCCTCGCCGGCGCAGCTCGCCCGGCGGCGACCCCCGCCCGCCTCCCCCACCGGGCCGGCCGCGGGCACCGCCGGGCACCTCGGCGCAGGGCGGCGGCACTGACGTGGCAGCCAAGGCCTCGGCGGAGCCGCTACGCCCGGCGCGGCCCTGCCTCCCTCCCTCACGCCCCCCGGTGCCGCGGCAGGAAGCACAAAGGCGGGCGGGAGGCGCCGGGGGCAGGTGGCGGCGGCGACAGCAGAAGCGGCGGCCCCACTTCCCCGGGCCCGCCTCTCCCGCCGGCGGCTCCGCCGGGTCCCCTCCCGCCTCCTCCCCCAGAAGTTTCCCTTCCTCCGTGGGAAGGCACGGAAGGCGCTCGGCCAGGCTCCCCCGACTAACGGCGTGGCCGGGGCGGCTGCGGCCGCTCAGCCCTCACTCACCGCGCGGCTGGGCTCCGCCGCAGACTTTACTCCTGCGCCTTTCCCCGCTGCCGACGTGGCGCCCCGCCGCCGCCCGCCCCGTCGGCGCCCGCAGACCCCGCCCCAGCGCCCGGCCCGGCGCGGCCCCCTCGGCGGCCGGGGGGCGCGCAGGCGCCGCCGCTCCCGCCCCCTCCCCGCCCCGGGGCTGCCGGGGGCCACCGCGGCGTCTTTCCCCGGTCCTCCCCCTCCGGCGCTACACGTCGCTGCCGGCCGCTGTCGGAGGGGCCGCGCCGGCCCCGAGGGCCTACACAGGCGTCGGATCCACCTTCGTGGCCTTCACAGGCATCTTCCACCCCCGGGACACAGCGGGCCCGGGTCCCGAAGGGGGCACGGAGGGGGGATTTCCCCGCTGAGCGGGGCCCTCCGTGGCCACGGGGCCGGGGCGCCGAGGTGGAGGAAAGTGCCGGGTAGCGGTAGGGCAGAGGAGAGGAGGAAAGGGAGGACGGCATCGCCATGGCTGACTGAGATGCTGCGGGGAGTTTGGCCAGCGGTGCTCAGCTGGGCTTGGGGTGAACAGATGGGCCTTGGGGCACCCTGCCGAATGGGGAGGCTGCAGGAGCTCTCTGCATCGGGGAACGGCACCGTCCTGCGAGGAACACTGCCTGGTGTGGTGCAAAGCACTAATCCAAAGGATACGGGTTTACGTTAAGCAGCATGTACATTGCACCCTTTATCCCAGCCGTTATCTGGGCGAGTGGAGCTACTTGCATGCAAGCTGTAGGGGATCAAGTTGTAGTCATGCTGGTTTGAGGGCATGGCTTTCCAGGTGACTACACCAACATGGATAGCTGGGGAAAGACAGATTTTCTGGCACTCGACCCCTCCTTTGGCACCTCTCCATCTCTTGGGACCCTTGGGGATGAACAGTGACTTTCAAGTTTGTTAGACAAGGAAGTGTTGGACAGCCAAGGGAGAGAGGGAAGTCCCGGGTACTCCGAGCGTGAGTTTAGGAACAGAACTCCTCTCAGCGGCACAGGAATACTAAATACCCCACGAAACGCTTCACAAGATTAAAAAACTTGCATAGGCAAAATACTGCCTCCGCTTCCTCGGCCCAGCTTCATGCTTGGCTGCCGCCCTCCTGCTCCACCCTCCTCTCTACGAAGAGGCGTGTATGGAGGATAATCTTTTCTGGACTCCTCCAAAATAATTAGTTTCTGTCTGAAGTGTGAGCTCAGCTCCCACACGGAAAATACAAAGCAGCATCTTGTTTCCACAGAGATGTGTCTGAAGAGGCCTTTTCCGGGCTCTATATTCAGCCCCAGCTTCAGCAGTTTACCCCTGCGTTAGGGCAGAGGGACGTTAACTCAGGTGTGAGATGAGGGTGAAAGATATCTGTCCTCCTCAGCATGTGCAGCTCTAGTCAGGTGTCACTGGATAGTTGCAGAAGCATCAGTGCGACCCGTCAGAGCAACACTGTACGGGCCTTGGAGGGGTTTGCTGGTAACGGGGACTCGGCATTCCTGACCCGCTGAACAAAGAGCAGCCACAATCTTTACTTTGGCACTGAACGGGTGAAAGCATGAACGCAGGGGAGTCCAAGTGAAAAACCAAGGATGTTGTGTGGTTGGGAGCACACCTTGGGATCTTTCCGGACATGGGAGGCACACGGGGTCCATGAATTAGTTGTGTTTTTTGGAAATAGTACACAGGCACACAGGAGTCCTACTCTGGGATCTTGATTTCCAGCTGTGAGGACAGGTCAGCGACTCTCCAAACTCATAGAGCATTTACCTCCCTGGTACTGACAGACACGCTTGCCACTGTTACCATCTTTTCGGTCTTTGAGATAAGGGGATTTTCTGATAGCTGCTGCTCATCCCGTGCCCTAGGGCCCAGGTGTACGCAGTGCTTTCTTTACGTGCGGTGCTGCGCTTCAGATGCAAGGCCTGTAGCTTCATGTTTCTGGTAGCAGAAGAAAGAGTTGCTGCTTGAATATTTTCTCTGCAACAGAGTCAATCAATCACCCATGAACTTTACAGCACAAAACACTGAAGAATGTTTTGCCTCCTAGCAGCTGAAAATTAAAGGCCTTGCAGAGATTAAAATCTCTTCTTTTTCAAACTCTGAAAGGCTAAGGATGGCACAGAAGGACTTGGGTTGGTGAAGTGTTTTGCTGAGCAAACGGAAAGAGCCAACTTCCTCGTAAAACCTCAGCCATTGGCGGTGGAGTCTCACTGGCAGGTGTAATAACTGAAATAACTTCAGGCTGACATCTCTGCAAACAACAGAAAACAAATGAGCGGCGTCCCTGTTACTTTGCTAAACCAACACTGAAGCTGAAGAAAAGGTTTTGGTTGCAGAGGTGTCATCGTTGTGGCTATTTTTGCTCTTATTTAATTTTTCCTGCATTGAACATTTCCTTCATAAATAGTCTCAAAGATGGCCCGCCGTTGGTATATTCAGTTAAGACTTCTTTAGTATTATTTAGCCTTTATGAGAAATAAGTAACCTTCTTTCACTGGAAACAGCATATAAGCAGTTTCATAACACTTAAAATGGAAAAAGTACAACATTCGGTCTTCTCCCCTGGAGGAGGGGTTCCTTCATTTAGATTATAGGTTTTTAGATTTTGTCTGTGAATGCACTATGATTACAGATGCAGAAAATAATTGAAGTAAGGTCAAAATATATACATTTTGTACTCCATTATGATGATTGTGGTTACTTTTACTGCTGCAGTAGCTGTGGGGAACTGCAGCCAGGGTTGGAGTTTCACTGTGTTGGATTCAATGTAGAATGCAACTTAATTTTCAGCGCAGAGCTTAATTTAAAATGTGATGTGTGTGTCCTGAACTCCAAAGCCTTGCAGTTTCATTTTTCCTGTTGCAGGTAGCCGTTGTGAAAAGTCAAAGCTGTGGGGAGAGCATCAGGCTGTTAAGTCTGGTGAAGTCTATTGGCGTGTGAGTGGACAAGAAACTCCTCATGGACTGTTTGCTCAACCGGAGACCTGAATGAGGAGTGCCATGAGAAAGCACATGAGATACTGCATGTGCAGTTTTATTTGGATTTATTTGGTTCATTTCTAGAGATAATAAGGCATAGCAGCCAAAGGTGAAGGCCAAAGGGTACCATCTTACAGGGTGCCGTCTCCTAACTTGTATGCTGTGGATGTGAATACATCCCTATCGCAGATTCATCCCCGTGGTGTAGTGAAGAAAGATTAGGCAAGAACTGTTCTTTTGCAAATGAAAAATATAATTCTACCTTGGGGCTTAAAAATGGGTTCCCTGAGTAGATAACCTAGGTTAATAGTGTGCTGGAAGGAAGGAAGGAGGGAGGGAGGAGATTAATATCCAACATTTGTTGGTAGTGAAGCCACTGGCTGACGTTACCTTACTAACAAAACCAGGTTGGAATGAAAGAGCAACATACTCCACTCAAGCGTATATAATGTCTTCATTGCCTATGAAGAGACATACTTAATTAAATATGATGTCTTACCTGCAGATGCATCTCGTCTCATAGGAAATGAAACTTTCTGTCTGCTAGGAGTACTGGGTGACTGTAACATGCAAGGGAAGAAAGTTAGAGACATACGTTGGTCGGTTGATGGTTCAGAAGGTAACAGATCAAACATATTACTGAAGTACCACGACAGTGCCAGGTGCCCACAGAAAAGCCAGATTATGCTCATGCCTTTCTATAACACAGATGACTGCAGGGTTATACGAATACAAATTGGGAATAAGCAAGAATACATTTTAAGTCTTAGGCTGTTAACTGTTTGGAGGTATCTTTTTTGTTACATGTGCACACACCAGTTTGAGCCGTTATCACAATGTAATTATATACTTTAAAAAATTATCAAGAACCGTGGTTTTGCAGATTGTACTATCAGCTCATTACTGAGCCATTAAAAAACTGGTTCCAGCAGCAGAACTATTAATGAGCTCGTTTCTAGTAGCGTGTGCTTTGTGATTACTTGGCACTCTGCCTCAGTTTAATTAAGATTTTAAATTTACATACTGCTATTCAACTGTATGTTGCACTAGTGTTTACAAAGGTGAATAGATTTTATTGTCCTCATTTTATAGGTCAGGACATGGTGTCACTTTGGGGTGAAGTGACAAGACTGAAGCCACCCAACCCCTGAAGCAGTCTGGATCTGTTGCTTAACCTGCAGGGTGGCATTTCCTCCGTACAGCTGAGAGAACAATTGGGTGGATGTTGAAAACCTGTAACAAAATAATTACAATAATATTATTCAGTAGAACTATAGTACCCGGTTTAATGTATTCAATAAGATTTGTTGCAAAGATCACAGAAAAGCTTCATATCTCTGGAAGTGCAGTGGCCAATTTAAAAATGTACCTTTGACAGGAAAATGATCAAAGTAATGGAAGTGATTTCTCAGAGTCTTAAAGAAAAAAAAGATAATCACATAATAAGAAATGCTGTTGTTCCTCCTGTCTACTTTCTTTGTATTATCAGCAATTATTTGATGTTCCAATCCTCCAAGTCTTATGAATACGAGCAGTCATGGGTAGCATGAGCAAAGTTTGCCGAAACAAATGAGCCTGGAAAGGTCAGATCCCTGCCTTGAATAAATAGGTATAGATGATAATATCGCTGTTTAGTCCTAGGTGTGGCGTGCTGCATTGAAGCGCTGCAACTCTTTTGTGATGGTTTGATTTTTTTATCCAGTTTTAAATAAAATGTCCTTCTTGCTGTTTCCCAGCTCTGTGCTTTACTTACTAGTGCATTTTCGTAAGCTTTTTGCTCTGTTTTCTGAAGGTGGAAGGTTGACTGAGTTACGAGTTAGGTGTGTGTTCACCCGCTTTCATAGCGTCTAACCTCTGAAGAAAATGGTTGGCGCAGGAACCTCCCCCAAGAGACTGACATTTAAAATAAGCAGCTTTGCTAAGCATGAAGTCACTCCTCAAGTCTATCTCTACCATGCCTCCATTTTTATTATGAAATAAAACATTATCAAATTTACAGATCCGCACAGCAAGAAGTCTTTCCATAATTTTGCAGTTACAAACAAAGCGAAGATAAACCCCAGGCCCATAAGGGCACTGAGCACCTCTTTCCTTGCTTTTATCTCCCAAGGGGTCTCTGCAGAGCTGAGTCCATACCTTCCATCCGTTTAATTAGACATTCAACTCCCTGCTCTGCTTCCTTATTCTTCACAGTGGACTGATGAGACACCCTAACATTTGGAAGATGAGGGAGGTATCTCCATACTTTGCTACAGCTATTTAATTACCGGGTTATAGATAAACAAGTGCTTTCAGGTACTCTTGGTACCTCCCAGAGGTGGCAGCATCACAATAAAACATTCCACGATCTGTCTTAAGGTCTAGTAAATGGTCTGATCATTGCTAGTTGTTAATTAGGAGAGTCAACAGAGTGCAACTTGTCCTCAAGGTGTGCATATCGCAATGGTGACGTCAGAGACTCTTTTTGCTGTTATTGTGTTTATTCCTACAAATAAAAAGACAAATATGAAATAAATAGTTGTAAAAGAGGCATGGGAATACTCAGAAAAATTACCCTCATTTCAATCCTGAGCTACAAATGACCTACTTCAAATAAGAAGGAGGATAATATTGACACTGCTGAGAAGTGAATGCTTCACGATGCTATGGCTTTCTAATGCCATGCCTGATCTCTGCCTGATCACTCCGTACCTGTTGCTGGCATGTTGCAGGGATAAAAGGAACATTCAAAAGTAAAGGAAGCCACATGGTTTCATAAATTCTGGACCCAAGCCTCTGAACACTGTCAAATACAATCCCGTACATCACTAGATCCAAATTCTACACAATGTTTTTGCACCCTTCTGTATGTGGAGTGTAATTTCCTTCCTTCTCCCCATTTTTCTAATCTAACTCTATACTTCCTTTAATTCCCTTTTCTGTTCAAGAAAAGAATAACAGTGATGATGATGATGGTATAATTGATTACTTGCATTTCATAGCACTGACTCACTCCTCTAATGCAGTTAACAGTCTGTAGAAGACAGAACTCGTTTGTTGGAAAGAAGTGATGGGATTGCTGTCCTTGCTTAGGGGACATCCTGTGGAGCAGACAGAGGCTGGGTGTCGGAGGCGGTGTGTGTGGTCAGCTTGAACTCCCATGGTGGGAGCTGCGGCTTTGCAAGGTCCTCCCATGGGTGCTTTGGAAATTCTTTCTGTGCTACCAGGAAGGGGAGTGGGAGCGCAAAAAGGTGGTTGTAGGCTTGGGGTTACAAGGACTTACAGGGTTTTTGTCTGCCATGCAGTGCACTCGGTGACTTTGCAGTTCTGCAATCCTTTTCCCTTCATGAGTCATAACTCATCGTTGACCCATCATTAGCCACTTCCCATCATTAGCTGCGCTGTCGGCTCTGACCCTGTTTTAGAGTTCAGGCACTAAACAACGACAGCCTTCTAAGCTCGCTTGGCTGTGGGTCATTTTTGAACAACAGGAAGTACCTAAAATAAAAAAATAATTTAAAAAAAAGAAATGTTTCAGAGTAGAACTGCGGAATGGGTAAAGCCTCACAAGAATGGATCATCCTCTGAAAAATATAGTGCATCGTATTCACTGCGCATTATGGGGAGTATGGGGGAAACAGTGTCATTTTGTTAATACATAGACTCAAGAGAATTAATCAAACACATAGAAAGGGAATGTTCTGACTACTTGTTCATTTTAAAATGGCAATATTACAGTTTTAATTATAAACTGCAAACATACTCTCTAAAAACACCCTAATATTTCTAAGCAAAATCACCCAAATCAGTCCCATCTCCATACAGAGAAAATCACGTGCCCTGCTCAGTGCTGTTCCATCCGTGCTGACGCCTTACAGAGTCTGGAGCAATGCTGTGGAGAGAGAATGAGTTGCCTGTAAATCTTAACAGCTCAGGAGCCAGAAGGCAAGTAAGGGCAAGTTCAACTCACTTGACATTTGGTACTTTTTAAGTCCTGTGAATTTGGAGGTCTGTGTCAAATTTGGAAAAGTTGTGCCTTGCACTGCTGCAATAAAGGGCACTGTCTCCAACTGTGGTCTGGAGTTTCCTCAAAGAATTTGAGGTGTAAGCTGGAAAGTCCCAAAGCAGCAGCTGCTTCTTTGGTTTATACTCACAAAAAAGAAATGTGAGAACGGGTTGGGTCTATCTCTTGCCAGCTTTTCTACCAGATGTGAGCAGCTCTGGGAAAGCAGGGCTCACACTCAGTTGGCTCTGCTGAAACCTGGGGGTGAGCCTAGTAAGGAACCATCCTCCTTCTCACCTGGACTTGTGAGTTCAGCCCAGGAGAAAAAGAGAAGACATGGTGAGGAAAAATGAAAACTCAGATTTTATTTCCTGATTCTTTGCTCCACCACTATAGCGGTAGATGGGTTACGGGTCTCTGACAGCACTTATACAAGGCATGGGCTTGACCGTATTCAAGAAGAGATTTCCCTTCAGCACCGTACTCCAGGCTGAATTACCACTTTCTGCAGGAGTGTGCTGAGAAGATAGACCCTAAAGTACTCATGAAATATTTCTATATTATTTAACCCATACAAATGGTTGGATTCTACTCTATGGTTAATTTTAAAAATACACTTTGTTGGATGTTATTTGCACTTTGAACCCTAAAAAGAAGTTCACAGAGGCTACGAGCTGCTGTATAGGTGCGGGTTCCTCTATGCCTGGTTGGGTAGCTCAGTGTTTCACCCCTAGGCCTTCCTGGGCAGCTCACTCTCTCCACACTCACTTCTGGAGCAAGCCAGATTTCTGCCCTGAAAAGGAAAACTGGTTACGAACCCAGAGAGATAAAATCACCTGGGCTAAAGCCAGCTTCCCTGTGGAGAACCCTTTCCATGCAGCATTGCATGTAAAACAACAAAACAATAGTCTAATGGGTATAAACTTACAAGATGATTAGTACATCCAATATTCAGCAAAGCTGCAAGCACAGATGCCTTTTATTCCTAATCTAACTAAGCCCTGATGACATAAAGCATTAAACAAACCTAATGCTCGAGCCCAGATATACACATTAAGACAGGTTTGGCTTATATAATCACATCTTGATTCTTCTTCTATTGACATGAGTTTTGATATGGAATAACGCGACTGGCTCATGCCAATAGGTGAAGTGAGATCTGGCCCTCCCCATCCATCTTCAATGATAGCAGCAGCAGTTGCTGGAGGGTCATATTTTTTAATCAAGCCAGCAGATGGCATTCGTACACTTCAGACTTCCCTGCTCCACACCTCCTTTTGCAGCAACATAGCATGTTTTCCCTTTATTAGGGGAGACCGAGTCCCTTACAGGAGAATATCTCACAAATCGGTAAAGAACTTTGTTTTTATAAGGGTAAGCCTATTTCCTGTACGTTGCCCAACCTGATAAAGTACTGGACTGTGAGGATTAGATATATTATCCCAGAGATTAAAATTTAAATTAGATCTCACAGAAATAAACTACTACACACAATCTGTCATTTCCAAAACACTTTGATGAAAGTTGGGAGGTTTCCAAGCAGCTGCTGTCTCTTAACTCTTTCATACGACTTTTTCAAAGCCATTTCATTATTCCGAGTTCTTCGGGCTGAGCAGAGCATACACATTATCTAGAAAGCAAAAGATTTTACAGACTGAATAATTGCTTCATTTATCGAGTATTACCATGGCCAGTTTGCTGAGAGGGAAACAGCACAAAGGTGCATTAGAAGTAGTGTTTCAAGAGTGAATGTGAGACCAGAAAAGATACTACTACGTTCTCAGTTTTTCAAGGATTACCAAAAACAGTAGGGAATAGCTGAGGTTTGTCTGTCCAGCTCATTTCAGCTGGCAGAGCAATGAATCTCAAGAGGAGGAATTAAGTCTTAAAACAATTCTGACATGACAAGGAATTCTGGTACATACTAGAAAGCAAAATGATTGATGAGCCTCATGGAAACCAACCAAAGAGATACCAAAGGCCAACTTGAGGATTTGAAGTACTTGTAAATGAAATATGACCATACATGTATTTTTGCCTTCTGTACATCTTCTAAAGGACACAGTAATGGGGGAGACCTAAGATTTATAGTAATATTGCACCTAAATTATACCTTATGTCTTTGGGAGTGAAGATTTTATTTACTTTCATGAGTTTGAGATTAGACTTTATGTGAGCACAGCTCACAGAGTCAAATGCCAGACTGGAAGAAGAGAAAAGCTCCCTCAAACTTCCAGAAGATGTGTGTTGATAAACCCAGTATTATTGTAAATGCTGTAACTGGAAAACCTGTGATGGAAATGAAACTGAATAGTGCAATACTTGTGTTTAGAGCTAGATGGCTGCAATGACACACTAAGAATGTCCAGATTTGCTAATTCATTGCAGATTCTACTTTTGTTTTATAATTTGCTTCATATAAAACAATCTTTTCTGTCTTCATTTGCTTGACATTTTTATTATGTACAAACCTCATCTACTTTTGTCATATGATTCTTCTAAACAAAGTTAAGCAGCTTTAAGACTTGCATCAAATTATTTTGGGCAATCACAATTTTAAGCTGAGACTGTATTTCATTTTTAAGTAAAATGTTCACTCTTCATTTCCTCTATGTAGCTGCTTCTTCAACTACAGAAAGACAGAGAGATATTAAAAAAATATTTAAGGGAACTACACATATTTAGAAAAATATCTTTTTGAAAAGAATTTTTCTGGCAGGCAACATATGTTTACCATTGTTTCATAACCTTACAGAATATTATCTCTTCGGAACTCTTGCATTACCTTTAGGCAGTAAAGTGGCACAAAAGAAAACTTAACAAAAAGACAAGGGAGGCGCTGGCGGATGTGGGAGGGGGAACTCATCTTGGTAGCTTACACAGGCATTTCAGAACTTTTTGGGGGGGGCAGTTCTGTGAGTGTGTTAGTTTAAAAGATTAAAGTTTGCGATCTGCACTGAGAGGAGAGTTCTTGCTAAAGTCTGTATACCAAAGCTGGCTGTGAATTGAAGAACTGTTGTAATTAGATTACTGTAAATACAATAAGAAACTCACTCCTGGTGGTCTGGGGAGGGGTGTCATAGGGCACTGGAGAATTGTGTTGGCAGGATTTGGGACAGTTTGACTGAAAGCAGAGAACACAATCTCAAAATCCTTTTAATCTTTTTTTCCTCCCAGTTCTTTGGGGATTTGTTTGTCATTAAGTAACAGTCAAAAGATTAAGGAAGTATAAAATGACATTAAAGCTCACAAGTACTTCTATAAAATTATCAGTGCTAGTGTAGTCTTCAGCAGGGATCACTCCTGCCAAGACTTTCTAGAGCCAGGCAAAATTAAAAGAAAAGAAGCAAGCGGGCACAAAAAGCACACCCCGTGAATGTGGGCTGGAATACCGCTTTTCTGCTAGCCCTTCAAGCGCACGGTCTTCCAAAGTACAGCGGCGGCTGTTGCTATGTGTCTGGGCTCAACAAGCTTAAACTTTGCATGGCCCATGCTAAACTAATTTGAGTCAATTTGTCTACATCATTTCAACAATCGTTCTGTGCATTTTGAATCGTACATACAACACTGCATGATAAAGGCCCACCGAGCAGATGCCGACTGCTCATTCTGCCGTGGTCTAGCTGTTGCTAGTTCTTCACCATGGTTTCTCCATATCCTAGTGACAATGTTAGTTTTTCGATGGCGAGGTTAAGTCTGTGCCTGGCTAGTTAAGACTTTTCTTTACAGAGGACAGCTTCTATAACAACTGCCAGCTCTAAGCCTGACCTTTAAAAATGAAACGAGGGAGTGTTAACTGGAGTATTTTTTTTCTTAATCTCCCAAGGGAGTTCAAAGGAATACAAGGAGATTTTGCAAGTAAAGTTTTAAGCCTGCCCGAGAAAGAGACACCAATATCAGAAGCTCTTATCACAAGAAAGCTGATCTAACCTGCTTACAATTAAATAGTTTCAGTGTAATGGGTTTTGACACGTTTGTAAACACACACTTTGTATGACAGTTTTATTTTTGAAACTGAAATCAAACAAGAATAAAGAATTAAAGCAGCTGCACCCTGCACCTAGGTAATATAACAAGGCTGGTCTGCAGCTGGTGCAAATCAGTGTAGCTGCAGAGGGAATTAGCTGCGTTATCCCATTTTCTACCAGCTAAGGATTTAGTCTCTGAGAGTGGACCATCAAGTTTGGAAAACTCCAGTATTTCATAAGTAAAAGAGCAAGAAGGAGCAGTAAAAAATATACCACGTTCTCATGTATGATAAATCCCTGCAAGAGGCATTAAAACCTATGTGTTCTGTAGGGAGAGAAAGCCTATAATTAACATTTTTATTACTCTTGGATTGGCTTGATAGTTTCTCTGCAAGCCTTTGCTGAAAAAGGATTACCTGGTGAGTCTTGCCAATTTGGAGGCCTGTATAACTCCAGGGACAGGCTGGCTGGTTTTCTCTCTCTAACAAACCACTGAGGATCTTTTGCTAGACCCACTAAACATAGCAGCCGTTTTCCTATAGCAAACTCTGGGATAACTTTCATTTTTGACTGCATTTCCAAAAAAACATAACTCTGCCCAAATTGCCAAAATCTGAGTTGGGATTAAACCTTAGTGTTTTAGGGGTTTTTTTCCTCTTTTTTTCTTTTTTCCTTTTTTTTTTTTTTATCTAAGACAGTTCAGGTAGCCCCTCTCAGTTAACTGAAATTTTATTCTGATGAAAAAGAAACAAGGATATATTGCCTAAGGAGTCACTTTTTCCCTCTCACAGAAAAATGTTAGTGAAAATCTTTCAGTGAGGTCCATGTTTTGGGAGATGTTTCAATGCAGGGGCTTTTTTTTTAGTGTTTGCTTTCCAGATGATAAAATCAGAGACATGGGAAACATGGGCAGCTCTGAAAAAGAGCTCAGTGGCTCTTTTTAAAATTCACATCGTCCAGGCGTGTGGAGGATCACACTCTGATTTGAATTTTAGGGCTCAAAATAAAGTTCAGTACTTTATTCAAATTCAAATGAACTGTGCTACGCTCTAGCAGCCTCTAAGGATGTGGCAGGCCTGCAACCCCTCAGAAGCAGAGAGTTCGGCAGGAGCTTGCAGACTAAATCCTGGCTGCCCCAGGGCAAAGACATTCTAAAATCTCTCTTTTTGGGCAAGCTGAGCAGAGCAAAGGCGGACATGAAGACTGTGAGATGGTCCTTCCTGCAGTGCTACAGACAATAAAGACGTGGCAGAGGGCTGCGCGTTAGAAAAGGTGGGTCTGAGTTTGGGCTTCCTGCGGATGGCAGTGCTGTAAGAGTGCTACAGCATGATGGTGGATCATGAATTTTGGGATGGGGATGGACACACTGGATGTAGATGCCAGGCCAGAGAGCTGAGCTCCCCTACAGGATCTAAGGGAACAAAGTATCTGCCACTGACGATAGAGTCAGTCACTCAAATAAAAACAAGCTAATTGCAGAAAGGTTTTTCAAGAGGCTTTGAAAAGCAGTATCAGGAATAAATGTGAATCTAAACAACATGGGTTTATAAGATAAATGTGGGAGATGTTGAGTGTCCAAAGCTAGGAAAGGAGCTGGATACTGCAATGACTGTTTGACACCTCAAGCCAAAGTGCCGCCTGCAGCTCTGGCCTGAGCCGTCTCCCTTTGTCAAGCCTCTGGGATTCACAAAAAAATGGGATCTGCCTACGTTTTTCAGTGGGATAACTGAAGTGAGAAAGCTGTGTTAAATCCCAACCCCTTCTGGGCGTAGGTGCCGTGACAAGTACAAGTGGTCTCATGGTGGAACAGTATTACCCATCCTCCTGAAGCCACTTTTGTCCCTATGTGTACAATGGAGTTCAGCATTGCCAGAACAAGCCTCCATCCAGCCACATATTCTCCTAAAACAAGTGCTTTTCTTTCAAAATGTGGCTTAATAAACAAAACACTTCTTTGTAAGCGCTCCCTTTCAGACAACTGATACTCCTGGAGTCAGTAAAGATGTTCACGTCAATAATTAGAAAAGTCGTATGAGCAACCTTCCCCTCCAAGAACTATCTGAGCACAATTTTTACTTTATTTATAATGCTCTGTCCCCCAGCTCGATTTCCCAGACAGTAGGTGTGTGGAGAGGAGAGCAAAAGTAGATTAACATGGAAGTTAGTCATTAATTGTCAACCCACAAATTATGGGTTTCTCGAGAGAAAGGTGCCAGGTCTTCAGCACTCTGCTGGAAGCCTGCGGGACCCGACTTGTTCATTCCCTAACTTACCCCTTCTCACGTGGGAACAGTAACAAACATCAGGATGGAAAAAGCAAAAATTTGCCAGATTTTTCTCAGAAATGGAAGAGATCCCCGTAGGGAGCCATGGGCCGCCAAAGCCAGTCTCAAACGGCACTTTGTTCAGGCAGCTCTGGTAGGAGCAGCCCTGTAAGAGTGCCAGGGAAGTGCTGGCCTTGCTCTCTGCTCTGGGGATCAGCCTCTTCGGCAGGCCAGGAATACAAAATATGACAGGGAAAAATCTATCCCTAGTAAAGAAAATAAAAGTAAGGGGCTAAGACCAGACAAGGTTAAAGGCACAGGTTTTTGGCTCTTAGGTGCCAAATAGAGATGCAGCTGATGGAGGCACCTAAAAGACGCTTTTCAAGCATTTTATGCAGATGTGGTGAGGGCAGCCAGCGTTGGATCACACATGGTCACGGGGCTGCTCAGTTTGTTAAGTGACCAGAGGAGAGACGTAAGATCCCTAGGCGAAAAAGCTTTGGATCTGGGGGAGCCCACCATGGCCACTGGAGCAGGGAGATTAGACCTTGTGCAAGGCACTGAGATTTTTGCCATGAGCAAAGATTTTGGCAGTGAGCCCTCCCTTGTAGCCCGGCAAGGCTTAGCTTTATGCTGTAAGCAAGCTCTTGAAGTGCTTTTTTGCCAATGTCACAGCCAGCTTGCTGCAGACCAAGCTGCCGCTCAGAGGCCAAAGGGAGATCGGGAGCTGGGATGAGGGAGAGGGATAAGGGCAGCTCTAAGTCTCCAAATTGCAGCCACCTTACCTCAGGGCTGATGTATAGGCACTGTTGTTGAGGTCCCCAGTGAAGAAGTTCTCCTGGCTGGGAGAAGGTTATCCATCCATTGGACATCTCAGCTGCCCACTGTGTGAAGAAGCAGGGGCAGGAGCCTCCTAGGAGCTCCTGGTGCAAATCCTCATGAAAGAGGTAGACCAGCACCAAAAGAAAATGGGACATCAGCCCTTGGACCGTGGTTCTTCAGAGGTGTTATGGTCACAGGGGCAAATGGAGATGGTTCCCCTGTCTGCTAAAAAATTAAACATGATGAGCACCTATGAAAAGGGAGTTTGTTTTCACAGGATATTGCTCTTCTAAATTAAAATGCCCACTCTGAAACTCTCACAGAAAATTGCGTTTTCATCAAAGTTGTTCACCTTACCCTACCTAGTACCCTACCTGCCACGATGAGTAGCAACTTGTTACATGAGCAGTACCACTGTCTCCACAGGTATAACCCCAGGAACAGATAGTGCTGTTTTGAGTAAACTGTGTTACCTGAATCTGGTTTTATAAACCAGCAATTTAACTGGTTGGTGCCATGCCCTTTTTGTCATACAATGATCATAAACCCATGCAGTTCTTGCATAATAAGGCTAATATTTTAAATATTTTTAAGATGCTTGGGCCTGGGCTAAATGTGATACTGTATCTTATCTGGGGACCAAAGCGCTCCTAACTCTTCCTAGGGCTTGCAGAACAAATCTCTTGAGTTCAAAATCCCAGACTAACCAAAGAATTGCTGTTGCAGTTAGTGATGACCAAAGTGAAGAAACCAAACAAGGTGGGAGGCTCCAGCAAATGCTCCATGTTTGTTGCTGAGGGGATGAGGGAAGATGGAGGAAGGGTGATGGTGCTTTGAGGCTGCTGAAAGGGAAAGGAACAGTACTTTGCCCCCAGATGGTCAAAGCCAGGGGGTTCTGCTGGCCACTGCCACTGCCTTTTCCTGGACAACAGCCTGTTTTTAGAAAAAATATATTTGTGGAATTTGAAATTCCCCTCGGCACTTCTTGCTCTCAATGCTAAGTTTTGACAGGGTGCGATGCTGTTCCCAAGTGGTGGCTAGAGCGTGTCCAGCACACTACAGCAAATGTGTTTTCTGTGCTACATGCTGAGCACCAGCGCTGGTCTTATTAACGCACACAACCCCTCATATTTGAACTGTGTAAAATGCTTCTAACAGCTCCTTTCCCCTCTTTGTTCAAACAAACAATGGCCTTTGGAAATTTATTTTGATGCCGCCGAGACCAAATTGTTATTTAATTTAGCAAATGAATAATTCTCCCTCCCAAATCCCCTTTTGCTCCGCATGTGTATTACTTAATAGCTTATCTATACGCCTATCAAATTCTTGCTCCTCTGAAAGAACACAATGAGCAACGCTTTGCTTGTACAGCAGATTAGGAGAGGGAAAGGGGGATATGCTCCTCTCTTCATTCCCATCTTGCCATACAGAGAAAGAACGTACTTTGGTTTTCTACAAACCTGTTTGCCAGCTTTTTTGGCCATGAGATACCAAATTTGCAGCTGCTTCTGGGAGGACGTTTGTGGTAAGGAACGCAACATCAGAAACATGCCCAGGGTCCTGCCTTCCCTCCTGCAGGTAAAGAGCAGGCCAGGCAGCACAAGTTGAACTTGAAAGCTGAGCACCCAGCTCCAACAGAGAAAAGAAAAGCCAAGTGGTCCCTGCAGCCTTCCCAAGTGCTGTTAGGGCCCCCTCCTTGGGGAGCCACCATGAAGAGTGTGCATAGGCAGACACTGAAGGAGCGGAGGAGAGCAGGGCGCAGAGCAACCTCATGGGCATTAAACCCCCCCTTGGCACGGATGGGAACACATTGTCTCAGCCTCTTTGCAAACTTGGGCATCACAGCATGCATTACCACGCGTCACATTTCTAGGGCTTTTTCAAAGCCAGCGATGGCACCTTCCCCTCACATGACTACGTTTTTTGAAGGCCCTTTACTTTCATGATTTCTGCAAGAAATGCCTTGACAGCTTTCTTCAGGAGCAAGCAGGGATAACTTGTATGTGTATTATAGACATATATATGTATATACTATAGATACTGGATTGCCAAACCCAACATTTTCACCACAAACCAGGAAGGTGCAGGCTCTCTGTGGCAAGGAGTGCTCTGAGCTGCTGGACCTTGCCGTGTCCTCTCTTTTGCCATGGCACCATGACTGCACATCACCAGCACAGGAGCACTTCTCTTCCCAGAGGACCAACGCGCTTCTTCACCCTCCACCACCATGGCTAAGGTGGGCGCCCAGGCTGCCATGAGGTTAACCTGCTGTCACCTAATGGGGCCTGATCAGATGCCTACACTGGCCAGTGGGACTCCATAGCCTTTGAGTGGGGCTCTAGTGGATGAGGGTAGGCAGGAGGGGATGACAGTGCTGGCCCAGCTGAATAACCTCTCAGCTTGTGTGGAGGGGGGAAAAAATGTTACTAGGAAATTAATAGGGTGAATGGAGAGGGTGGGCAACGCAGCTCAGCTTGGCGAGACCTGGTTGCCTTGAATATGGAACCTAAGTGGCTGCGGAGGCTTCTCTTAGCGATGTGTCAGGAATCGTGCATCTTCCCTGGCTTTACAAAAATTGCCTGTGGGGCTGATTGCAGTGAAAAGCAACAGCTGGGCTATTCTGCAGGTATTTCAGATATTATTAGCCTTGAGAGCATAAAAAGGTGCCTACATGGGACCAGAGAGTGGGCAGCATTGGGGGAGCCTGCTGGGTATGGACAGCACTTCAGTCGCTGAACTGTACAGTTTTCCTTATCCTTTCTCTTTCACCTCTCAAGCTTCTCTTCAGACTCAGGCTGACTTCTGGATTCATTCAGCCTCATTCCCCAAATCCTCAGATCTACAGAAAACATTTTCCAAGGCTTCTTCCCTTTAACTTCATAATTTTAAAAAGGGACTTTCAAATAAGTAAAACCATGAAATAATACTAGAGGGTATACAGTAGGACCTACCATGTCGAATTATAAATAAACTGAAAATATTTAACTTTGAGAACAAACACCCCCATCACACACACACATACACTCGCCTTCACCCTGCAAAAGGCAGCATTAGAAACATTCTTGTATTTAGGTAAAAATGCGAGGCCTAAGCAGTTAAAAGGCAATGTGCTCTAAAGCTTCCCTAATCTATTTTCCTCCAATTCTTTCCACCTCTAAGAAGCTTGTGGAGTTAGTTGCCGATTAACATTCAGGAAGATTGTACTCTGTCCCCAGTTCATTGCTCTCTTGTTGGCTTATTGTTATTCAGAGCCCATTTATTGTAGATGAGCCATTCATTTTCCTCTAATTGGATGGGATTGGATTTCACTTTCATTGTTGGATGCATTGAAAACCCGGGAGGGGCTGCGGGGATCAGCCCAGGGCTGGGGAGATTTAACTCAGCGCAAAGTTTAGGTTGCAACTGAAAGAAGTTGCCTTTTTTTTTTTTTAACGTGCAAATGCCTCATGGCTAGATTTGCAAGGTCTCCCTTGTGATCCCAAACACCTTATTGTGTAACTTATATTTTTGGTATTTTAATATAATTCCTTACCAAAGCACTCAGCACATGGGGATGGCTAGGAAGATTTCTGAGCGACAGAAACCCAGCATGGGCTTTGCACCAGTGTCCCTCCTGTCAGGATCCGACTGGCTTTCTGACTCTCTCAAATGTTTGCATTAAATACTTTCACAGTACCCAGATCCTGCACTGTAACATCTTCCCCTGCAAATCTGCTCAGATTCATTTATGGTAGTACAAGGGTCTGCAAGCAGAAGGTAATTTGGAGACTATGCTCTGCAGTTATTTGCACCAAAAATGGCTTCAGCAGCTGCTGCATCCCCACCTAAGGGCAAGCGGAAGGCTGAAGAGCCTGCCCGGCACTGAAAAACAGCCTGGTTTTGTGGTAGATACGCAAGCCTGGACCAAACCCATCTCTCCCAACCATCTCATAACTCACTCTGAATTGCTGGCAGCAGAGCTAAGAATACACATGGGCACCCACACATTGGTGTGCGTGTCAGCTGGCGAGTCGCTGTGCCATGTGGGAGCCCCCTTCCCAGTCAGAACTACGAGATGGACGTGGTCACGGCATGGACAAGGACAGCACAGCCACTCCAGGCTCTGTGGCTGTAACAGCTCGCACCTCACCAGACAGCTCAGGGACAGCAGGGAGGAAAAACAGCCCTCCTCATCCCCTTGGAACACTACCATCTGCCAAGAGCAGGTCTCAGGATTTAACTGCCTGAATTAAAGGCAGTGTTCAAATTAAACTCAAGAATTTAACTGTCTGAAAAATAGGTGCCTGATCCGCTGTAGGTTGCTCTGGAGTCAGTGGAGAGAAGGGCACCCTTGGCGAGCGAGTGATGCCTCCCAAGATGGGTCTCATGGGTGGCATGAGCTGCTTTCTGGAGTGGAGAAGCAAGGAGAAACCTACCTTAAATGCAGCCCTGAGCATTAGCTCATTCCCTAAATGTCTCCTAAGCATCCCTAAACTTACCTCTAAACATCACCTGGCAAGGTAAAGCCACGGTCCGTCTTTCTGAGAGAGAAGGTGGAGGGAGAGGAAAAGGAGCAGGGAGGCAGTACGGCAAAACTACTGCAGTGTGTTGGAAGGGTTAACATCTGGCCTCCTGCAGGTGCGAGGGGGGGACTGGGGGACTGGCTGAGTTGGGGTATTTACATGGGAAATTCTCCAGCAAACTGCAAGCACGTACTGCAGCCTTTCCCTGGTCGGGGGCCCATTTTGCACCTATCTCTTCTTCTTGGGCACGGATTTTCATTAAACATGTAGGAGTGTCATATCCTCGACATCTTTACTGTGCTGGCACATATGTTTTAAACTGGCCTGCAGATTTAAAAGCTACCAGAGAGGGCACGGGGAAAGGAGGGAAGCACGTGTGTACCTACACACAGTGATGGTGTGGTCAGAAAGCAGGTTATTAGAAGAAGGATGAAACAATTATCAAAGAAATTGTTGAGAAAGACCCTCTGATCATGCACACTAGAACCAGCAAAACCTATTTCCTACAGATTTGTGCCCAGCTGCTGATAGCACCTAAGAAGGTGCCAGCTTGGCCCAAAACCCTACCTGCAGTAGAATCACAGAAATCATAGAATTGCCTAGGTTGGAAGGGACCTTTCAGATCTAGTCCAACCATCAACCGACAAAAACTATCACTAAACTGTATTGCTAAGTATTATGTCTACCCGTCTTTTAAATACCTCCAGGGATGATGACTCAACCGCTTTCCTGGGAAAGGTAAGGTGTGTCTTTTTTCTGTGGATCCTTTGGTGTTTTACAAAGGCAAGTGCACACTTGAACCCTTGCCTTTCCTCTCCCTGGGTCCTTTAGTTAGATTTCAGGTGACCAGATACCTCTGAGAAATCTACCCATCACCCACACTCAGTGGATAGAGACCAGCAGAGACCACAAGAGCCTGGGAGGGAGACAGAGGGACCCACACACCCGGTGGCTTAAAAATGAGAGAATTAACACCGGTCCCAAATATCAGGCTCTGGCTGAGACACAAGGTATTTAAGACATTAACCATTAAAACATGAGGACAATGTGCAAAGGTGCCTGAAACTTAAAAGAATATTGAAAACAAGAGGTAAAATTTGACCTGTTGCTTGCTGGCAATTTTTTGTTTAAAAGGATTATAGGAGACACTACACCTAAAAGGCTTTGACATGAAGATCTGCATTACAGGTAACCGGCACAAAGCACAGATGTTTTGAGGGCCTTCAGCCCCACGATAGCACATGAAACACCAATGGCAGCAGCAAGCCTGGCTGTCTGGATTCGAGGGTGAGTTGATGAACCGAAGAACTTCAGGTGATAACAAGCCCACCGGACCTTACAGTCTGTCGCTTCCATGCCCAATTATGCACATAAAATATTATTTTGTTTGTTTTCAGCTTCATTAAATAAAAGTTTTATATACCTTCTTCCTACGGAGATATTTGGTGGTTGTCAACCTCTGGCTCTTGGTGGTTCCTAGGGTCTCTGGGCACCTATTAAACAGTCTGCAAATGATAATTAAACAGAGCAAGTCTATGAGCTCAACAGCCACTATCCTGGGTTTGCATCTCCCCCGGAAAATTGTGGTGGTCCGCAAAGCAAAAATTACAGAAACCATCTGCTCTGGCTCCCACACAGCCTCCCCTTAGCCTTCCCCTGAGTGTGCTAAGCAGCATGATTGTAAATCATCTCACTGTTTTTTTCAGGCCTCTGCAGATATGTGGGTTACGAGCACTGAAGCTGGCCACACTCATGGTCTCACCAGCACCATACGGCTAACGTATGGCTAACTGTGCTTTCCCACATTCCCCGCGCAGGGATTTTGGAGCGTCTGCGTAACTCATTGGCTTTGAACATTACACACCATCTCTGTGCTATCTCCAGCATTTTCAGGTTGTTTTCCAAATCACGGGTATAGACATTGAGTCCCTCAGGGCCACAGGTCTTCCAAGAACCTGTTGGACATTTTCCTTTGGACGATGTTTTCCAACAGCAGTTATAGCTTAGATACTGCTGATCTACTTACAGTCATGCTATATACACTGCACCAACTTTAGCATTGCTTCTTCTCATAACATTACTTCTTACTTAAGCAGGGACCATGCATTTCCACCTTTAACTCCGCTTCAGGAGAACCTTTGTCTGTAAAATCATATCAACCCACATCAGTGAACATCTTGGTCATATCACACATTCAGAGTTCAGGTATTTTGCTCTTGTTTTTCTCCATTTTTTTCCAACTATCAACTGCAAAGAGGCAGTGGGACTCATGCAACGACTCTCCATCACAGGCAAGGAAGTTTGCTTCCCAAAGTCAAAACAGGGCAGCACCAGAGAAACCAAAGTGCAGGTGGGGGACCTCTTACCTCTTCTGTCCTTGCATGCAGCTACCTTTCAGTTTTTCCTCTTGCACATCAGCCACGCCAAACTCCAGTCTTCTCTAAAGAAAAGCAAAGCCAAGCTGCTTATCCCACAGACACAGAAACTCTGGGAGGTATTGACCTCTACTGGTGCAAGGGCTTTACCAAGTGAAATCTAGCAGGAATAGTAAAAATTATGGCCTTTTTAAACTCTTCCAAACAATTAGAGAAGGAAATGAGAACTTTCTGTGCCATTTTAATGTCCTGCTGTTTTAGTAAAAATTTGACACGGCTGTTTTACTTCATTTCAGGATTTTTGCCGATTTCCTGATTTTGTCTTGTCTTTAGTTACTTATTTTTCCTTTCTCCCATTCTTAGAGAATTTGCAGAGGTTAAAAAGAACACACGCACACAAGACCTGTGAAACTGAGAAAACAGATAACTTTTTCCGATTACCTTTTCCAGATGTTTTTGAATGGGAGCAACCGACTAGGCTAAAAAGACCTTGAATGTAAAAAAAAAAAAAAAAAAAAAAAATCAGAGGTGGAGAATGACAGAAGTGGGAAAGTGAAAGAGAAGAGCAGACATTTCCTAAAAGCAGGACATCCCACCCCAGACTGCACCTCCTCACCCTCCAACTGCAGAGGCAGAGGTTATTCACAGGCTGACTGGCTCTCCTGACCTCACCCGCTGCCAAGCCTTTATTTCCCAGAAAGCCTCTTTCCAGGCCCAAAACAGGTAGCAGGAGTGTCTGGACCCTGGTTCTCACCAGACGGATACAGGAGCTATGGTGACACCAACACAGCCTTACCCATACCCTTGGCGCACCTCTGGGAAACACAAGACATACTTACAAAGGCATTTTGCCTTAGGCTGGGGAAAACTGTCCATATCTTCCACAGTTGCCCAAGAAATGACAATGAACAAATGGCTCCCTGTCACTCGTTATTGTATTATGGGTTCGCCTCCATGCGAACAAGCTGCATCATGGCCTAGGGAATGAAAACCGCCTGATTCTTGCAGGTTTGCACCCAATATTGACGTTTCCTCACTGCAGGAATTCAAGCTCCCCATCCCTACGCCTCTTGTGACCCTGTTGCTCCTCTCGCCATGCCTCAAGAAGAGCCCTACGCCTTCCCACAGAGTGCCCAAGTCCCCGCAGCCCCTCCTGGGGACAGCCCGGGGGGTTTCCGCCTCCCAGCCAGGCATTTGAGGGGTCCTTTCTATGAATAAAAGAACAGGCAGGTTACTAGTTAACAAATAACAAAACCACCACAATCAAAACATCTGGTTACATCCTTGGCATATGTCATCTCTGGAGAGGATGGGCCTTGCTGTGAGCTTGGCTGCAGCGCTGCCAGGGTGGCAAGGACAGGCCAGCCATTACCCATGGGGCTTCCCAATGGCGATAGCCCTTCTCCCTGTGGCTTTCCCCACCCCAGGGTTTTGGGTAGAGTGGTTGGTCTCTGCCGGCCTCGCTTCTTGCTTGTACAGGCGGACCTGCAAAGGGCCATGTCTGCCATGTTGTGTCAGCCACTGGGGCCTGGCGGGCGAACAGCCTTGCCAGGGCCGCCAGGACACAAAATGGCGTTTCCTCCTACAGCTGCTACCCCCAGGAAGGGGAAAAGCACCATTTTTTTTTTCCACAATGCCTCCCAAAGGCCAGAGAGGCTTGTACCGGAGCAGCCCTGGGGAGAAACCCCCTCAAAGCGGGAGAGAGGCTGCCGGGCACCGCCATGCTGGGCAGGAGCCATGGGGGCAGCCCGGCCCGGCTCCTCAGGAAGCGGCGTTCACCAGCAGCCTGCCGGACGTTTTGTCCTGGCCTTATTTATTTGTTATGAATAATTACAGCTCCCCTTTCCCCTCCCCTCCGGCCTGGGCACAAAGCAGCTCGCTCCCCAAAAGGCAGCGGCATGTAAAAGTTTGTTGTCGCATCTCCATTAAACTGTACGCTCTCCGCCCGCTGGCGATAATGCACTTCAGATAATTCGTTGACGCAATATATTTTCCAGGATAGGCTTTTGTTTTCTTTCTTGGCCGCTCACCCTCTTTCTGTGGTCAGTTTTGCTCATTTCTCTTGTAAGCTGTCTAGAGGCAGAGAAAAGGCTTTCAGTTTTAAGCAGTTTCCTTTTCAGTTCCCCTTTATTGAATTCCAACCTCCATTTTTTTTTTTTTTTTAAGCATAGGGACATCATTTATCTTGGACTTTAAGTTGCAGGGGCCTTCAAGGGGCTTCTTTTTTTCTTTCCCAGCTGCATTTGTTGACACACAGTCAATCTGTTTTTTGCCTTCGTTCCCCCTCTTCCCCCCAGCAGGCCATAAAGTATCGACAGCTGTGCCCTTTATTAGCATAGCCATTTTAAGCACAACAAGGGGGAAGAGACTAAATATATTACAGCCATTACCTCTGTCAAAAAGTGACAATTTTAAAACATTTTAGCTCTTCACTGGGAAAGCCAGCAGCACAAAAGAAAGTGCTATAATTTTATTGTAAATGCTTTTTAAATATGGGTCACTTGGCCATAATCAATAGAAAGGATGGAAAAGTTCAAAGCTTGAGAACAGTTCAGGCAGATAGCAGAATTTTTTTTTTTTTTTTTAAAAAGGCTTGTCTTTAAAATATGCTAATTGGGGCAAAAATACAACAGTGAGAAGCATGCAAAATAAGATCTTGTTCCTGGCGGTTTTGTTTTCTGTACAGCTCTGTTCATGCTTTTCCCATCTACTTATAAGTGTGTTTTACAACTTGGATGGGAATTATTCCTCCCCAACAGGGTGTTATGAACATTTTGGGACTGAGAAAACAGAAGGCAATCCAGGCAGTCACTACTCTCTTCTCAAAAAGGAAAAAAAAAAATCAAAAAAACCCTACTGTTTTTTCAAATGCCTTTGCAAGTCTGATGTGCCGCAGCACTGGTTTACCAGGCAAGATCACTTCTTGAGCATAAAATAATCCTGAAGCCTTAGAGTCCTGGTAGTTTAGGTTCCAGTTCGTATTCTTACACTTGCTGGTTTTTATATGGCAGAAACTTGTATTTTAAGCTTCCAGAATGAGGAATTGGCCTTTTTGATTAGGCAAGGAATAACACCCACAGTCAGCATCTGTTAAGAGCTCTAAAAGGTAAAAGAGGGCTTACAGATGCCCTGAAGCCTGTGGATCTTGGCTGCTTTTGTTTTAATTTGTAATGGGTTTATCAGGCAAAGAGGAAGGGGCAATCTCAGCAGGGTTTATTTTGAATGGCTTCACTTTCCTCTCCCATTTGTAACATCTGGAGAGAACTTAGAGGTCTTTTCTCTCTCTTATCTTTACCTCCCTAATTACGATTTTTGCTCGAGGTTTCACTTTGCTTTTTAAATTTCATAACGTAAGTAAAACTTGGCTTGTACCAAGGCAAGATGTTAAACAGATTCCCAAAAGCAAATCTGCTTTAAAGGATCTGTTTAAGCAAAAGCCCATGAAATCCTACACACTAATATTATACAGTACCTATTCACTGTGGCAATGCAGCGTTTGTCTTGTGGTGGTTCCTGGGGGCCTGTATCCCACTGCACTGAGCATGCTCCGAATTTGCAGGAGAGAGGGAGCGAGCATCCTGCTCTGGGAGGAGTGTGGTCCATGGCAAAGGGGAAACGGGAAAGAATTCTCACCACCCATCTTTTGGCAACCAATTTAGCAGTTAAATGTAACCAGCTGGTCTCCCCAGGCTCCCTCTGTAGTCGAGGGAGGGAAAGCAAAGCTCCTGCAGAGGGTCATTCAGTGCACCCAAATTAGCCTTACTCTGAATTGTCCTCTCTCTCATCCGTGACTGGAGGAGTTTGAAGAGACTACCCGGGTAATTTAGCCAGCTAAGATGGGTGGTCTGAATAATTCCTTCCCCACCAACCTCTCAAAGCCTGCCTAGGTACCCCACAGAGATTGGCATGCCGTCGGAGGGATCGATTCCCAGGCACGTCAGCAGTTCAGTAATGTGCGCTCATGCCTGCTCTGGAGAAAGCCGGGATGCTCGAGGAGCTTACTTCATCCTGTTGGACCCTGTAGCTCCCAGCCAGGACAGGGACTGACCTGAGCTACACACTGTCAGATGATGATGTTGGACTGGTTGTGGCGATGGTCAAGTTTTGGGTATTTTTTTTTCCTACCTGACAGACCACATTTGCTGTCCTCAAGCCTGGCCAGAGGCCACTCAGATGGGAGTAGCTGTGTGACAGCCTGGCCTTTAGACGTGTCTAATGGTGGAATTGAAAGTGGCTCCGGTGCTGCTGAGACAGGAGACATGGCTGCTCCTACCTCCTTCCCAATAAACGAGTTGGGTCCTTTCTTGTGGGACCCCCTCTTCCTTATCCTCACTGGCACAGAGTGAGGAAGGGGGGCTCACTCTCAAGAAGGAAAGCTAGTCTCAGAGGTGCGGCACACCCCCAAAATGAGGGACAGATGTGCAACAGCCAAAGCGTTACCGATTCTTGAGACCAAAGGCTATACCCTAACCAAGGGACAAGCAACAGGTAAAAGCAGAGGATTAACTGGACTCACCTGCAGACCACGGTGCTCCTGGTGAGAGGAGGAGCCCTGAAAAACACTCAGCAAGTAGGCAATTTCCCCTAGCTACCTGCGTCTCCCCCATCCGCCTGGCTGCCCTGGTTACCTGCAGGCAGGAGGAGATGGGCAGGATGGCCTCCCAGGTCCCACCGCCACCAGGCAGGGCTTCCGCTGCCCTCAGGTCACCCCCAGGCAGCTGGCTGGCGGCAGACGTCAGGAAGCAGTGACAGCTTACCTCTCCAGGCTCTCCTGCCAGCGCCGAGCTGCCTGTGCTCTCCCCGCTTCTGCATTCCCAAGCACACCCCGCTGGAGGAGACATGGCAAAGCTCAAAGAACATCACTTCCCCCCAAAATTCCTGGTCTAAATATAGCACCACCAGAGCGCAAACATGGATTTTGCAAAAGTTTTTGCACAAAGAAACCAGGAAATGTTCCCTATCACTTTTCATAAGAGCCAGAGCCATCCAAGTAACTAAGATGTTAACACAAGAAGGATTTTCATTTGCCAGATTAAATTCTGCCTTCCCCCCCCCCACACCCACGGAATTGAGCTACATCTTTGTACTACCACGAAGTCATCATTTTTCTATGCTTGGCCAGAAAAGAATCTGACCTGGGCGAGCTGTTTAACTTGCTGCTCATCAAAGACTGGCAAAGTCTGGCTCCCAACTGTTTGAACAGTGGAACAGTCTTTTTACAGCCAGCCTTATTAAAGCACAGGATTTTATTAGCTGTTTTGTGGTAATAAGGTGAAGGACAATGTTGTGGAATGCTCCTTCAGGAGATTTGGGATCTTGTATACTTTGGGGTTTACTTTCCTCTTTTGGACTAGGATGCTTGGCAACCAGTACGACAGCTTCATTGTAATATTCTCTTCCGTAAAGCCCCCTTTGCCAACCAGTTTTTCACCCAGGTAGAGGAAAATTACTGCTAGAAGAACTATAAGAGAAATATGTTGTTGCCCGGTTGTTCTTGGGGTTTTGTGTTTTGGATTTTTTCCTCATTTGTTTTTTATTAAAACATTTTTATTTTTATTTTTATTAAACCTCATTTTTATTTTTATTAAACCATTGCAAATTTTCAGGTATTTGGAAAAAGTCTAGATAGAGGGTGAAAAATCTACTTTGGGCACATGCATATACAGCAATGTTGTATATTCAAAACATCGAAGCTAATGTGGTTTTCCTTGTTGGCAAATTTCTTTAAAGTTCTGGTAATTTTCTCACAACAACATTTTTAACAGTTTGTAAATGTCCCTTTTTCCTGAAAACCACTTTTGGGGCACATAAAGTTTCAATTACCATTTGAGAATACCTGCCAGGAAGTTTTCATGAACATTTAAACAAATACGTCTGCGTTATTTTGCAAAAGAACAAAGTATTCTGACAAATTTCAGCAATTTCCCATCATCTTTTGTTTCATAACTCTAATGGGAAACAAAGAAAAGCAAAGCTTCCAAAGCATTGACGAGCTTTAATGAGAAATGTGTTACTTTGGGCTGTTGATGCCAAAATAAAGATTGAAACACAAGTTTTTGTATTTGGGACTGACTGTGAAAGGCTTTTTGGGAATGAAAGTTACACGTCTGTGAAGCCCGCTGGCTCGCACCTTTACAGTCACCACCAGAAAATCTAGTGATGTTTTACTCAGAAAAGTTCCTTTTTCCAATTACAGTATTTTCTGTGTTGACTGTACTCAAGTGTTTTGGAGGAAAAATGAAAGCAGGTATTTACATAATCAAATATCATTATTTTATATAATACAGAATAGCTCACACCACGTGGAATAAAACGCATTAGTCACATATGACTCTAGCAGAACTACTGCTAGCAGAAGCAGCAAACCTTTCAACGCTCTCCAGGCTTGAGACTACCAGGAATTAAAACGTTGCAGGTTGCAGCAGGTTCTCACTTTTACGGGAACTTTGGACACTTATTCAAGTGCAGATGCGGCACCTCTGTGCTCTGTTGGGGAGGAAAGAGAGAGCATTCCCCAAACCGGTCAGGCTGACTGCCCAGTTTGCCCGTTTAAATAAAGTTCCCTTGCCCAAACCTCCAATTTTGGAGGTTCAGCTTTGAAAATAAACTCAGGTGTAAATCCTTATTTCACAGTAAACAAACAATTCCAGGGAGCATTTTTTTAAAAAAAGAAAAAACAACAGATCACCAAATACTCACTTTACTTTTCTCCAGACTCCAAATCCAAGAGAAATCTTAACATGCGCATGGTGACTTGGAAGAGAAAATGAACCTCATACAGCACATGAGGAAGCAGATACACCGTCGTGTTGGAGGAACTTTCTCCCGAGACTTTCCCAGATCTCCAGCCAGTGCAGCTAAGGATGGACCTATGTTACACTTCAAAGATAAACTACAAACCCCGCAGCACCCCTTCCACAAACTATCATCTTGGAACAAGAGATGCTTTGGGATACTGCACTAGTGACGGTTACTAATTTAATTAGATCAACCTGCACCCCCACTGCAGGCAACCCAATTATGAAAATCACCCTTGAGCTAGAGGATTAAGGTAGAACCTTCTATGCTTGGTCTTAATTTTTTTCCTTTCAATTGAAGCAGCATCTCATGTCTGTAAAACCTACTACAAGCATGTATTTTCCAAGATAAACTAAACAGAAGAACTGTTTATTGCAGCTATTGTTGCCCTGTTGCAATTGCCAGGAGCCAGACCACAGAAGCCTCACGCTATACAATTTTGTAACGCAGTCCCTGGAGGCATTATTGTTTTATTAATCTCTTTAGCCAGCTAATTGTGGAAGCACATTCTACAACTTGTAAAGCAACAAATTGAGATTTTGCTCTTTTTTGTGCTCTGTGCTTACCCCTCTATAGCAACCCATATAGAAGCCTGTTACTGAAATAACAGCTTCTCCAGCCCCAAGAAACGGCCTCAGCTGACACCAAGACAGGACTCCACTCCTCCTTAACAGAGGTAGTTAAGTTTTGCTGCTCAGGGATGGTTCATAAATTCTTTTCACCTGCAGTGCACTTAACACTTGCCTGTGCTGGGCTCATTTTAGCCATCATCATTTGGATGATGTTAAACCCAGAATTACATTTTTGAGACCCAGCCTAGATGCAGCTAAGCACATGACTTGCTCCTGGGTAACTCCTCCCTCCCCCTTTTGGATTCATATGTAATAGGTGTGATTTCAGTATTATCAATACATCGATGGGCTTTGCTTTAGCTATTGCTGTATGGAAACAGTAGCTGGCTTCCTTTGCCCCATGCAAATTGTGATGCTCCATGTGGATACAGCAGATGATATAGCCCAAGTCACGTCATAACTCAAAGCAGCAATGATTTTAACACTCAGAAAGGTCCCAGCATACAGAAATGTATACAATTAATGTCCCGAAGCTCCCTTGTTGTCTTTTTTTGAAAGAAAAAAAAAGGAGGGGGGGCAGCATCCTTTGGGAAAACAAACTTAGCTGCTGAGAGCAGGGCATTATTTCCTTTTAGTCCTTTTGGAGTACTAAGATCTGTGGAAGCTCCTCAGGTGGGAAACGACAGCATCATTTCCTACCAAGTCCTCCCTTTACAAGGTCTTTGAACACCAGCTTCCTTAGTTCAGGGAACCGGTGTCAAGTCGTAGGAAACAAAGACAAACTGGAGAACCTTCATGAACCTCTGAAAGGTTCACAAGAATGGCATGTGTATGCTTCTGAGCAAAAAAAAAGGAATTAAAAACTAGGACGTGGATTATTCTTCATATAATTCATGCTGGGAGAAACACATAGAGAAAGAAACCAAGCAGGCAAAGAGGCAACAGCAGTGCAGCACGCCTAAAACTTTAATCTTTGTTTTTAAAGAGTACAGAGTTGAAAGTGACACTTTCTTCTCCTTCCCACCTTCCCATTCTCTATCCCCTCGCTTCCCAAGTTCCCCTAAAAGGAAATGTTTCTTTGTTGATTAGTTTGACTTCCCTTAAAGTGAGGCGCACCCGTTAATCTCCAAAAGTAGGCCCCAATTCCATAAAACACTTGCACATGCACTTCACTTTAGTCCAGTCCCATTCACGGCAACATTTAAGTGTACATACTTGAATGCTGTTTTGAATAGGGACGTTTTTACTTAACCAAAGATGGGGGGGGGAGGTGTGTATATTTGTGTGGTCTTAATAGGGGAGGGGGAGGGAGGACATACAACACACATCATCTTGTTCCCAATTTAAAAGTAATCTTAGCAGCAGTCAGTGACTGACACATTGGTAAAATCTTAAGCAGCAGTTTAACCACAGAAGTGTGCAGCAGTAAGAAATCCAATGATATTTAAAAAAGGGTAGCTCTAAAATCACTGCTGAAGGCCAGTTAAAGCAGTCAGACTTCTAAGTTTAAACATCCTCTGCCCCTAATTCCACTAAGCAAACACGTTTCTTTAATTACAATTATATAAAAGGAGAGACTGGCGAGACAATACAAAAAAATAAAATACCAAGAATGGTATAACCTACAGAGTTCAGAAAACAGGATTCTGGAAAATTAAAGTGTTTTTATTTTATTTTACATTGTTTGCTTTTGTTTTTTATCCCTTTGAAATACATTTTTTAGATTAATAAAGATCATAAACTAATAAATTGATATGTTCTTTGAACAGACATAATAAAAATTCAGACATTACACCACAGGACCCATCATTTAAAACCAGAACAATTAGAGTGATGCTGGCGAATGTGAGGATAAAATGCCTAGATAAAAGATGTGGTGGCTGTAAGGAAAAGTGTGGATTAGAGGAGAATTGAGAGTGAAGCAGGTGATGCTTTAGTCTGAATCTGAGCTGTCTTCCTTGTTGGTTTGGTACTGGCTGGCTGCTTCTTCCAAAGGAGCCATTGTACCATCCGGCCGCACTCCCATTGGTTTTATAAGCTCATCTCTGTAACAGATTTAAAAAAAAGACTATATATTAGCATATGCACACATATCGATTCACATGTGTATAATACAGTCACATACAGTATATGCTTTAGTACATAATGGGCTTTTAAAAGGAAGTTATTTCTGCTAAAGCCCTCTGTTTTGAAGAAAGAGGAACAAAAAACCTTCCAAAATAGGTGGGAGGGGAAGAGCAGGCCAGATAAAGACTTCATTCATGTAGGCCAAACCTACTTAGCCAATTAAAGACACCATGAAAAGTCAGTGCCTAATAGGCTCAAGACAAGGAGCAGGTCCACTGTTTTACATACACAAACTAGCTTTTCTTCTAAGAGTTCTCTGACAGCCATTTCTGCCTAAAATTTCACCTGCCATTCTGGCCAATATATGCCCAGGCAATTAAAACAATTATTTGATCCATATTCATCTTGTTGAAGGAAATAAATCAGATACGAGAACAGACTCTGCCTACACCACTCCTAGGGGTGGGTAAGTACTTGTTGATTCATTTGAAAAAACCTGACTGATTCTAATACTATTGCTTTTGTTTGTGGCAGTTTAATTACAGGATTGACAGCCATTTTAATCTCTTCAAAGCTCCAAAGGCCTCTCAGCAGCTAATCCAATTATATCTACTCCACAAGCTACAGCCTCATCTAAGAGATGATTAATTATTGATTAAGCCAATCAAAAAGTATTAGCAAAGATTTATTTAATCCTTACTTTTTATCACCTCATTTATATGTGGATTATGGCAAAAGCTGTAAGGGCAAAGATAACATTTTGATTTTCTGCTGAAAAAAAAAATAATGGAGAATACCTCTAAATATTCAGAAGTCACCTTAAATAAAGGAGCGGAGGCTTCATGTCAGTTTACCCCTTGCTTGAAAGGCAGCCCAGTAAAACTGCCGATTTAGCACACGTATACCACCCTCCCGAGCCACGGACAATAAAACTCCATCACTCAGTAGGGATGCAAAGGCATTTCACCAGCTCTCATCACTACCTTGGCTGGGAAAAGGGACAAAAATTGCTTGTGCGAGGCTGGCAATCTAACCTGAACGCAACCATAGGAACAGCAAGAAAGGCAACATCTGAATTATGCGGCATGTGTACGCTAGATACTGTACAGTCAAGCAGCAGTTAAATTAAGTCTCCAAGAGTCTCTTTTGCTCAGGAAGAGCAGAGACCAGCAAGACAAACACAGCCATTTGTGCAGATGTGGCAAGCAGATACTACAGCGATAAGGTCACAAATCCCACTGCCTGCAGCATTTCAAACCGTGAGAAACTGGACCTGGAGAAACTGCTGTGGTTTGGCTCACCAGGTCTGCGGCGGGGGGATGCTGGGGGCCAGGGAAGGAGGTTTGTAATGACCATACTCGAAGAGCACAGCCCGGACTTTGTGTGTGTGTAAGAGAAGAATCTATCTTTAAATAGACTGGAGATACCTTGCCATACTTGAGGACTGACAGCAAGTCCTCCTCCTTCAGGCAATGCGATCCAGTGCACAGATTCTGCCCAAATGAGAGCACTCTTAAGTTTTCAAGTATCTGCTGGAGATGTGTGCGAGAAGAGATCAAAAGAATACTTGAGATCAGATTTGAAAGGGCTCAAAAAATGAAGACTGCAGATCTAGTGTCCAAACAGGACCAGAACCCTCCCTGCCTGCTGTGGGGGTCCCCCAAAGCCAAAGCCAGAGTGCTTCAGAGTTGCATCTAATAGCAAAGACTTTTTTCACAGGAAAAAACCCTATACATCTAAGGCCTTTTTAGCTTTTAAACTTTAAACACCATAATACAAAACAAATATCCTTTGAAATCTGTGATCAGTCTTGCAACAAATTCTGCAGTGCCACTTACTCAAATGTGATCTAATACACTTATTTTTGGAGAATAACCTGAAGAGTAAGTCCTTGCTCGTATTTTTTAAGTCCTAAAAGTAAAAACATAGCCACAAAGAATGAAATCACTTTTGCTTCCCTCTAAGCTCAGAGGATCCTAGATTTTTGTTTTAAAAGCCATAATGCATACTCTTAGGTTGCAACATTTAACGTTGCAGCCAGAAGTCATAGAATCACATTATTTTCTAGTCACTTACAATTTATTATTGGTAATAAATAAATTATATTGGCTACTAAAGGATAAAGAAACAGTTCAAGAAAACGGAAAGACAAACACGGGAAAACAAGGTCCCAAGGTCCCCTTACGTGGGGGCCTCCCTCTGCTCACAGAAGGATACTTATAAAATACCTGTAAAAATATTGTCAAGAAGTCCTACCTCATCATTTGTCAATTATAAAGAAATAGCTTTCTCTGCAACTTCCCTTATGTGCTTCACTTTTACACCCTGTTACACACACTCCAGAACTTGACAGAAACTTTTTCTCTCCTGGTCAGTCACCTCTGGAGACACTGAACACCAGATGCAATAGACAAGACAGATCCATACGCACAAGTCTTGATCTGTGGGTTTTGTGGGGGTCTTTTGGGGATAAACGCACCAAGTTTTGTCTGACAACCTAACATAGAAGTCTGAGTCACTGCCGTGCATTTGTATCCTCTGTGATGCTCGAAAGCCTGTTTCTCAGCTCGCTGTACTCAGATTGCACTATTATGACCTGTGCTGTACTGCACTTGAGGTTCGTTCCCAATGCTTTTCCTCCTCTCTAGGCTTTAACCATCAGCTAGGCCGATCTCGTATTTCAGAGAATAACAAGGATGTTTTTCAGTTAACCTTTCTGTGCCTGCATGAGCTTCCTGCTTTGCAAGTCCTTGACCAGGATGAATGATGGTTGTTAGAAGTTTGCTGTTCTTTCTCTGTGTTAGGAGGCTGGACTCCATACATCCTTCCTCAGACAAATGCTACCCAGTAAAACTGAACTGTATCAAGCCAGAAATATTCTAGGCCACCAAAAGAAGAGGTAGGAGGAGAAGCAGGGATCAGCCTGTTTTCTTCCTAACCATAATCTAGTCCTAAAACGGTGTAAAACGTGGCATCCTCTCACCAGTGAAGACTTGACTGCAAACTCCAAAGAAAATGACACGAGTTTACTCATGGGAAGGGGAAAAATCCAGAGGGAGACAAATAGATGAAAAGATCTGGGCTGCCTACAAAGCTAGCTTCAGAAATTTGGAACAACTACCTGCTAAATAACAGAATTTTGGGTAGGACTGCAAGAGGCATCACTGAGCTGACTTCAATACCACACAAGAGCTGATGCTTACCTGGTATGAAGTCTCAGCTCTGCCAGCCTCACCAATTTGCCAGTTTTACAGAGACCTCCACTGAGTTTTGACAACTTGGCCTAGCTGAGGACGTGCTTAATGTTTAAGGTGAAATACAAGGTGGCAAAGGAAGCACCAGAAACTGGCACGTATAACCTCAGAAGAGAGTTCGTTATCCAGAAACTGGATGTTCATGGTCCATCTATAGGGCAGAAGAGAGATCGCTTCAGCCCAGTAGGTGGCAGCGGGAATACTTCTGTATCCATGAAGATATATACAAGTACACAATGTGCATATTTATACATATTTGAACATCCTTATGTGACCTCCCATATACTCAAATACACCTTCTTGCAACATTCATTTTTCTAATGCAAACAAAGCAGTCTATTCAAGCGTACTTAGGAACACACCATAATTAAACAGTTGGTAAAATGCATTCTCTTCTTCCACTTCCAGATCTCCCAAGAGTCCCTTCAAATATATCTATAAAAGTTCTAGCTTCCTGCTTGCCATTTAGCTTGATAACAACTCAAAAATCATTCCCTTGTTTTGAAGGGTAACTCTTTCTTGTCTGCCCTATGTGCTACAGGGCTGTATTGACACATGGAATTAATGATGGTGTCTGTAATGAAACAGCCATCATGTGAACACCAGTCCGCTCCTTTGATAAAATGGCATGTTAGGGACCTATTCACCTCCTTATAATTGAGTACTAAATAATAGTTCCGATCCTTTCAAGTAACATTATTTTGTTCTATGATTAGAAAGGGGAGGGGAAAAAAATATCTATGTAACATTGCCTTCTTCATTCATTCTGTGATTAATTTTGTGGTTTTAATGAGTATGGTTTCTTATTTAGACAGGTTCTCTTACATACTCGTTTTGTTGACTTCTGTTCAATGTACAACAAAACCCGAGCTGTGATAATTGGAGACTATTTCATCAGCAAAAGGATTCTTGCTATTAATACAAGGTTGGCTTGGAAAAAGCATCCTGACATTTTAAATTAGTCAATTAATATACAATTCTACCTACCGTTTATAATAGAAAAAATGTTAGCATTTTTTCCAGACATTTTAATTAACACGGAGTATTTCCAATAATCTATAATATAAACAGACAGAATATCATACAACACTGATTTAAGGTGGCTAGCTTCACATTTTGCAAAAATGAAAGGTTGAGTTAAATCTTTTTGCAGATCTGGGGAGTTTTTCAAAGCGCAAAGATGTGTATCACATAGAGGGGACACTAATTTACAGTCGCCAAACAATTCTCAATGAATCAACAAGACAGTATTGACCCTTACTGCAGACAAAGCCCATAGAGTTACTTTAGAGCCAAGTTCGGGCATCCATCAAACTACCTAAGTAACATCTACATCTTCCAAGAGCTGCAATAATCAAGATTTTTCATCTTCATTTACACTTATAATTTATATATATTTAATGATTTTAAAAAGTACTGCAGCCAAATTTCAGCAAAATATTAATTTCTATAAAAGCTTTTGTAGAACCCAAGTCTATGTTAAAATATTGAGGCAGGGGAAATGGGTTCACAAACAATATCCAGCTTTCCTCCACACTTTCTGATAAAACAAAACTGGGTGATTAATTTTAATTTATCACTGTCAATGGTCAAGAACCCCCTGAACAGGCCTAAACACCGACAGCCTAACAGAATAGAATAGATTTGGAAGTGAGATTGGAAATGACCAAAAGCATGGATCAGATTTACATCACCTCAAAGCAGATTCAATTCTTCAGTGCCAATGCTGAAAATAAAGAGAAACACGGAGAGCAAAAATCCACTGGCATCTTATGGATCAAGGGAGAAAATGCCAATTTGTTACTTATAGTTTCAGTAAAACTGTACAAATGGTACAGTGTAAACAGTTAGCAGCCACTAATGAAGGCTATAACTTTTCAATGACGTAATACTGTTTTGCAAATTTGTTTTTGGAGTTCAATCCATCATCAGGTAGCTTTACAAAAATGATACAGAGCCAGTCAAAGCCAAATCTAGCACACCCCAGTGACAGGCTGGCCCGGTTATCCTTATCAGTCAGGAAGGGAAGCAAGTTTGTCAGTCCTTCAACTTTTTTTTTCCATCCCTTTCTCCAGTAAAATCATGCTAGCTTTTTAAAGCTTAGCTTCCACGACTGGGACAATACAAGTGTGCTAAGCAAACCAGTTTTGCTGTACATCTAATCTCTTGTTCAAGTTACACAGATAAAATTATATAAATTCTTTCAAGATTAGAAGAAGGAGCTGTTGGTTGGCACTGCACCAAATGGAACCTGCTCATTTCATGGTATATGTCCCCTCCTATGGTGACAACAACAAAGACCAGCAGGAGTAGGAAACCTGCCACCAGAAGTCTGTCTCAAAGCAAGATTCAAAACCCAGAACCAACTGAAGGCTCCTATGAAAGCAATCTCCAGTTTAAATTTGTAGGTTGCAAACCAAGGAAAAAAAGTGCATTCCACTGGTAGCTTTAAGTCTCTGAAAACTCCCAGCACTGAAGGGCTCAAGCTGGAAGCAGAAGTGTTTGATTCCAAAAACATGGAGGGACTTCCACTACTATCAGCATGTTACTAACTCTTTCTTCTTGTATGCAAGACTGGCAGCTTCCTATTTTATTTAACATCTGCAAACCCCACAACTGCACTCAATTACATTCGTTAAAAACATCCCACAGCCTCCCAAAACCAAGTCTTATTTTCTATTTCCTTCCTGCCAGCATTCCCCGCCCCCTCCATTTTCGGTAAAACAAAAAGAGTAGGAAGAACAGTCAAGTGATTTTATTCATGTTATTACAGCACCTAAAGGGGTCACATCAACAACACTGTCACACAGTAATCGCTATACTGAAAAACAAACAAACAAAAACCTTACAACAAAAAGAGCCCCAGCCCTGAAGAGTTTGCAGCCTAAGAAACTGCAGGTGGATGTAAGTGACACAGAAAACCCAAGGTGAAAGTAATGCTACTGGCCAAGAGGATAAGTAGTGACACAGGGCACCAGCTGCTTAGTTATTGTCAGTCTGTAGCAGGCAACCCAGCAGGTGCCTCCAATCCTCCAAACTGAAAAGGCTCTTATGCTACAGTAACGCCATTTGGACTTTGTGTGTCTAACTGCTATAGAGAGCAACTGACTTGTCTTCAGGTCTTAGTTTATCTCCGGTCTCAATCTTCCTTTTAAAAAAAAAGTTTTAGACCATTTAATCATCTTATTGTGGTACCCCTTACGCTCAGCATCTTAATTCTCTAGCTTACATAGAAATCGTTCCATTTTACACAGTAGTTCAATTAAGATTACATGTGCATTGCATTTTCTTCTCTTTATTAAAAAGACTGTAACATAATACGCTTGCTTTCCATGCAAATAGTGTGAAAAAGTATCCAATTACTTCACTGACAGTCTCAGATCAGCTGTTCCGACACCCTTCCCTGCTTTCTCTCCTGTTTATAATTCAGTCTTTGTCAGCTAATACAAAATCCAAATTCTCCCATATCTTTTGCTGTATTTCTAATCTTTAGTAGAGATGTAAAAATACTTGGTTTGCTGAATTTCTCTCAACGGATCTTGTTATTTGAATATCTACAGACTCTTACAAAACACAAACACATTTCTAGCTCGAGTCTGCCCCTGCTTGAGGAATGATCCACTTCTGTATTTACCTAAATTCCTACAGCTTCGTTCAATGATGAATTAGTATTACATTAAGTGTTCCTCAAGAACGTAAAATTTTGCTTACACAGAAAACAAAAGTCCAAGCAATCACTCCAATATGGCTACAAAACCAGCGAATTCTAGGCATACTGAGTCAAAACACAAAAAAATCTTCAGCTAACAGCACAGCTCTATTCCCTTTTTGTACATAGAAAGTTATAAAATAAAAATCAACTCTCTGTATCAACAACATATACCTTTATGTCACATTTAGTACCATTTTCTTTTATGATATTACATCATAAACAAAGTATAAAGGTTCATTTGTAATCCAGTCCACACTTACTCTAATAAATCCACAATAATTCTAAATTGTAAATTCCCTTTTAGTTGCTCCATTGTATAATTTATTGTTTCTGGTGACAACTAGTTTCACACTGTGTTTGTTCTTCATATAAGCAGCACACATAAGCGCTGCCATGAGATGCTGCTCATTGGCTTGGGGAAAACGAGTACACTTGCCTTGGGCTTAACAAGTACACTTGCCTTGGGCTTGGATTGTGTCCCATACTTAAAAAAGAGAAATTCTTTTCATTATTATCAGCCTATCTATTTAGGAGGCAGGTCCCCTCACCACCAGATCTTCCTGATTCTGTTCAGTCCCCTCCAAAAGAGGTTTCCCTCTGAAGTCCTGTTACATATCACTCGTTTGTTTGAAGTGCTAAACATTTTTCTCTGCAGTTAAAGTGTTCCTAATCCCAGAAAGAAGTCGATTATAGCACTATTTTGAAGCACTAGACCTTAGTAAAGAGACAGGATATGAGTTGCCTCCCTCAAATGCAGCTATAATACAATACCTGGAAAGTTTATCAAACATGTTGACAAGCTTCATAGCTTCATATTCTTTTTGTTCTTCCGTCATTTCATCCATCGGATTGGGCATTGGTTCTTCTAAGTGACCAGTGATGAGGTTAATGCTGGAAGTGGAAAAACAATACCGTTTACATTTCTATAGAAATATGTAAATTGTCTATCTTCTTGATAGGAGGCAAGAGGAACACACTAACAGAAACCCCCAGACTAAAACTGCCTGAAAGGCACATGAAAGTTTTTACTTTAAATAGCCAACCTTCATTTTTACACCCTTTTTGTAGCCTTTTCTTGTGAATTATTATCTTCTTATCGATTCACTGCATTAATTTCTTGGCACCTACTCAGAAATACACAGAACACCAGTACTTCTTATATTATAACCCATACACAAGCAGTTTGAAAGCAGGGCAATAATGCTGGTAATAACAACAATGTAATTAGTAATAATAACATAGACAGGGAACAGAATGACAGATATTTGTTTGAAACTCATTCCGTACAGGTTTAATTTTGAAGATACAGACAGGTTCCAGTTACATTTTCTTATTAATGAAAAAAACATTGAATTAGTTTACTATTCCCCTTCCATGATGATTTTTGCTCAAACCAAGTTAAAGTTACTTCACTTTGAGAATTTACAATGCCAGTTTTATTTTCACTGTTAAAACAAGTGAATGGCGATACAGAAATGGTAAAAAACAAAGAAACAGTTTTAAAGAACACTTTCAGGGCAAATTATCTTTTCAATCAATTAACTCACAAACATTTAACAGCAATACCGAAAATCAGATGCATAAATCAACTAACAGTTGTCTTGAATGTTTCATTTAAGTGTCAGCTTTTACCTAAATAGATGTTATAGTTTTACTTATATGCATATAACTGGATGTTAGGCTTTTGAAAGAAGAGCAGAGATAAAGGAGCAAGAAAAAATAATACTGAAGTGCAGAAATAAAAAGAAACCTCCTGTTTCAGAGTTCGTTTCTTAGCATAGAAGCAATAGAATTCCTGTAACTTCTCATACATTTAATCCTGTCTTTCATTCATGTTCCTTAATAAGAATCTTTCAATAAGCCACAATTCCCCATCATATACCTAATCATGTCTGTGTAATTCAAGGAAAACAGAGTGAAGTGGAAAAATAATGTGCTTTGGATGCCCACTATCAATAATTTCAGAACGTACCTAAAAAGGCACCAAATCCTAGATGTAACGTGACAAACCAAAACCTCTAACACCAAATCAATTACAATTAATAAAAATCAACAGAGAGAGCTTCTCTATGATCATTGACTCCTTCAAACAAATGTGTTGGATTCCTGATGCATGACTTCTACAGAAGTTATTTAGTCCTTCCGTATTTACTTAGGTGACCTACTTGATTCTTCAGTGAAATTTTAGTACCTTTTTAAGGTTTTAAGGGGGACTTTGTTAAGTCACATTTGACACCTTTATTTTCTCTGTTAAACAGAAATACCCCACAAACAATAGTTAGTAGTTGGGCAACTTCATGAGAGTTCCTGGAAAATCTGGGGCAAAAGCCATCCTTGCTAAGTTTGTTACTATAATTTTTTTTTCTAAAATTTGCTCAAAAATATTTTTTCATACTTGAATTTTAAACACTTATTCAAACTGAATTTAAATCATTCTCATAGTGATTTTTTTTTTCCCCTGGAGCCATCTGACTATATGATGGTCACTCTTAGAGGCTGGTTAATCAATAATTAGATCATGAAGTCAACAGGAGACAGGAGTTAATATAAGCACATGTAATTCCAAAACTGGCCTCTCTGGAAAAGGTGAAACAAAAAAAATTATGTCAAAACATCTACATTGCAACAGGACAGAAAAAAAAACAGGAAAAAACAATACTATACTTTGGCTTTGCAGATTTGTATTCTTCTGTATCTGTATCTTCATCATCTGAGTACCAATGATCTCCTCTTCCTCCTGCTAACAGGCCCCTTGCTGCCAGCAATCCTGCTGCGTTACCATAGCCTGTATATTTTAACAGGCTGTCAACTGCAAAGAGTGATACCGAAAATTATTGAGCTATAATCAGCTACAAAGCCAAAAAACAGCATAGCGTTACAAGAATTGAGAGGTACAGCAAAAGGCAAATATACTAATTACAGCAAGACCTTATATAAGAGGGAGAAGAAAAAGTAATTTTTACCTCTCTCTTTACAAAGAACAAAAAGAAATTCTGCTGCAATTTGCTTTACTCCAAGGTCTACGTGTGTCATAAGGCGCACAAGCTTGTTTCTCACTGTTGTGCCAACTTCTGGACGACTTGATACGTCCCTTAATGGAGGCAATACCTAGCAGCACAAATAAAGGAAAACCAGCATAGAATGCATGGCAATACCTATCCGATCCTTGCAGAAACAAACACAGTCAACAGAACAAGAATATACTGTAAGCTCGGCGCCTTCAGAAAAAGGAATGAAATCAACCCAACTGCGCTTACATGCACTAGTAACAACTCACTTCTTAACATATTCAGGCCTTCTGGTCTGCCACCCTGGGCAGAAAAGTACTCAGTCCCAAACACAGACTTTTTAAAAAAAAGACAATTATTAGGAATTTTAGAGCACCAATGAGTGTCCCAAAATAGTTGGCTCACAGGCAGCAGTAACCTCAGTTCTTTGTTTCTTCTGTTTTGCTCAAGTATCTGGCAAAAGCATTAAAAATACCAGCTTAAGGAACTTACAATATTAACATGATGTGTAATTTACACAGACCAATGAACATACTTATAGTGAAAAAAGCAGGAAAATAAGTAATATTGCAAGTCCTAGTACCATGAATTTAAAAAATTAGCTCTATGTTTACAGAAGAAATGCATACTTTTCCCAGAAAACACCATTTTAAAGGTAAAGCTAAGTTTCAAAGAGATTTTGAAGAAAACACTATTTAACATTTCCGCAAACACACTATTTTCTCATTAAATGTCATTAGTATTGGTAAATTCAACCCTGAAGAAAGGCAGAAGGTTCCTGAAACACGGCTGGTTTTGCAACGTAACTTCCGCCTCCTTGTGCGTATGCATTCAGACTCAAGACCTACATTAATTTTCCACATTCCCAGGGTATGATTCGATCTGCAAACAAATCTGGGCCGCAATATGAAATATTTAATGGTCTGAAGACTCCGGTAAGAATTATGAATCTTCAGTGTTTTACGAGGGAATGAAACCAAAGATGTTACTAATTGTCGTAAGAACTTGCAGGTCCTTTGTCTTCTTGGTGTGTAATGTAAAAATGTCATGTCCTGTGCAAAATTACTGCACAATTACTACTGAAATCAGACTCACTGGGAACCGATACTTAAACAAATGAATGCTACAATATTGACTGCTTTGAAAAAAACAGACCCCATCTTCTTCAAACTAAGTATTCAAACAATTAGCAAAAACATTTTACTTTGTCCCTGCTTACTTTCCCCAATGGGGATAGTACCATGACTGACATTTCACAGAGTGTTGTAAGAATGAATTAATGTTTTTAGAATACTCTAATTCTAATACAGTGATGAGTGCCATAGGACAGTCCATGAGGAAATTAATCATTCTGTCTTCAGATCAGAATTTGAATAGTGCACAATAAATAAAGCCTAAGGCCAACACTTAACAATGAGGGCAATTCAAAATATCAAACATCCGGTCATGCAGTTAGCGGCATCCATCTATTCTGTGCACTATATGAGGCAGTGGTCCTGTGGTAAGAGGCAGCATGCAATTATATCCTGACATCTAGACGCCGAGATGTCATAAAAACATGCAGACAACTTCATTTTCTAACTTCTGAAACTTGGCTCTTAGCAGATTAGAAGAGTATCCTAGGAAAGAACTGCTGTGAACAAAACCAATAAACACCAAGAACAAGTTTCTTAAATTCCTCAAAAACACTTTTCTGGTATAGACGAGAGAGGCAGAAAATATATGCAAACTATGCCCTTTTCCATTATAAACTCTATTTATGAATTGAGATGCAGCTTTGATCTGGGAGCAACGTTTAAGATGCAACCCGAACATCACTGCAGCTTAGGAAAAAGATTTCTCAGCTGGTTTCAGCTGTCTCTCCCTTGCTCGTCTTTTAACTTTTCTCCACTAGACTCAGGAAAATCAGCAGAACAACCAGAAATCACCACACCCAACCACCACGCCATAGAGATCCTTTGGATATTTAACCATAGCATGGAAACCTTTTTTCCTGTATAAAACAGCTCTTTTAAGAGAGCAAGTGCTGAAGTGTGCCTCTGTTCAGGGACAGAGTTTTACTCTGACAGAAGAGCTGATACACACCAGTACACAGGTTTCAATTGCAACGACTCCTGCCTGCTGAAGTCAAACTAAAGCTCAGGCAAAACCCACCAAAACACCTTGGTACGGTAGGCAAACCAACACCAAAACCCACCTACGGTAGCCTCGCTGGCTACCATACAGCTTTGCCAAGTTCTGTTAACGGCACTGAATTATTTTTTATATGCTGGATGTAAGGGGACAGACCTCACCCAGTTCTTTGTCCCTGCAGCACATGATCCACGGTGCCCCATGTTAACACACCTTTACACCACCCCTAACGCTACTACTTAACAGCTCGACAAAATGTATCGTGGAACTTAGGCCATAATATCTATTGATTTACATGACTGAAAAATTATTTCTATAGCTGACAGCTGTCAGACTGAAAAAAGCCAGAAAAATAGAAAAAATACTGCAGAGAACTTTGTGGGTAATTTAATATGGAACCATTCATGCTTTTAAAGTATCAGTGTCTTGCACTGACGTACAAACCTCAAAAAGTTTACCATTAGCATCATATTCAAATTTTGATGAATATTTTACTTACCTGAGCTTTGATAAACTTCCTGATATTCCTATGAGTTCGGCAGCATTCAGTTAATAAACTGAGAACTGGAGTTAGACCTTCTCTATAGCTGCTTCCCTAAAATAAAACCAAATAAAACATTTTT